>NW_022436941.1:893763-914436 GCF_009761245.1 Sapajus apella
GAAAGAAAGAAAGAAAGAAAGAAAGAAAGAAAGAAAAAGAAAAGAAACAAGTCCAGGCGCTTGTAATCCCAACATTTTGGAGGTTAAGGCAGGCGGATCACTTGAGGTCAGGAGTTTGAGACCAGCCTGACCAACAGGATAAAACCCCATCTCTACCAAAAATACAAATATTAGCTGGGCATGGTGGCAGGTGCCTGGAATCCCTGCTACTTGGGAGGCTGAGGCAGGAGAGTTGCTTGAACCCAGGAGGCAGAGGTTGCAGTGAGCCAACATCACACCGCTGCACTCTAGCCTGGGCGACAGAGCAAGGGAGGAAGGGATGAAAGGAGAAAGAAAAGAAAGAAAAAGAAAAACCGGGAGAGAAAGAGAGAGAAAAGAAAGAAAAAAGAAAAACCAGCCAGGCATGGTGGCTCACGCTTATAATCCCAGCACTTTGGGAGGCCGAGGTGGGTGGATCACCTGAGGTCAGCAGTTCAAGACCAGCCTGGCCAACATGGTGAAACCTCTTCTCTACTAAAAATACAAAAAGTAGCTGGGCATGGTGGCAGGTACCTGTAATCCCAGCTACTTGGGAGGCTGAGGCAGGAGAATCGCTTGAACCCAGGAGGCGGAGGTTGCAGTGAGCTGATATTGCGCCACTGTACTCCAGCCTGGGCAACAAGAGTGAAACTCCATCTCAACTTAAAAAAAAAGAAAAGAAAAAGAAAAAAACCGACTCTAAGTTGATCTGGAAGATCAATCTCTACTCACTGAGAAACACCCACCCTCTACTCTGAGCAACGCTGACAATCTTAAGTGCAGTTTAATATGTGCTCTCTGCTTCCCCTGCAAGGAAGGAAGAGATTTATAATATAAATAGGAGAGAGGAGGATTTGCCTCATTTAGGCAGTTTGGAAGAGACTGATGGCCAATTTGGAAGACACTGGACAGAGAAACAAAGCCAGCACTCCACTTAGCCAAGGAAGCACCTCTATCAAGTTTAGGTGGTACTCTTACAAATTGGCAGGAGGGAAGGGACTTTTACCTCCACTCAACCTTCTAATAATAATAAATAATAATTATGGAAGCAGCTAATATTTACGAAACATTTCTTGGTACCAGGCTCCATTCTAAGCCCTCAGCGATTTTATTTTCTCGTTTAATCCTCACCATACTTCCAAGACAGTACCCATTTTACAGAGGAAGAGATGGAAGCACAAAGGGTCATAGAGCTACCAAGTGATGAGAGCAGGATTTGAACCAAGACAGCAGAGGCTTCAGAGGCTGAAGTACTAACCATTCAGCCCTGATTTACAATGACTTGCAAAAGCCCTCCACAACCTCTGGGAATTTACAGAAAGGCATGAAGTACCGTCACTTTCACAACCATGGACCCCTCCAGCCCTCACGGATCATCATCAGAATATTCTGGGGTCTGCAATGCAACCATCAGGGAAGAAAAGCCTGAACCCCACGTAGGGGAATTGTCAGTGTGGAGCGTGAAGGCTGCAGGGGGTTTGTAATCTCTCTCATTGAAGGCTCTGAGCTCAAGTTCTCTTCACTCCCAATTCAGTGTTCTGTGCCATCACCCCGTTTTAAAAGTGGTTTCATTTTTAGTTTTCTCATAGTTGAATGAATCTCACTTGCAGGAGTTTATTACAAAGCAGTCTCCAAAAGGTAACCCTGGGGTGGAAAGGAATCTCTATTCCTCCCCATCTACATTGATGGGGCTCCCTGGCCCAGGTCTGTGAGGAGGGGAAGGAGCCAGGGCACAGAGAGTCCTAGGATACGGAATCAGTGGGATATCAAAAACCCCAGAGCACACAACCCTGTATTTGCTGCTTGGTGGGTCTGGGAGCCCAGAGCCAGCCAGTCTGACACTCACTGCATTTGTACCTGTGAGGAGGGGCTGAGCATCAGGCTGCAGACCGCTCAATACAGGCTGGCTGAAAAGAGTCAAGAGGTACATTAAATGTCCACACAATTAGTAGGATGCCTAATCCCACCCACCTTCACCCTCCCCTAGACTTATCCCAGGAAGGTGAGTTGAGAAATACTGGGAAAAACTGACAGTTGTACTTTGCAAGCTACAGGTCAGCTAATGACAAACTGGCAAGAGGCTGTGCATGATTAGGTAGCTTGAGCACTGCCCCATTCAGTCTCAGCGGGTTCTTTCAGTGAAGGTTGTTTAACCCTTTAAAAACTCAGAAGAAAGGTCTCTAGGCTGCCAGAGAGCCTGCCCACCAATATTGCTTGGTTCTTTGTGACAATATCCCAGTTTAGCTAATTAAGCTACAACTAAATGATGACTTATTGCTTTAAAAGGACTTTAAAAAGAAGGGGAGGGATGCTGAGGGAGGCGGAGGACTTGCCCCTCCCTATACCCTAGGAAGAAAGACAATCTGCTGAGAGTGGCCCCAGTGGGAGAATAGAGGAGCATTTGGGCAGCTGGATTTGCCTGCAAATCCTTCTTCCCTCCCCCACCTCCCTACCCTCAGCACCAGCACGAAGAAGTTCACCTCTGCCCATAATCTGTTAGAGACCCCAAAAGAAAACAGTTGCTTTTCATCACTGCATCCCATCACCAGTTATCAGTTCCCATCCCTCTTCTTCTCTTCCCTCTTTCACAATCAGTCAGCTGAGCTCCAAAGCCCCAGCACAGGAAGGGTGGGAATCTTGCTGGACTTCAGCTTTGGGCTATTTAATCAGCTTCAAATTTCTGCTTCACTGTATTACCCCCTTAATTGTCTGCTCAGATTCCCAGAAAGAAGGATTAGAAGTCAAGAGTCAGTAAAGAAGGAGTCAGAAGGAGCCTGTTAACCACTGGCATGGTTTGGGAACTACTGGCCAAGTCAAGATCTGGGTGGGACCAGAACCCTAGACCCCCCAGGGCAGGGCTTCCTCCCACAGACACTAAGATCTTATTATTTGTCTCCTTAACCTCCACCAAGAAATGAACTTACAATAATAGATTTTAGCTTACTCCTGGGACAGGAGCAGGAAATGACTTTCCCTTCCCCTAACCAGAAAAAGAAAGACCACTGACAAGGGAAACCACTCTTCTGCAAGTGGCCACCTGCCCCAAAGGGCCCCTTCCCTCCTCCGCTAGATCCAGCACATCTGTGCTCCCTCCCCTGTGCCCTTGCTTCCTTCACTGACTGGGGCCTGTCCTTGGAAAGAACAATCGTGATCACAGCTGAACTGTGGAGCCTCTTAAGCCCAGCCACATGTCCCGGATACATTCCCCAGCCTTGTCAGCTGTCCGGATCTGCAGGGTGGCCCCAAACCCCTGAGAGCCAAGAATACCCCGCCTCTTACATCATGCAACACCCCACACCTCCTGTGCAGGAAAGGGGCACCGTTAAAGCTAGGCCCTCCTCCTAGGAGCCCAGGAATCAAAATGAGCCTGGCCCTCATCCTGGCTGCTCACTAGCAGCTCTGCTGGCCCCTGGCCCCTTGGGAGGAGTTTGTTTTCTCTACTATAAAGATGGGGAAACTAAGGCCATGCTTAGCAGGTTTGCCTAATCACTCATCTGCTCTCTCCTGGCTCCTGGCTTGGTCTGGAAGGAGCAATACAGCTTTCCTTATGTTGTTCAATCACCTTCCTCTGGCTCTTTTCAAAGAGCAAAAATGTATTCTAACGAGTCACTGCTTTCTCCCCTCAGGGAGATATAGGTTGGCCATAAGATAGAACCTTCTCTGCTCCAGCCATTTTTCCCTTCCTCAAAAACTCGGTTGTGTCTACATACAAAACCCCAAATTTTCAACTTTATCTCCAAATTCAGAGGCCTGGGTGAGAATTCTTAGCCAGGCTGTCATCACAAGGGAACTGCTACCTAAGTAGAGGCCAGATGACAGACACTCTGGATTTAGAACCAAATTGAACACTACGATTCTCCAAGAAACACTGGACTTTTCTGAATAAAGAGGGAGGGCTCCTTCCTAGGCCTCCTTGGCACTAACACCCAGGCCCTAATTAACAGGATAGCCCAAGGATAGAAAAACGCTGTGGGGGCCCAGATCTGGGAGTTAGAAGTTGTCACACCTCGAGACTTTCAGCACTGGAAACTGGAATCCCCACATATGGTCCCAAAGTATTAAATCCCAGAGCAACACAGCTCAAAGGTCACTTCTGGAAGTATTAATGGGTTTTATTCCTCTCTTAATTTTTAAATCACTGATTTTCAAATTTTGCACTGAAAGGCTGCTTTCATTTATTATTCTTGAATGTCAGCCAAACCTCTGGGCACAGGTTTACCAAAGTCGGGGGCGTCATGGGTGTGAACTGGGCAGGACAGATTTCCAAAGAGCTACATCTCTTCTCCAATTCTGGGATGATGCAGATAAAAATGGCATCCGAAGCTGGGTGCGGTGGCTCACACCTGTATTACCAGCACTTTGGGAGGCTGAGGTGGGTGGATCACAGAGTCAGGAGTTCGAGACCAGCCAGCAATATGGTGAAACCCCGTCTCCAAAAAAAAAAAAAAAAAATGCACCCAAGGCCAGGCAGGGTGGCTCTTGCCTGTAACCCCAGCACTTTGGGAGGCCGAGGTGGGTGGATCATGAGGTCAGGAGCTCAAGATCAGCCTGGCCAACATGGTGAAACCCAGTCTCTACTAAAAATACAAAAAGTATCTGGGCTTGGTGGCGCACACCTGTAATTCCAGCTACTTGGGAGGCTGAGGCAGGAGAATCGTTAGACCCTGGTGGGTGGAGGTTGCAGTGAGCCAAGATTGCACCACTGCACTCCAGCCTGGGTGACAGAGCAAGACTCCGTCTCAAAAAAATAAATAAATAACAATTACATCCGTAAGCTCCAAATTTCCACTTGTCCATAGCCTCTGCCCTGCTATGTGTTCTGTCTCCTCCCACCAGCCCTAACTAAGGCTTTATAGTAAGATGTGGCCATTTCAGAGGGTGATCTGGAAAAGATCTTGGGGCTGGGCAGGAGGGCCAAGGGCAAGAGGCCATTTACACTCCACCAAAAGGGAGTGACTCTCATAACCAACAGATGCCTTTAAAGTCTCCTCACCATAGGTGACCAATATTTGTTCTCTGAGATTTCAGAAATATGCTACTAAAATCCCCACCCTACACCTGTACTGGCCACACGGCTCGGTTGGTAAGTGTGTGCGCTGTTCACCACATTAGGATTTGTCTGGAGCCTGGCAGCGCGTGAGGACCCTCCCAAGGGATAGGAAAGAGTAAATGTGATTTCACACTGGACATCTTCACTAGTTCTTTCCCACCCTTCTGGGAGACAGAGAGGGAGAGATAAAGGGAAATCTTTAACCTCAGACCTACCTTTTCTAGTCCTCCTGACATCCGCACTTTAAAAAAAAAAAAAAAAAGGCTGAAAATTTCAGAGACGTTTATGCTCCATTTGTGTGAAGATCTGGAGATCTCTGAACATTGTGAAATTCACCAGTGCAATATTGGGTAGGGCCTCAGGCCAGACCGAGCTCATTAAGAGATTGATAAACCCACAGTTCCCCAACTGCTCTGGGCCTTGTACCTTCCAGCTTTGAATCCCGAGAGGCTTGTCAGAGACGTTAGTGCTATGGTCAGCTACAGAGACAGACAAGTGCTTGCTCCCACCCCTCCGCAAGTTCTCTGGCCTCTAGAGTGTCTGGCCTCTCTCAAAATTGGAGAGAATCATGCCACTGATTAGGAGGCAGGAAAGAAGGGGCTGCCACTAGGTTTGGGCACCCCACTGTACACTCTTCTTTCCAGCACTAACCAAGCTGGGGGGTACCCGGAGCCTTGCTGCACCAGAAGGCGGCCTCCTGCCCTCACCGAGGCCTAGCAATATGGATGCCCCTCCAGCAGCTGGTGAAAGAGGCAGTCAGCAGCTCGCCCCTCTGCCTACCACCTAGTCCCTCCAGCCCATTTCGCCTCTCTTGTCCATCCCTTAGCCCTACAAGCCATGCAGCCATTTTCCGTCTCTCTTGCCTCTTCTGCCCACAACCCCCTGCCCCCAATCAAGGAGAATTGAGAAACCTTCTTGCACAAGAGCAGCTGGTGTCTAAATGCTTTTTGATCATCTGCATGGAAGGGGAACTGGGCACAGCCTTGGCCCCAGTGATGGAGCCAAGCTCCAGCTGCCCTGGCCAGCCAAACCCGCCCTCACCCTGCTCACTGTCCCCGGGGTCTTGGAGATTCAGAATTTTTCAGCACGTACCGTCTCTATCCTTCTCTCTTCTTTGTGATGTCAAGCTTGGTACCACCAAGAAGAAAGGAGGGAACGTAGGAGCCTTATCTCTCCTACGTTCGCAACCTATTCCTCCAGCTCCCACACACCTGGCGTTATGTAAACGCACCTTCAGCCCCCACCACAGCCCTAGCACGGCCTGGGGTCCCCGGGGCCTGGCACAACTTGGTGCCCGGGAATAGGGAGGTACAGGGTGGCCGAGGAGCCTCAGGCCCTACGGAGGCCAGGCAAGAAAACGGCAACTGCAAGGCAGTTGCACAGCATAAAATGCGGCAGCGGAGCAAAGGTCAGACGGCGAGGAACCGCCTCGCCAAGAAGAGGGAGCAGAAATGCCCAGTCCTGAGCCAGCCCCTCGCTGACCATCGAGGGAGAGGCAGAAGGGGAGGGAATCCAGTCCGTCACAGCTCCAAAGAGAAAGGAAAAATCTACGTCGAGCATAGGCCGCTGCGGCGGGCTGAGAGATACACGGCAAAGCTGGCACCGTGGGCACCGAGCTGGGAGGTGGGCGAGTCGCCCAGAGTGAGGGCGCCCCCCGACCCAAACGGTGGCTCCTGACCAAGCCCAGAGCCGCCCGTTCCAGCGCTCGAGGAGAGTAGTGGCAGAAGGAGGAAAGAGGCCAGGCCAGAGGCAAACTCCCGGGACACGCACGGGGCTTCCCGAGTCTCAGAGGGCGGGGAAGCCGGGCTTGGCAATGCCCAGGGGTCGGAAACGGCGGTGCCAGGCTGTGAACACCCCCGGCGCCGTGCCGGCCGGACCGAGGGCGTCAGGGAGCTGCGGCGCACCGCAGCGACTCAAGGAGGCGCAGGCTGAGGGAAGGAACACTGAGGCGCGCCTAGAAATAGCGCACCATTTGCCCCAGCCCAAGGGGGAGTCGCGTCGCGGCTCACACGGGGCAGTTTCAGATCCCAAAACCGGCCACGGACTTACTTTGAGGAGCTTCAGGGTCACAAGCATCGCCCCACGTCTGTGTAAATCCCGGAGCCGGAGCAGGTCAGCAGCCGCTGTACTCGCAGACGCCGGCCGGAGGAACCGGCAAGGCTCCCTGCGCTCCACAGCGCCAGCTCCGCGCTGTCAGCTCCGCTTGCTACCTCCGCGGCGATGTTGCAACCACTGCCTGGGAAAATGGCTTTTTTATGAATGGGAGGGAAGGGAGCTCCAGTGCGCACGCGCGTCTTTCGCGATTCTATGAATGGGTGGGCACAAGAGACCTGGAGCGCGCATGCGCTGCTCTCCTTTTTTTATGAATGGGGGGCGGGAAAAGATCTTAACCCGTGATTGCTGGGACTGGCTCTAGCTCTATCAGGAGCCGTCGCTCTTTTACAAAGAGGGGTGGAGGTTCCAGTGGAGATTGTTGTTGCTTTTTTTTTTTTTTTTTTTTTTGAATGGAGGGGGGGGGCGACTGCTGCAGCTGGGCCAGCTGCGCGGGCTGCACCCCCTCCCAGCCTGCGAGAGGAGGTAAAGGCCACCTTCACGCCACTGCGGGCCTGGGCTGGAACCGTCAGTGTCCCTGGGGGGCGGGGGGCACTGCGGCCTCCGGATCCACGGTTGAGAGCAGGGTGGGGGAGGACACACCTAGATCTGGGGATCTCTGCCCCCCGCAGGCAGTCAAAAGGGGGGACTGGAGGACCCCTGCTGGGGGCCTTCTCTTTCTCTAGACCAGTGACGCCAGTGGGGAGGGCTCTCGAAGCTGCGTTTACCAAAAATTAAGAAAATGTCCATCATCCATATCAAAGGGTGCAGTGGGGGTTGGTGAGTGAATCTGGTTCCTTTTCCTGAGGTTGAATCTCTTGTGAGTGCTGGCCGCCCCTCCCCCCACTTCTTGGGTGTAGACAGTGACTGGGCCCAGGCCTCTTCCGGCTCCAGTACCCCCCGGGGCGATTCTGGCAACTCAACCGGAGGAAGCCTGGCCCTCGCCTCCCAGCGTTCCCCCTGCCCCCCGCCCCAGTGTTATGTCCGCAGTGCCCGAGCGTCTGCCCGCCCTCTGCCGCCCTAGCTAGGTGTCCTCTCTCTGTCCCAGTCGGTTTCCCAGCCCTCACAGGACGCTGGCCTAAGGAGCCTCGGTCCACTGAAGGCCCATGGCCCTTTGCTGGTGTAGGCGCCTTTCCCGAATCTCCCAACCTCTCGCCAGCCTCCCCTCCGGGGAAGTGGGAACGGCTGAGAACTGGCCAGGTGGATGGGTGGAGCCGGCTGCGCCGAGGATGCTGCCGGGGTGGCCTCAGGATTAAATAACAGCAGGGCTCTTGAGCCGCAGAGGAAATGGAAATGGCTGGGGATCTTTTCTTTGCTGTTAATGATGGTGGCGTTGAGGGGCGGGGGTGAGGATCAGCTCAAGCTGGTGAAAAGAAAAGCCCCCGCCTAATGGCTTGACTCCAGGAAGGCGGGGAGCCCTCGCGGCTGGCTCTGCTCCTCCCTAGAACCGAGGAGCCTGTAGCCTCCGGGAAGTCCGGGGCAAGGGGTGGCTGTGATGCGTGGATAAGAGCAGGGTCTGGGCCGGGGCTTGGCCCTGAGTCCCCCGCAAGGTTTGTCTTGCCGCTGTTCTGGCCTCACCGGGAGATTGTGTGGCAGTCTTTTTCTTCCTACGCCACTATAGGATTGTGCTTGGCTGTTGTCAGAGGAACCAATGAAAGGCTCCCAGCTCAGGGCTGAGGTCTGGCCTAGGTCTGGGGCTGGAACTCTCGAGACAGGCAGCCCAGACCAAAACCCAAGGTCACCGAGTCCTAGTCTAAAATGCCTTCTCACCATTCGTACTCACCTCTCCGTGTACTTACCCAGCTCCTGAGGGCACAGCAGACTCTCCCTAGGGAACCTCAGCCTTCCTTTCAGGGGCAAGACCTTCCTCTAAGACCACGAGAACCCTTGCCCAGAACAATGGGTACAGCCCTCCAGACTTCCCTTTAGGGGTGATGAAGTTCAATATCACCCTCTCCATTTGTCAGCTGTAGAAACTGAGGCCAGGGGTCCTGCATTGGGTATATGGAAGAGCTAATAAATTGTAGCACTGATTTTCTAGGTCTTTGCAACCTGGCTCTACTTTGCTACCAACCCTTCCCAGCATCGCAGACCTAAAAACCTGCTTCTTGCATGTCATTTAAGCATTTTAAACAATGAAAGTTGAAGCAGTAATTTTCCAGCTGGTGCTCACCTATGGCCCTTGCTGAAACAATTAGAAGGATGGGAATAAATCTTAAATCTATGGCAGAAAAGGAGGATTGGAGGATCCGCGAGGAGATGGGTTGCTGTCCTGTTTTCTTTGTTAGAGAACTGTGCAAGAGACAGACAGGATTCCATTTCATAGTCTTTCTCAGCTTCCCTGAAAGAGGAGGCGAGGAGACCCCAGCCTGTGGTGTGGAGAAGGAGCTCCTAGTCTTGAGCTGGGAGGGGCCTCTGATGCTTAAGTACAGCGTGATTCAGAGTGTCTAGGGGGGGCTCTGGAGGTCATATTCTGGTTGTGCTTCAAACCTCAGCTGAGAAATGGTCTGGAGCAGCAGTTATGAAAAATTTATTCATTCATTCACTCACTTATTCATTGATAGATTCTGTAATGGGGCCTGCCCTGACTGCAGAGATTCAGTGGTGAGGGACAGACAGCCCTTCCTGCCCTTGTGAAGCTCACAGTCTTTTGAAAAGACTGACTGCAATGCAAGGTTGTAAGTGCTAGAAGGGAAATGAGCTTTCTCTGGGGTATGTTGCTTGGGGGCGAGGCGGGGGATGGTGGAAGAAGCTGATTCTGACTTGGTCATCAGGGAATGTCTCTGAAAGGGCGGCTTCTTGTTGTGAGTTGAGACCTGAAGACTGAGAAGTCAATCTTCGGGAAGACTGGAGAGACATCTCAGGCACAGGGAACATGGGTGGAGGCTGTGTGGGAAAAGCCTGGCATATTGGAGGCACTGACAGAAGGCGTCTGTGGCCACAGCTTTATGGGCGAGTTTGAAGTGACCCTGGTGAGGAATTCAGATGTCATCCTATTAAGGATTTTAAGCAAGGTCCAACACATTCTGATTTGTGTTTTAAACCTCTCCAGCAGCCCTGGGGCCACACTTTAGGGGATGAAGGGACAGAATGAAAGGTAGTTGGGGAATGCAAAGCATTTGCTCCATTGCAGGGTGAAGATATCATGTTCATTCCTTAGAACTGGGTGGCCGGTAGGCCTGTGCTGGATTTGTTTTTCTACTTTATCTGACTCTGTTTACTCCAAAGCTACTCAATGTCTTCCCCAGGTATAACTTTTCTGCTAGTGGCACGTCCCAACAACCTTGCATTCCTGCCAGTGCTAATGACAATCTTTTCCCCCCAACTCCAAAAAAAAGCATCCTCACTCCTACCAGCTTGTGGCCAGGGGAGTAGAGTGGGTTCAGTTCTGGGCTTTGTTCTTTTATTAATCGCTTAGCCTTGCTAGGACCTGGAAGATGAGTTAGTGGGATTGTGGAGAGGCAGGAATTCCAATTCACTGACAGTCACTTCTGGAGCACTTACTGTATGCCAGTCCTACATGCAACATGTTTTCATGAGTAAAATTGGTGACAGCCTGGGGCCCTTGAGAAGCTTCCCCAGAGCTCAGATGTACGGAATGCACACTCAGCCAGGCTGGGCTCAGTGGTAGAAGGCCAGGAAGCAGGAAAGAGCCTTGGGGACCCTGGTCCTTTGAGGAAGAGAGGATGTGTCAGTACAAGAGGTTAGAACTCTGTGCTGGCACTACCTCCTCAGTTTTCTGGTTCAGCGTTTCAGCTATTTCAGCTTTGGAGCTGGACAGCTTGAAAGACAGATGGACAGACACTGACCATAGATTGCTAGGGATTAAATCCTCCCCTTGCAAGCTCCATAGTCTCGGACAAGTTATTCAAACTTTATGTGCCTCAGTTTCCCCCTCTACAATATGAAAACTGATAGTAGTACTTACCACAAAGGATTGAGTGGAGCTGTAATGGAGTATTGAACATAGAGCACTTAGAACAGTGTGCGAGCCAGGCACATGGCTCATGCCTGTAATTCCAGTGCTTTGGGAGGCAGGAGGATCAGCTGAGCGTAGGAGTGCAAGACCAGCCTGCGCAGTGTAAGGAGACCACCCCCACAATCTCTACAGGAAAAAAAAAAAGCTGGGTGTGGTAGTACATGCCTGTGGTCCTAGCTACTCAGGAAGCTAAAGTGGGAGGATAGCTTGAGCCAGGGAGGTTGGAGCTGCAGTAAGCTGTGATTGAGCTAGTACACACTAGATGATTATTCAACACACGCAGCTGTTTTGATGCAAAGAATTAGTTAGAATTTCAAGAGGAGCTCATTTATCTGGATGCATTAAGAACTCGGAGAAAAGCAATCAAAAAATTGTTAAAGTTGTCTTCATTAATAAGAAGTTAAGGTTTATCACAGTGGCTCATGTCTGTAATCCCAGCACTTTTGAGATGCCGAGGCAGGTGGATCCTGAGGTCAGGAGTTCGAGTCCAGACTGGCCAACATGGTGACACCCATCTCTACTAAAAATACAAAAATTAGCCGGGTGCGGTGGCTCAAGCCTGTAATCCCAGCACTTTGGGAGGCCGAGGCAGGTGGATCAAGAGATCAAGAGATTGAGACCATCCTGGTCAACATGATGAAACCCCATCTCTACTAAAAATACAAAACATTAGCTGGGCATAGTGGTGCGTGCCTGTAATCCCAGCTACTCAGGAGGTTGAGGCAGGAGAATTGCCTGAACCCAGGAGGCGGAGGTTGCGGTGAGCCGAGATCGCGCCATTGCACTCCAGCCTGGGTAACAAGAGTGAAACTCTGTCTAAAAAAAAAAAAAAAAAAGATTGATGAAAAATCACTGGATGTTTTTAGGCAGGGGACCAATATGAGCTGATTTCCACTAAGATTTAAAAGAGATTTTATATATATATATATAAAATTAAGGACTTAGCACAGAGCCTGGCACAGAATGATGATCAGTGTGTGTTAGTTGCTGCTGCTGTTATTATTGTTATTATCGATGCCCTTAAAGAGCCTAAGGATTTACATCCTCTTTAAGGATAGGAAGCCAAGGCATAGAGCCATTACCATCCACGTGTAAAGTCAATCAAATCAGAGAACAGGATGCAGATTTTGTTAATCAAAGGAAGTGCTTTTGGTCCTTTTCTCAAGTGTGAATTTTAAAGCAGAGGGTTTTCTCTATGGTTAGCAATTGTCTGGAACCAACTAAACTCCTTCAGCCCCACTTTGCCAAAATGCCAGGAGCACAGTCACTTAGGTGTCATTGCTTATGGCTCTAGCCATGATTTAGGACGCTTGGAAAGGCTCCTGATTGATTGTTCGATCCAGCTGCCTTTGCTCTGGGTCTGATGGGCCCAGATGGGGAGGGACTCCTTGTCCTCCACCTTGAGTGCCTGCTGGGTTTGCTGGGATGCCTGGCCAATCGGCCACCTCTGACTTGGAGGCTTTCCCACCATGTTCATGTCATTAAAAGCCCAGGGGCTGTTTTTATGTTTCAGAGAGGTCCTTGAAGGAAGCTGCCCTTCATTCTCTCTGACACAGAGAAATGGAAAGTGAATAAATGTGAATGGGCTAGGCACAGTGGCTCACACCTGCAATCCCAGAACTTTGGGAGGCATAGGTGGGAAGATCGCTTAAGCCCAGGGGTTCAAGACCATCCTGGACAACATAGCGACACCTTGTCTCTACAAAAAAAAAATTTGAATTGAAAAATATATATGTGAATGAATGAATGCAAGTTGTGTAATGAAACTGGGAAAAGCTCTTTGGGTATATAGTACTTGTTTCTGGACAAAGTACACCTGGTGAGGATTTTTCATTCCTTCATTCATCAGTACTTACTGAGCTTCTGCTAGGTGCCAGCCACTGTATAGCAGTGAGCAAAAAGGTGCCATTTTCACCCTCATGGGGCTTCCAATCTAGTGGGACATACATTCATCAAATAATTGCACAGATATAGTCAGGTGTGCTGGTTTGGTTCACACTTCTAACCCCAGCACTTTAGGACTAGCCTGGGCAATATAGCAAGACCCCATTTCTACAAAAAATTAAAAAATTAGCCAGGTGTGGTGGTGCATGCCTGTAGTCCCACCTACTTGGGAGACTGAAGCAGGGGGATCCCTTGAGCCCGAGAGCTCATGGCTGCAGTGAACCATGATTATACTACTGCACTCCAGCCTAGGTGACAGAGCAAGAGCTTGTCTCTCTAAAAAAAAAAAAAATTGACCAGGCAAGGTGGCTCACACTTGTAATCCCAGCACTTTGGGAGGCCGAGTGGGCAGATCACCTGAGGTCGGGAGTTCAAGACCAGCCTGACCAACATGGCGAAACACCGTCTCTACTAAAAATACAAAATTAGCTGGGCGTGGTGGCGCACGCCTGTAATCCCAGCTACTCGGGAGTCTGAGGCAGGAGAATCTCTCGAACCCAGGAGGCAGACTTTGTGGTGAGCCGAGATCATGCCATTGCACTCCAGCCTGGGCAACAAGAACGAAACTCCGACTCAAAAAAAAAAAAGTAAAATTAATTGCATAAATATAAGTAGAAAATGATAACAGCAATAAAGGTATATAATGAGGACAGAGTTTGGAAAAGTTTCTCTAGTAAGAGACATTTCAGCTCAGAGCTAAAAGAAGAGTGGTGGTAGTGGGGCTTGAAGGGTGGAGTGAGAAGTATTCCAGGCAGAAGACAGCATGTGCAAAGGTCTTGAGGCTGGAGGGAACATGGTAAATCGATGGCAGTGCAAAAAGACCAGTGTGACTACAGGACTGAAAATGAGGTGGACCCTGGTCTCAGGAAGAGCTAGAAATGTGGGGGACAGGGCCCATGCTGAGGACAGATCACAAAAGGCTTTGGAGGCGCTCTCAAGGATCTATACTTTTATGCTTCTCAAGGACAATGGGATGCTCTTAAAGGACTTGAAGCCGTGGAGATGTGTGTGTGAATATTTGTGTTAGTGGGTAACAAGATCTAATCTGCATTTTGAAAAGCTCATTCTGGCCACAGAGAGAAGAAAGGATTGCAAGGACTACAATGGGTTCTGGGAATTGCCCATCCCCACGCTGCCCCTTCAGTTCCAGGAGTGATAATGGAGCCCTGGTGTTCCTGGTTCCAGGGCGCTGCGCCATCCCTGTAGTTTCCCTACACTCTGCAAAGTGTGCCTATGTTTGCAAATAATTTCTCAACTCTCCTCAAATGACCACATTTGTTCTGCTTGACTTTATAGAGAAATTATATCAGCTGGATAAATCGGAGGAAAGTTTAGCAGTCATTTAACCTAACTCCTTTGTTTTGCTTGTTATACATGTGGATGACTGGATTTTGTTTCCTAGCAAGTTGGACAAGCTTTGTCTTTTCACTACAGAGCAGTCCATTTCAGTTTGCTTGTATTAATATGAGTATTGTAAATTATTAAATTAGTCAGATTTCTTTCTATTTTATTTTCTTATCTTTGTCCTGGTATTTATTTTTGTGTTTCCTTCTGCTTTCTGGTCTTCTTATGGATTGGCTTTTTTTTTTTTTTTTTTTTAAATCATCTCTTTTTTTTCCACTGATTGCCTAGGAAGTTACAGTCTCTCCATCTATTCTTTTAGTGGATCCTCTAGATATTTAAAAGTTAATCATAGGCTGGGTGCGGTGGCTCATGCCTGTAATCCCAGCACCTTGGGAGGCCAAAGTGGGTGGATCACTTGAGGTCAGGAGTTCGAGACCAGCCCAGCCAACATGATGAAAGCCTGTCTCTTAAACAACAGAAATGTATTTTCTCACCATTTTGGAGGCGAGAAGTCGGAGATCCAGGTGTTGACAGGGTTGGTGTCTTCTGAGACTGCATCTTGGCTTGGGAGATGGCTGCCTTCTCCTGTGTCATCACATGGGCTCCCCTTGCTCTGTGGCCTAATTTCCTCTTGTTACTATTAGAATACTGGTCATACTGGGTTAGGGCTCACCCTGGTGACCTCATTTTAACATAATTACCTCTTTAAGGATCTGCCTCCAATATAGTCCTATTCTGAGGTGGAGATGCTAGAACTTCAACATACGAATTTGGGGGGAATGCAGTTCAGCTGTAACAGGACACAAGAAGCAGAGACTGAGAGGGGAGTGGGGAGGATGACAGAAAAGGGGAGTCTCCCTGAGAAGCTGAAGGAGGAGAAAGGTGCTGGGGAGGGACATCAAGTGTTCAGTTGTTGTAGAGAGGTCGTGAGGGGGACAATGGAGGAAAGAGGGGCTTAACAGTGGGCACTCCCTGAGGATTACCTATGAGGAAGCCATTTCAGCAGAGGCGGAGGCCAGGCCAGCGTGGTGAGGAGTACAGGGGGACCAAAGTGGGAGATACTCTGTAGAGGTTTACTGAGTGAATACAATGCACTTCTTTTTCTCACTCTTCTAATATTCCATGGCTCTGGGACTTGGTTTCTCCTTAGAGACTCTGAGGTGAGGCCAGGTGAAGTGGCTCACGCCTGTAGTCCCAGCACTTTTGGAGGCCGAGGTGGGCGGATCACGAGGTCGGGAGTTCGAGACCAGCCTGACCAACATGGTGAGAGCTTGTCTCTCCTAAAAAAAAAAAAATACAAAAGTTAGCTGGGTGTGGTAGTGCGCACCTGTAATCCCAGCTACTCCGGAGGCTGAGGCAGGAGAATCACTTGAACTCGGAGGCGGAAGTTGCAATGAGCTGAGAGAGCGCCTCTATACTCCAACCTGGGTGACAGAGTGAGACTCCGTCTCAAAAAGCAAACAAAACTCTGAGGTGAAGGCTGCATTCTAGGATCCTAACCCTGAACTTTTCATCTTATGCGACTGGGTCTTGCAGATGAGTCAGGGAGACTAGAATATCTTTTCTCCTTGGAAGCCAGAGTAAGAGAGGAAAAAGAAGGGGGAGAAGAAGGAGGAAGGAGGCAAAGAAGAAAGAACTGAGAGAAAAACAAACCAAACCACATTGTCACTAATCTGCCACAGTCATAGAGAAAAAAAATGGGGTGACGTATGAAGTCAGAGAGGCCTTGGGGGGCATTTTACAATTTTCCTGTCTGCCCTCCCGAAAGAAAGAGGTTGTTCATTCAGTCATTTATTTAAAAAAAAAAAAAATTCTAATTAAGCACCTACTCTAAGTTGGATGCTAGGCTAGGCCAGAGGGAAACATCAGTGAAGCAAATATCAAATATTTATTGACTGCTTATGTAACGCCGTGTCCTGTGCTAAGCACTTGGTGTACATCCTGCTCTCAAGGACAGCCTAAGATGGGGGCTGTTGGTATGGCTTTTATACCGATGGTGAAATGGACTCACTGAAGCTTAAGATGGTTAGGAAACTCACAGCGGGTCACAGAGTGATCAGTAAGCCACTTGCGCACAGCCCTGGGGCACCTTTTCCAGCTCCATCTTTACCCAGGCCCCTGAGGCTTCTCCCAGGGCACAGTCAGTGGCTGCTTTGAGTTGTGGATGAGTCAGGACGAGCTGGGGATAAGCAGCCCCAGTTCCTGCCCACCCATCCTGTCCTTGGCCTTAGAAAGGACAGGCACTGGGGACGGATGTGGGCTGGGACGATAGTGCTGCGTCACTACTGATGAGAGGCCTGTGTTCACCTCCTCCCAGCCACTGCCTGAAGTCCTTGCTGTCAGCTACTGTCCTTGCTGTCACACACCCCTCCCAGCACCACTGAAAACACCTGGGATTGTGTCTCAGGAACCAAAAACGCATTTCCTTCCTTCTCTGGGGTTTCCTGAAGGGTACTTGAGAGCACAACCGGTTTCTGAAATTTGATTCCCAAATGCCCAGGATTTCCCCTGTGATTCTAGAGAAAGGGAGAAACGTGGCTTCCGTGAACACCCATTGAGCGGGAGCATGAGGAAGTTTCCAGTGACCTTTCTTCTATTTTGAGATGAGGAGGTCGGTGGCTGTGCTGCTGACCAGTGAGTCAGTGGGCCAGGGACTGAACGCTGTGTATAAGTGAAGAACTCGGGAGGCTGAACCACAGTTAAAGAATTGCTTCTGGTCATTCTGGTCTAATTTGGCAATGAAATAATTTAAAGACTGAAGGAGTCCACAGAGATCTCTATACAAGAATGTTTACCAGCCAGGCGCCGTAGCTCACACCTGTAATCTTAGCACTTCGGGAAGGCAAGGCAGGCGGATCATGAGGTCAGGAGTTTAAGACCAGACATGGTGAAACCCCGTCTCTACTAAAAATACAAAAACTAGCTGGGCGTGGTGGTACACGTCTGTAATCCCAGCTACTCAAGAGGCTGAGGCAGGAGAATCGCTGGAACCCCGGAGGTGGAGGTTGCAGTGAGCTGCAATTGTGCCACTGCACTCCAGCCTGGGCGACAAAGCAAAAACCCCTCAAAAAAAAAAAAAAAAAGAAGAAGAATGTTTATCATGTTTTAGTAGTAGCAACCTAAGTGCCCACCTGTAGGGGATGGAGGAAATCAACGATGGCTGAGCTCTACAAAGGAAAGCTGTGTTGTCATTAGGCAGTGTGTGGTGGACCTAAGAGGTGTGGATATAGAAAGGTGTTCAAGACTGATCGTTAAGAGAATAAAGCAAGACACGGAAGAACAGTGCACATGTGTTTATGAAAAAGTGTGTATATGCTTCTGTAGCCATGGGTGACTTCTGGAAACACACAAGAGAAACCGCTAAGTTGAACTGGCTTAGTTCCAGAGTAGGAATAGGGGTTTGGTTGGGGAGCGAGACATTTACTCTTCGCTTTACACTCTTCTGTACTTCAAAATTTTTTTAAATAATGAGCATCTATTGCTTTTATAATACAATGATAATAATAAAGTAGAAGAAAGAAAGGCTTAAGAAGGCTTGCAAACCAAAGGTACCAAAACAATTCAGCATAGCATCCAGGAGTGCTGGGACAGGAGGAATGGTGCAGTGAAGTACGAGATGACCCTGTACGTTGGAAACTGTCCCTAGCCACTGCTTGCACAGCTATGCTTTGACCAATCAAGGATGGTAACAGAGACAGGGACTGATGGGAAATCACTATTTGCAAAGATGATCAGTGACAGAAAGAATAAAACAAAATCAAGGCCAAAGTTCCACTCCAAGAACAGGGATTGAATTGTCTATTATAATAGCTAAGGCTGGGCACGGTGACTCACACCTGCAATCCCTGCACTTTGGGAGACCTAGGTGGGCAGATCACCTCAGGTCAGGAGTCGGAGACCAGCCTGGCCAACATGGTGAAACCCCATTTCTATGATGTGTTAAGACATTCCATGTAACTGTTAAAAGAAATTAAAAAAAAAAAAAAGAAAGCGCCGGGCATGGTGGCTCATGCCTGTAATCCAAGCACTTTGGAGGCCAAGGCGGGCGGATCACTTGAGGTCGGGAGTTCAAGACCAGCCTGACCAACATGGTGAAACCCTGTCTTTAAAAATAAATAAAAATAAAAATAAAAAAAGAAAGAAACCCCGTTTCTAATAAAAATACAAAAAATTAGCCGGGCATAGTGACAGGCGCCTGTAATCCCAGGTACTCTGGAGGCTGAGGCAGGAGAATAGCTTGAACTTGGGTGGTGGAGGTTGCAGTGAACTGAGATCTGAGATTGCACCATTGCACTACATCCTGAGCAACAAGAGTGAAACTCCATCTAAAA
This sequence comes from Sapajus apella, assembly GCF_009761245.1. Classification (NCBI taxonomy): domain Eukaryota; kingdom Metazoa; phylum Chordata; class Mammalia; order Primates; family Cebidae; genus Sapajus; species Sapajus apella. Next base: position 912,521 of record NW_022436941.1, read on the forward strand.
ATAAATAAATAAATAATAATAGCTAACATATATTGAGTACTTAACTGTGTATCAAAGCAATGTGCAAATTGCTTTTACTTAGTATTATCTCATTTAATCTTCAAAACAACCCTATGAGGTAGCTCTGCTATTATCTCAATTTACAGAGGGGGACACAGGCTCAGAGGGTTTAAATTACTTGCCTGAAAACACAATTAGTAATTGGTAGGGCTGGGATATGTCTATTTCTTGAGGCAGTTTTCTTACTACCTGCTGAATGCTAGTATATGTTGAATTTGTAGACAGCCTTACCATCAAGGAGCTCCCAGGCTGCCTGGGGGAAGACCACACTAACCTGCATAGAATGGATAGTGTCTTGGATAAGGTACCTGTATGGATTTAATTGGGCTGCAAAGATGGTGAGTACTATTTGGATTTTAAAGTTGGGGAGATCTGCTGAAGGTGTGAGGATGGCTGAGGTCAGGAGTTTGAGGCTACAATGTGCTATGAGCGCACCTGTGAAAAGCCACTGCACCCCAGCCTGGCAACTTGGTGACACTCCATCTCTCTGGAAAAAAATAAAAAGTTAGTTGGGGAGATCAGCAAGGTCTCAAGTTGTCAATGAAGGTCTCCTGGAGGAGGAAAGACTTAAACCAGGTGTGGAAGGATGGATTGGATTAAGAGACGGGTGGGGAGAACATTCTAGAAAAGAGAATGCACAAGGTGTGCATAAGTGTGGTCTGTTGATTCTGTGACATTGAAGCATCTTATCTAATCAGACTGAGCTGTGCATATGCAGTAGGCAAGCTGTTATATGTAGGGAGGGAAAACAAAGTATTAGAAGTAATTCTGAAGGCTGACCACTGGCTGAGGAGTTGTGATTTAGTGTAAAAGGAAATTAGGAGCTTTGGAAGGTGTTTTGGGCAGTGAAGAAACAATATGAAAAGTGTTGCTTTCGAGAGATTAATGCGATAGAGGTGTCAAGGTGGCTTGGATTGAAGGAGGAAGCCAAGTGAAATTCTAGGTATGGGGTGATTCAGTCCCTGAAGGGGGAACCAGCAAGAGGAATGCCAAAGGAGGGTCAGCATGAAAAGCTGCTGTAAAGGGAGAGGAGGCAACAGGGCTTGGTGATTGGAAAGATACAGACTATCAAGGAGAGGATCAGGGCCAAATAATTCCAGGGCTTCCAATCCAGGTGTCCAAAGGAGAATGCCTGTGTCTGGTATAGGGAATTGGGAGAGAATTCTGGCTGTTGGAGGTGGGGTAGAATGGGAAGAGATGATGAATTGAATTTTCATTCCAAACCTCCCTTCTTCCCAAGATGATAAAGACATGAACAAGAATTTATAAGAATTCTTTCTGTGCTCCTAATATCAAAGTGACATTTCCCCCCTAAAGCAATCCTCTTCTCTACCCTAAAGTCTGGAGCATGCACCAACTGGTAAGGGTATTTGTCAAACATTTTATTATAGATTATATCCTTTAATAAAAATATTATTATGACCATTCATCTATTTATTTGTTCTATAAATATTGATTGAATGGCACTAAGGCTGTGAATTTTCAGTTGTCGTGCTCACAATTGAGTGGAGGACACAGACAAGTTAACGGGTGGTAATGATATGACAAAAGAGGATAAGCACCAGGTGTTGTGCAGTCTCCTAGGAGGCATATCTACCTAGCCTTGTAAAGAGAGGTGGCCAGGAAGGGAAGTTTCCCTGATAAGAATAATGAAGTGTGTAAAAAAAAAAAAGAAAGAAAGAAAGAAAGAAAAAAATACATAAGCAGAATATGTTAAAAAAAAAAAAAAAGAAAGAAAAAGAATAATGAAATGTTAGCTACACAGGTGCAAGGGTGAGGATGGAGATATGTGTTCAAGTGCAAAAAAAAAACCTTCTAGTTTAAAGACCTGGCCACTGGAGAGGCCTAGATTTAAT
>NW_022436941.1:914836-921305 GCF_009761245.1 Sapajus apella
CTGGTCAACATGGTGAAACCCCGTTTCTACTAAAAACTACAAAAAATTAGCTGGGATTACAGGCACGCGCCACCATGCCCAGCTAATTTTTTGTAGTTTTTAGTAGAAACGGGGTTTCACCATGTTGACCAGGATGGTCTCGATCTCTTGACCTCGTGATCCACCCGCCTCGGCCTCCCAAAGTGCTGGGATTACAGGCGTGAGCCACCGCGCCCGGCTTCCTTTTATTTATTTATTTATTTATTTTTGAGACAGAGTTTTGCTCTGTCACCCAGGATAGAATGCAATAGTACGATCTTGGCTTACTACAACCTCCCCCTCCTGGGTTCAAGCGATTCTCCTGCCTCAGCCTCCCGAGTAGCTGGGATTACAGGCATTTGCCATCATGCCCAGCTAATTTTTGTATTTTTAGTAGAGAAAGGGTTTTGCCATGTTGGCCAGGCTGGTCTTGAACTCCTGACCTCAAGTGATCCACTCACCTTAGCCTCCCAAAATGCTGGGATTACAGGCATGAGGCACAGTGCCCAGCACTGCTGCTTTTTTTTTTTTTTAAAGTCCACAAGTCACTATACCAGAAAAACCTTAAAATGTGTATAACTTTTATACTACTTAAACAGCCTTCTGCAATTTGGCAGGGACCACAGAAAATCCTGGGATCAAGAGGTTATAGGAATTTTTTTTTTTTAGATGAAGTCCACTCTGTTGCCCAAGCTAGAGTGTAGTCATGTGATCTCAGCTCACTGCAACCTCCACCTCCTGGGTTCAAGTGATTCTCCTGCTTCAGCCTCCCGAGTAGCTGGGACTACAGGCACACACCACCATGCCTGGCTAAATTTTTTTGTATTTTTTAGTAGAGATGGAGGTTTCACTTTTTTGACCAGGCTGGTCTTGAACTCTTGACCTGTGATCCGCCCTCCTTGGCCTCCCAAAGTGCTGGGATTACAGGTATCAGCCACCATGCCCAGCCGAGAATTTTAAGGTCTATGTAAGGGGTCACAGGTTTATGGAAGTTCCTGGAGTAATACACAAGGGGTGGTGGGGGTATGATGTGTAGGAAGGTGATAAGGCTCAGCTGCTGAATTTCAGCAAGACTCTATTGGTTATTCTTCCTTCAGCAGCGAAGTTGATCCCTGGAACATTTCTACTACAACAGCTCTGCTTACTACTTAATGACTAAAGTTGCTTTTCCCAGGGCCTTCCAGACTCCTAGCAAATACATTTTAGAAATGCAAAATGAGGCCAGGCATGGTGACTCATGCCTGTAATCCCAGTACTTTGAGAGGCCAAGGCAGGTGGATCACCTGTGACTGAGAGTTTGAGACCAACCTGACCAACATGGAGAAACTCTGTCTCTACTAAAAATACAAAAATTGGCCAGGCGTGGTGGTGCATGCCTGTAATCCCAGCTACTCGGGAGGCTGAGGCAGGAGAATCACTTGTACCCAGGAGGCGGAGATTGTGGTGAGCCAAGATCGTACCATTGCACTCCAGCCTGGGCAACACAAGTGAGACTCTGTCTCAAAAAAAACAAAAAACAAAAAAATGCAAAATGAGGTGGGGGAAACACAATATGGCCAATGTTCCTCTTCTGCTAAACGTTGTCACAGCTGGAATAAAGCAGTATCTGTATGAGTGTGAGTGTGTGTGTGTGTGTGTGTGTGTGTGTGTGTGTTTTCAGTGGGCTCAGAATAGATTTATGGATATGTTATATTCTAGCAAATCATGGTTGAAGCCAGAGCAGGGATCCAGGTGTTCCCTAAATCTGAAGCCAAAGAAACTTTTTATTTATGGTTTCAGCAGACAGACATTTTCCTTCCAAAATCTGCATTGTAATCTGTATCTACAAGGATAAAAAATCTGCACACAAATCAAGCCCTATGTTATGATGTTTACTGGTTTTACTGGCCAAAAAGAGGCCATTCTCCAGCTCCCCTTCAGCTGGGAGAAATCCTTCCCCCACCCTCCCCTGAACAAGTGTTTTCCCTCCCCACTAAGCAAGTGAATTTTAAATACTACTCTAAAGTTGTTGGCTGGTGACCTGGAAAATTCCTTTTGCTTTGTTATGCTGTTAATGGCCCATCGGTTTAAACCTCGTATCCCCAGAAAGTTTTCTTCTCTTAACTAGATTGGAGGAGGAAGCGCAGGTTTAAATAAGAAAAAAAATAATTGCTGTTTCAAAGGGCTTGGGAAAGATTTAAAGATGGTATTGGGAAAATTGGATATCCATATGCAGATGAAAGATGAAAATATGTATGAAAAATGAAACTAGACCCGTCTCTCTCACCATATACAAAAATAGATTATAAACTTAAATGTAAGACCTGAAATTATCAAACTACTAGAAGAAAACAGGGGAAATGCTTCAGATCTGGGCAAAGATTTTATGGGTAAAACCTCAAAGCACAGGCAACAAAAGCAAAAGGAGACAAATGGGATCATATCAAACTGAAAAGGTTCTGCACAGCAAGGGAAGCAGTCATGAGCAAAGAGGTAATCTGCAGAATGGGAGAAAATAACTGCAAACTGTTCATCGGACAAGAGGTTAACATCAAGAATATACAAAGAACTTAATAACAAACCAAATAATCTGATTTTAAATGGGCTCGTAATCTGAATACACATTTCTCAAAAGAGGACATACAAATGTCTTTTTTTATACAGGTATGTGAAAAAATGTTTGGCAAGGTGTGGCAGATCACACCTGTAATCCCAGCACTTTGGGAGGCCAAGGTGGGCAGATCACCTGAGGACAGAGTTCAAGACTAGCTTGACCAACATGGAGAAACCCTGTCTCTACTAAAAATGCAAAAATTAGCTGGGCGTGGTGGTGTGCACCTGTAATTCCAGTTACTCAGGAGGCTGAGACATGAGATTGCTTGAACCCAGGAGGTGGAGGTTGCAGTGAGCCAAGATGGTGCCAAGGTACTCCAGTCTGTCTGGGCGATAGAGTGACTCTGTATCCAAAACAAAACAAACGGAAAAAAAAAAAGAAGGGCTGGGCGCTGTGGCTCACGCCTGTAATCCCAGCACTTTGGGAGGCTGAGGTGTCAGATCACAAGGTCAGGAGATCCAGACCATCCTGGCCAACATGGTAAAACCCCGTCTCTATTAAAAATACAAAAATTAATCTGGCGTGGTGGTGTGTACCTGTAATCCTAGCTACTCCTGAGGCTGAGACATGAGAATCGCTTGAACCCAGGAGTTGTAGGTTGCAGTGAGCTGAGATTACACCACTGCAGTCCAGCCTGGTCACAGAGCGAGACTCTGTCTCAAAAAAAAAAAAAATAATAAGGAAAGAAAAGAAAAAATGGCCGGGCGCGGTGGCTCACGCCTGTAATCCCAGGACTTTGGGAGGCCGAGGCGGGTGGATCACGAGGTCAAGAGATCGAGACCATCCTGGTCAACACGGTGAAACCCCGTCTCTACCAAAAATACAAAAAATTAGCTGGGCATGGTGGTGCGTGCCTGTAATCCCAGCTACTCAGGAGGCTGAGGCAGGAGAATTGCCTGAACCCAGGAGGCGGAGGTTGCGGTGAGCCGAGATCGTGCCATTGCACTCCAGCCTGGGTAACAAGAGTGAAACTCTGTCTCAAAAAAAAAAAAAAAAAAAAAAAAAAAGAGAAAAGAAAAGAAAAAATGTTCAACATTACTAATCATGAGGGAAATGCAAATTAAAACTACAATGAAAGCTGGGTGTGGTTGCTCACACCCATAATCCCAGCACTTTGGGAAGTCGAGGTGGACAGATCACATGAGTTCAGGAGTTCGAGACCAGCCTGACCAACATGGCGAAACTCCGTCTCTACTAAAACTATTAAAAATATAAATATTAGCCAGGCGTGGTGGTGCGCACCTGTAATCCCAGCAACTTGGGAGGCTGAGTCAGGGAGAATTGCTTGAACCTGGAAAGCAGAAGGTTGCAGTGAGCCAAGATCACACCACTGCACTCCAGCCTGGCTGACAGAGCGAGACTCCATTTCAAAAAAATAAAACCACCATGAAGTACCTTCTTGTCCAGTTCAAATGACTATTAACAAAAAGATAAAAAACAATAAATGCTGGTGAAGATGAGTAGAAAAGGGAATTCTTATACACAATTGGCAGGAATGTAAACTGATATAGCCATCACAGAGAATGGTATGGAGGTTCCTCAAAAAACTACAAATAGAATTACCATATGATCCAGCAATCTCACTGGAGTATTAATACAAAGGAAAGGAAATCAGTATGTCAAAAAGATATCTGTACTCTTATGTTTATTGCAGTACTGTTCGTAATAGCTAAGACATGGAATCAATCTAAGTGTCTATCAAGCAATGAATGGATAAACAAAATGTGGTATAAATAAACAATGGAATAAACTACTCAGCCAATTAAAAAAAAAAAAAAAGAATGAGGGCCAGGCATGGTGGCTCACGCCTGTAATCCCAGCACTTTGGGAGGCCAAGGCAGGCAAATCATGAGGTCAAGAGATCGAGACCATCCTTGCCAATATGGTGAAACCCTGTCTCTACTAAAAATACAAAAAAATTATCTAGATGTGGTGGCATGTGCCTGTCATCCCAGCTACTCAGGAGGCTAAGAAGGCAGGAGAACCGCTTGAACCCAGGAGGTGGAGGTTGCAGTGAGCTGAGATTGTGCCACTGCACCTTAGCCTGGCGACAAAGTGAGATTCCCTGTTAAAAAAAAAAAAGAAAAAGAAAAAGAATGAAATCCTGTCATTTGTGTCAACACGGATAAGCTTAGAGGACACTGTGTTAAGTGAAATAAGCTAGGCACAGAAATATAAATACTACATGTTATTCATATGTGGGAGGTAAAAAAGTTGGCTTCATACAATTATAGAGTAGAAGAGTGGTTCTTAGAAGCTGGGAAATGTATCGGGTAAAGGGAATAGAGAGAGATTGGTTAACAGATTAAAAATTACAGCTAGGCTGGGTGTGGTGGCTCATGCCTGTAATTCCAGCACTTTTGGAGGCCGAGGCGGGTGGATCACTTAAGGTCAAGAGTTTGAGATCAACCTGGCCAACATGGTGAAACTATTTCTGTACTAAAAATACAAAAATTAGCTAGGCATAGTCGTGGGCACACTGGTAATCCCAGCTACTCAGGAGGCTGAGGCAGAAGAATTGCTTGAACCCGGGAGGTGGAGGTCACAGTGAGCCGAGATCGTGCCACTGCACTCTAGCCTGGGTGACAGAGCGAGACTCCATCTCAAAAAAAAAAAAAAGTACAGCTAGATGGAAAGAATAAGTCCTAGTGTTCTATACCACTGTAAGATAATTACAGTTAACAATTACTATATATTTTCAAAAAGCCAGAAGAGATGATTTTGAATGTTCCCAATACAAAGAAATGATACATGTTTGAGGTGATGAATATGCTAATTACCCTGATTTGATCATTACACTGATTGTTTACATGTATCAATATATCACACTGTATCTATAAATATGTATCATTATTGTGTGTCAATTAAAAATAAGATTTTTCTTTTTTTTTTTTTTTGAGACAGAGTTTCACTCTTGTTACCCAGGCTGGAGTGCAATGGCACGATCTCGGCTCACCGCAACCTCCGCCTCCTGGGTTCAGGCAATTCTCCTGCCTCAACCTCCTGAGTAGCTGGGATTACAGGCACGTGCCACCATGCCCAGCTAATGTTTTGTATTTTTAGTAGAGACGGGGTTTCACCATGTTGACCAGGATGGTCTCGATCTCTTGACCTCATGATCCACCCGCCTCGGCCTCCCAAAGTGCTGGGATTACAGGCTTGAGCCACCGCACCCGGCCAAATTTTTGTATTTTTAATAGAGACAGGGTTTCACCATGTTGGCCAGGCTGGTCTCAAACTCTTGACTTTAGGTGATCTGCCCACCTTGGCCTCCCCAAGTGCTGGGATTACAGGCATAAGCCACTGTGCCCAGCCTATATTATATTAATATACAGCTAGTGCTCGACTTACGACCACGATTGGGACCGGCAGACCGGTCGTGACACGATTTGGTCGTAAGTTGAGTAAGCTATATGTACAGTTGAAATGGTGCACGCAGAGATGGTAGTGCTGCCGGAAGCTGGTCCGCACTGTCATACGCCCAGCTGGGCAACGTTTGCGCTGCCAGACGCGGAGCAGTGGTGGCTAGTGATTGTGGTTGTAAAGTCGAATGGTCGTAAGTTGCATAGGTGGTAAGTTGATCAATACCTGTATAATTATATATTATTCATATTATATAAATATTCTCGGGCCGGGCGCGGTGGCTCAAGCCTGTAATCCCAGCACTTTGGGAGGCCGAGGCGGGTGGATCACGAGGTCAAGAGATCGAGACCATCCTGGTCAACACGGTGAAACCCCGTCTCTACTAAAACTACAAAAAATTAGCTGGGCATGGTGGCACGTGCCTGTAATCCCAGCTACTCAGGAGGCTGAGGCAGGAGAATTGCCTGAACCCGGGAAGCGGAGGTTGCGGTGAGC
>NW_022436941.1:921405-952748 GCF_009761245.1 Sapajus apella
AAAAAAAAAAAAAAAAAAAAAAAAATTCTCTATATTACATAAATATGACAGATAAGTAATATTATTTCCATCTCAGAGAAGAGTAAACTGAGGCTTATAGAAGGTAGTGAAACTGGAAATCCCACATGGGTTTTCTGTCTTCTTAGCTCATGCTCTGAACCATGCCATTATTCTGTTTATAAACAGCAAAGATCTAAGAAAGCATATAAAAGGAAGCACAGAGTAACCAAATAATTCCTCCCTAGAGCATGACATTTCACCTTCTGCCATTCGCTCAGGTCATATGTTTGCTGAGTTATCAGCTCCTAATTGAAGGGAGCAGTTCTGCACATAATGTTATAAGCAGACCCCCTACCCCTAGGCTTTCAGATTTCTGCACTAAGGTTCTTACCACAAAGCACTATTGTTTTTCTTCAGGGCTTGGACTGTCAGATTCTGTTTCTAAGTGTCGAGAAGAGCAACACATAGACACAGGGGAAGTGAGCCTTTGATCTCCAATGCCATCCCCGTCAGCCACCTCCACCACCAGCACAACCACCGAATGGCACTTTGGACAATTTTTCCCTCTCATGTGAGTTTTGTCATTTCTTATGTCAATTGGAGCCAGCAGCTCTCAAATCCATCTTCTAAAACCCAGAAAAGTTTGTGGCACACTTGATGACTGAAGGGGAGTCAGCTGACCAGGTAAGAGACTGCCGCTGGATTGGAAGGCTGTGGGAGGGTGAGGGGATGGTGGACATCTACTGGGAAGAGCTGAGAGATGGCGTTACCAGGTATCTACCCTGCTATCCTGCGTAGAATTCCCAGCACCTAGGGTGAGTTTTTATGCTTCCCCTTTTAGTGTTTATTTTTATTATTTGTCATAGAAGTGTCTTTATCTTAAAAAATTAATACATGATTGTTCACCAATTTAAATAATATGGAGATGAATAGAGAGAGTATAGATTTACACTACACACACCCCTTTACACTCCTTCCTCATGCCTGTCCCCAGCCATCACTACTAGCCCTTTGGAGTCTAGCCTTCCAGATGGTTCTGGGTGAGTGTGTGTGTGTGTTTGTGTGTGGCACGTTGGGGGTTGGCATTTACAAAAACATCAGTGAGAGGAGCCTCCTCTGCACCTTGTATATCACAAGCATCTTTCTGGGCTATCAGCTCTCTTAGTATTAACAGTAGCACAGTGCCCCAGTGTAAGAATGCATCATCTTCCTTTTCTTCTTATCTTTGCTTTCACGGATTTTTTACTTTCCTAGGGAACCTGTCCCAGCTCATGCTTACACTTGCCCTGGGTCCTCCCTCAGGGAACTGCACAAATGGGAAGGTGGTCAGAGGTGAAAAGGGCATGGAATGGGCCCCAGATGGGAGAGTGAGGAGGGTGGGGGAGTGTATCCTGTCCTGGTCATTACTGGAGTACACGGGGAGTTCTTTTTCCTCTTCACCTTGCCAAATGGCTCCTCTGTTTGGCCAAGGCATAACCTTAACAATTTATGGGAATCATCTCTGAAAACGACCAAGAGGATTAGCACCAAGAAACATGAAAGTCTGTTTTCTTAGAGTTACAATCTCTCTCTTAAGACTCCCACTCTGGGCATCTAGGCCAGTCCGCTGCCTCCCTCCGTGCAAGATGTATGAGCAGCCTGGGCTTATAGCGCCCCATGCTCTTCTCTAGGTAGCTACTCTGCCTGCTTAACAACCCCATTAGGTAGAAATTTGTTCCTTGTCACTAGAAATGCCTTTCTAGGCATTTCAGCTTACAGGATACAGACAAGACCACTTATTACCTGTATGCCCTCGATCACATTTTGCATCATCCCTGTAACCCAGTTTCCTCATCTGGAAAATGGGAATAATAATAATACCTATCTTAGTTGGTAGGGTTTTTCTTTGTAACTTAAATTTGATAAAATATATATGTAGCTTACTTAGGGTATTACATATCAGCTGCTAAGCACTCAATGAACGCGGACGATTATACCCTGAATTGAAATAGCTCTTACTGCACTTTATTTTTATTTTTTCTTGCTCTCGCGCCCAGACTAGAGTGTAGTGGTACAATCTTGGCTCACTGCAACCTCCACCTCCCGGTTTGAAGTAATTCTCCTGCCTCAGCATCCCAAGTTCCTAGGATTACAGGCTTGCATAACCACCCCTGGCTATTTTTTTTTTTTTTTTTTTTTTTTTATTAATTTATTTTTAGTAGAGATAGGGTTTCACCAAGTTTTTGTCCAGGCTGGTTTCGAACTCCTGACCTCAAGTAATCCGCCCACCTTGGCCTCCCAAAGTGCTGGGATTACAGCCCTGAGACATATACACCTGGCCTTCTTACTGCACTTTAAACCCGAACTTTAAATACCATCTAAGTCAGTGGCTCTTATCCCTGGCTGTACACTAAACTAACTCCTGGAGCCTTACAGAAATCCCAGTGCCTAGGCCCCATTACCAGACATCCTCATACTCGATCTGAGGTGGGGTCAGGGGTGTTAGTGTTTTTGAAAGACTCCCTAGGAATTCTCATTTGCACCTAGGTTGAGAAGTACTGGATCAAGTTGAGTGTTTAAATTTTCTAGATAGGAAGCTGTGAGGCCAAGAGATGGAAGGAAACGGCCCAGGTGATATAGCCAGAGCAGAAGGACCCAGGCCTCTTATCACGGCTTGTCCTCAAGGGGGAAATGCGGGCCTGGGGCTGCCCTTCACTCGGTCTTTGGGATGGGACTTCGAGTTCTTTCCTGATGATAATGTTTGCACCTCTCCAACCGAGTTCTTCCTAGGACTCCTATCTTTTCATCCTTCGACGCCTCAAGTCAGACCCCTCAGAGAGGTGTCCCCACAGAAAGCCGCTGTTCTAGAATATGACCCATTAGAAAAGTCATAGGACACGTAGATGTGAAATAATCCTGTTCATTGATTTAGGGACTAAGCCCCCTGTGGACAGGAACCGTATCTGTCTTGCTCCTGCCGTGCGTGGGGCTTAGAGTGGTGACCATCACTTAGTAAAACATACTCATTAAATGACTGAATGAACGAAATCTCAGGAGGGCAGTTGAGTATTTTTTTATTTTTCTGGTCCTGACCATCTGATTCTCATTACTTCTACAGCTCGGGAAGTCTCTGCTTCGGCGTTTTATAAACCTCCCGTGCGTACGTCGACATTTTAACCATAAATCCAGAGTTTTGGGGCTGGAAAACTCGAGGCTCGGGGATTGGGGGAGGGGGATAACTACCCGGAGGTCCGAAGCCCCGGCGGAGCTGCCCGGGAGTTGCGGGGAGGGAGGAGAACCCTCGCGAGGACTCCCCTCCGCCCCCTGCCCGCCCCCTCGGCGGGAGATGGCCCCGGGCCGCGACGCCCTTCAGAGGGGTGCGCCGCCGCCGCGGCCGACTCCTCCCGTTGGGCGGGGTGGGGGGTGAGGGAAACGATCCGGGTCGTGGCCCTGGGGCCGCTCAGGCTGCAGGCCCCGCATTCCGGCCGCGCGCCCCCGGAGGTGACGCCTTGGGAGGCTGCATTTTTTTTTTTTTTGGAGCCGCCGGGGACCGCTGGGGGAGGGGCCTGTGTGTGTCCCTTTAAGAGCCGGAGCGCTGCCCCCGCCTCGCAGGCGCCCGGAGCCTCACAAAAGAACAGGATGTTGTTGATTTGTCACCAAACCACAGAGAGGAAATGATTGTAAATTTCCTTTAAACATCCCCACCGCGCTCCGGCCGCCCCCGCTTCCGCCTCCGCCGCCCCCGCCTGGCCGGGCGCAGCGGGGCCTCGGAGCTCCTGCGGGGCGCCTGCTCCCCGGCCGGGCCACGGGCCCAGCGGCTCCTGGGCGCCTGCGGGAGGAGTCCCCAGCCCGCCGCGGCCCCCGCTCGCGCTCCAGTTGCTTTCTTATGATTATTTTTTCAACAGCTGCAGCGGAGGAAGGTCCCTGGCTTTTGTTTGAGTCCGCGCGCCGCCCTTCGCTCTTGGAGCGAATGGGAACCGCGCGCGGGGAGCTCCGTGATGTGCCAAGGGAGCGCCTTAGCGCGCCATCCGTTTAGCCTCGCAGCCTCCCGGCGGAGGCAACGGCCGTTAGCTCCTTTGTTAGGGCCTGGAGGGAAGCTGAGGCCCAGGTTGGTTACGTGGGCGGAAAGTCACCAACTCTTGGAACACACTACGCAGGTTTAGGTCACCCCAGACCTTATATTTGTAAAACAGTGAGTCTTACTGCCACCGGAACATTCTAGAATCCCCAAGTCATCAAAAGTGGCAGTTGACATTGGGAAGGCCAAAGAAATGATTGTCAAGTCCACGTTATTTCATGGGGGAACTTCCCTGACCGCTTCTGGCCAGGCACCCTCTTTTCGGAAGCTGGGTCTCAGTTTCTACCTGTGCTTTTTTGCACCCGAATCCCTCCTACTTCCACCCCATTTGCTTGTAAGACTTCTGGAAGCCTGTTGTGGAGTTTAGTGTTTGCTCCCAACCTGTGGCCCATGTTGGAGTGGCCTGGTCTGTGGTCTAGGAAAGGGCTGCCTTTGCTGTACAGTGTTCTTTCGGAGCATTTAATGCTTATTCCGGCATCGGCTGCATTGGGCTTCTTGACCTAAAGCAGCAGCTAATGTCCTAGATGCCGCTGGACAGAATTCCCTCATTTCATCGTTTCACCAGCCCCATGACATAGAGATTGTTTTTCTCTTTATACAGTTGAGGAAGCAGGTTCTGAGAGGCTGAGGAACTGAATCGGCTTGCACATTGTAAGTGGAAGACACAAGACTCATTTAGTTACCACATTCTGATTACTGGTGGTGTCTCTCATTAATACTTGGTCTGATTATTTGTTTGTGGAGACAGGTGGTGAAGAGAACACAGGGTATTTTTGTTGGGTCTTGTTACCTCACCTTCCAGGGAGCTCTGGGCCGGCCCCCACTTTCTGGGAATAGAGAGTTAGGTGGCGAATGCTCTCAGACTGGAATCTTCCCCTTTTCCAGCCTTATGAGGACCTGAGTGGCTTGGGGAATGAGATGGAGTCTGAGTTCTTTTCACTATACTTGTGCGCTCCTTTAAACGATTACCTGGAGTTGAGTTTCTTTTTTTTTTTTTTTTTTTTTTGGTTTGTTTGAGACGGAGTTTCACTCTTGTTACCCAGGCTGGAGTGCAATGGCGCGATCTCGGCTCACCGCAACCTCCGCCTCCTGGGTTCAGGCAATTCTCCTGCCTCAGCCTCCTGAGTAGCTGGGATTACAGGCACGCACCACCATGCCCAGCTAATTTTTTTTTGTATTTTTATTAGAGACGGGGTTTCACCATGTTGACCAGGATGGTCTCGATCTCTTGACCTCGTGATCCACCCGCCTCGGCCTCCCAAAGTGCTGGGATTACAGGCTTGAGCCACCGCGCCCGGCCCTTTCTTTTTTTTTAAGACGGGATTTCACCATGTTGGTCAGGCTGGTCTTAAACTCCTGACCTCAGGTGATCCGCCTGCCTTGGCCTCCAAAGTGCTTGGATTACAGGCATAAGCCACGACGCCCGGCCTGGAGTTGAGTTTCTAAGGCTGAATAGCCCTTGGCTAATGCAAGGCCTTCTATTCAGATTCCCAGCTCTAGGGGGCAATGGTAAGAGCTGGTGAGACGTTTGGAAGGTTGACTTTGCATGTTAGCCGGGCGGTTGGTAACTGAATGTTTCATGTGCCTGCTATGTGCCATGAGCTGTGCCAGGTGCTGTGCATGTGTTTTCTTGTTTCATCCTTAGCAACGAAAAGTTGGTACCCAGAGAGGTTGTGCACCTACAAGTGATGGAGCTGGAGTTGGCCTTTCTCCCCATGGGATCCCCTGTGTCTGTGCTAGAAGAGGTCATTCAGGCACCCCAGAAATGAGACTGCAGTTGCTTGCCTTCAATCATGCAGAAAGCCAAGAGGGTCCTTGATGCGAGTGGATTTTGAGAGAGAAAAGCAGTGGCCTTTGGCTCCTTTGTGCTGCAGCTGTCTGCAGTTCCTCAACTCTGAGCACATTTGTTGATGGATTTCCAGAGCGGGCTTCTGTGTCTCCACCTGTCCTTGTTAAGCTTTTATAGTATGCCAGTCACTGAGGCATGCACATCCTGACACTTGGGAGGGAGAGCCATCTGCTTGTTTCCATTCCTCAGATGAGGAGCACAGGGCACCGACCTGCTAAGTTGTTGTGGGCACTGAGTGGGCTGACTCCAGGCAGAGCAAAGCCACTGAAGTCGGAGTCCCTAGCCCCCGCTACTCAGTTCTGGGGAAGCTAGAACCAGAGGATAGGTCATCTGATGCCACCCAGTCTCAATTTCCTGGCCTGTGAAGAACTTTGGCCTATGTCGTCTATGAGGGCCCTTCCAGCCATTATGGAAAAAACAGCTTGTATTTACTCATTTTGTTAACATTTATTAAACATCCATTACATGCCAGACACCACTGTTATAAGCATTGGAAATACAGTGGTCAGCACAATTTCTGCCTTCTTGGAGTTTACTTTTAGGTGAAGAAAGACCCCCTAATAAAATACTTTTTTTTTTGAGACAGAGTTTTGCTCTTTTGTCCAGTCTGGAGTGCAATGGCGTGATGATCTCGGCTTACCACAACCTCTGCCTCCCGGGTTCAAGTGATTCTTCTGCCTCAGCCTCCCAAGTAGCTGGGATTACAGGCATGCACCATCACACCCAGCTAATTTTTTTGTTTGTAGTAGAGACAGGGTTTCTCCATGTTGGTCAGGCTGGTCTCGAACCCCTGACCTCAAATGATCTGCCCACCTCAGCCTCCCAAAGTGCTGGGATTACAGGCATGAGCCACTGTGCCCTGCCAGAGCTGAGAAATTTCTATTCCCTAATGACATCATAGCTATCCTAATGTCTTAGCTTAGTGCAGTGCATTACCTTTTCCATATTTAGGTACACAAGTATTTATCACTGTGTTGCAGTTTTCTGTAGTATTCAGTACAGTAACATGCTGTACAGGTTTGTAGCCTAGGAGCAATAGGCTGTACCGTATGGCCTAGGTGTGTAGTAAGTTATACCATCTAGATTCATGTTAAGTACACTCTAGCCGTATGATGTATGCACAACGATGAAATCGCCTGATGAAGGATTTCTCAGAACATTTCTCAGAACTTACCCCAGTTGTTAAGCCACACATGAATGTATGTGTATATATATATGTAAAATGTCAAGGAGTACTTTGTTATGGACAGAGGCGAAGAGTGTAAGGGGAAATGCAGTGTGTGTGATGGGAGGGCAGCTATTTCTTTAGGGTAAGGAAGGCTCACTGATAAGGTAGAAAGGAAGGAGTGAACCATGCAGCTTTCTGGGAGAGGCTTGTTGTAGGTATCTGAAATGGCAAAGACTGGAGATGGGACTGTGTTGCATAGTACTTATTATGTGTCAGGCACTGTGCTAAGTGCTTTATAGTCTTATATACTTAAACTTCGTATCACTGTTTTTTTTTTTTTTTCTTTGAAGTGTGAGACTCAGAGAGCTTAAGTGATACCCAAGGCCACACAGCTGGTATGTAGCAAAGGTGATATTCAAATGCTAGTTTTAATCATCATGCTGCTTCCCACTAGGGACTCTCTTTTTTGAGCTGGACCTGGCATTTCATTCATGACCTGGTTCTTTTGATTTCTTGGGGATTAAACAGCAATAGTGGCCAAAGTGACACCTGGCAACCGAGTTGCATGGTGGACAATAGCTCAGGGTCTGAAGTTCCTTTTTGTGAGTGGAGGAAGGTGATGTATTTAATACTGGAAAAACCCATGTTGTGTTTATGGCGGAAAGGGGGAGAAACACCTTCAGATTGTTGTGAACAAGAGAAATGGGAGAATGGGGTAGCCTGAAACCCTCTGCCCCCCTCCTTTGTTTTAATTTCCCTGAGATAGGCCCAGCACAGCATGTTGTATTATACAGTGATAATTAAAACACTTGGATTTGTGAACTGAGATTTATAGGGCAAACAGGAGCTAGAGGAGAAAACGACAGTCATCTCTGTTATTTGCAGGCAGATATCCAAATTGCCACTTGCTTGCTTTTTCTTCCCGACACCATCACCTACTCTGCTTAATTAGATCCTTTCTTTTCCATATCATTTCCAACTGCCCACTCTCTCTGCTGCTTTGCAGTTTGTGAAGCCGCATACTGAACACTCCCACAGCCAGGGGAGATGTGAGTCAGAAACACAGCAGCAAATAAGAGTGGAGGAGGGCCCTATTTGCATCGATCAATTGGGCTGTCCCGCCTGCCTGTCCATCAGCCTCAGGGAGCAGGGATGAGAGGAACCTAACCCAGGGATAAGATGAGAAAGTGCTAGACGTTTTCCACCCTCCCTAAGACAATTTTCTACTGAGTGCCTGTTTGTTGTGGGGAATGGAGAGGAGAATGAATTCCCCAAACAGCAGACCACCCCCAAATCACATTCCAATATCAAGTAATATTTTACTATGTTCAAAGTATCATTCTAAACTCAGGGCAGGGGGAGGAATGGGGGTGGTGGTGATGGGGACTGAGATGAAAAAAATGCTGTCCAATTTAGAATCTAGTAGAAAGGATAGTCAAAAATAAGTAATGAGAATATTTGGCCAAATTAATTTGTTTTGGTCAAAATATTTATTGAATATCTTGAATATTTATTGATACTACCTGTCAGACATTGTTCTAGGCACTGAGGGGATATAGCAATGGCCAAATACCAGGAAATCCCTGCCCACATTGATTTACATTCTACCTGGATAAAGGAGGGCTGTGACAGTTAATTTCTTGTTAGAGAGCATAGAAACTATGCAGAAAAATGCAGCGAAGGGGCCAGGTCTGGTGGCTCAAGCCTGTAATCCCAGCACTTTGGGAGGCCGAGGTGGGTAGATCACCCAAGGTCAGGAGTTCGAGGCCAGCCTGACCAACTTCTCTACTAAACCCATCTCTACTAAATACAAAAAAATTAGCTGGGCGTGGTGGTGCATGCCTATAATCTCAGCTACTTGGGAGGCCGAGGCAGGAGTTCTGCTTGAACTCGGAAGGCGAAGGTTGCAGTGAGCCAAGATTTCGCCATTGCACTCCAGTCTGGGCAACAGAGAGAAACTCCGAAACTCCATCTCAAAAAAAAACAATGAAGCTCAGAAGGTGGCTAGGGAGTATTGGGATTTGTAATTTTAAAACGAAATGAGGACCATACAGTGTGGAGCCTGACAGGACCGATGTTGAAACTGGGCTTTGACACCTGCCAGCTGTATGTGACCTTTGAGTTTCTGTAATCAATCAGTCTGAAACTTATTTTTCTCATTGGCAAAGTGGGGCTAGTAACAAATGCTCTCAAGGGGTTAAATGAGAATATATATATATTTGTATCTATCTATCTAGCTGTATATATACATACATATATATATATATATATATTTTTTTTTTTTTTTATTTTTTTTTTTTTTTTTGAGACAGAGTCATGCTCTGTCACCCAGCCTACAGTGCAGTGGCAGATCTTGGCTCACTGCAACCCTGCCTCCCAGTTTCAAGTGATTCTCCTGCCTCAGCCTCCGGAGTAGCTGGGATTACAGGTGCCCGCCACTGTGCCCAGCTAATTTTTATATTTTTAGTAGAGACAGGGTTTCACCATCTTGGCCAGGCTGGTCTTGAACTCCTGACCTTGTGATCCAGCTGCCTTGGCCTCCCAAAGTGCTGAGATTACAGACATGAGACACCACACCCAGCTATTTTTTTTTTTTTTTTTTGAGACAGTCTTACTCTGTCATGTCACCTAGGCTAGAGTGTACTGGCATGATCTTGGCTCACTGCAACCTCCACCTTTCAGGTTCAACTGATTCTCCTGCCTCAGCCTCCCGAGTAGCTGGGATTACAGGCATGTGCCACCATACCCAGCTAATTTTTTTTTTTTTTTTTTGAGACAGAGTTTCCCTCTTGTTACCCAGACTGGAGTGCAATGGTGCGATCTCGGCTCACCGCAACCTCCGCCTCCTGGGTTCAGGCAATTCTCCTGCCTCAGCCTCCTGAGTAGCTGGGATTACAGGCACATGCCACCATGCCCAGCTAATTTTTTGTAGTTGTTTTAGTAGAGACGGGGTTTCACCATGTTGACCAGGATGGTCTCGATCTCTTGACCTCGTGATCCACCTGCCTCGGCCTCCCAAAGTGCTGGGATTACAGGCGTGAGCCACCGCGCCCGGCAATTTTTGTATTTTTGGTAGAGATGGGGTTTTACCGTGTTGGCCAGGCTGGTCTCAAACTCCTGACTTCAGGTGATCCGCCTGCCTCGACCTCCCAAAGTGCTGGGATTACAGGTATGAACCAGCGTGCCCTGCCAGAGAAAAACAATATAAATTTACATATTCAATCAGGGTTTCATGAATGTTAGCTGATATTAGTATTAAGTGCTTATAATATAGGGTGACGGGGAAGCTGAAGGAGGAGTGACTCATTGCAGTTGGAAAACAGGTTATTGTCCCTGTCAGCTTTCTTTTTTCTAGTAATCCTAATTAGACCATACACCAAGAAGGCAGCAGGAGTGCGGGAGAACTCTTGCAGCCAGGATTAAGGCTGGGAGGGTTTAGATCCTGGTTTGCTCTGTGGGACATAGGCTGCAGTGAGTGAATTGTCAGTATTTTGGATTCGGTTTCAGAAATTATTTTCTACAAGCTTTGTGTTCAGCCAGATAGTTCACAAGCAGCCTGGTGGGGAGGCTGGGGCTGTCCACTTGACAAACGGGAAAACAGGCACAGGATGTGAGTACCCGGCCAAGGTCACCTCCAGTCTCCAGAGGAGATCTCCTGCCGGCCCAGCAATGAGTCATGCTGGAGTGTTGCTCCCGGGGTGAAATCACAAAGGAAGAAAGGTTTGGATTTATTGCAGGCAGCACCGGCAAGTTTCCTGTTCTTGAGAAATCCCAGAAACAGTAACTCCTCCACCTGAGGGGCTTCACTGAGTAGCCCCCAAACCCACACAGGTACAGGGTCTGGTTTGGGGTGAGGAAGAGGCCTTTGGCCTACACAGAAGATAAGCAGTAAACAGGAGAAAGAAAAGAGAAGGAAAGAGGAAGAGTGTAGTAGAGAGCTTGGGCTCTGGGCTTAACAGACCCGGGTTTGCTGATTCTGCCATTACTGGCTTGGGCAAGTCCCATAACCCTCTCTGAGTCTCAGTTTCTTCATTTGTCAAATGGGATCATCACAGTGCCTGACTGGCAGGGTTGCTGAGAGAATGAAATAACATGTGTATTGAGATTGCTTGGTCCCAGGAGTTCAGTACCAGCCCGGACAACATAGAGAGATCTCTGTATCTACAAAATTTAGCTGGGTGTGGTTGTGTGTGCATGTAGTCCTAGCTACTCAGGAGGCTGAGGCAGGAGGATGGCTTGAACCAGGGAGGTCATGGCTGCAGTGAGCTGTGATCATGCCACTGCACTCCAGCCTGGGCAACAGAGTGAGACCCTGTCCAATTAATATATATGTATATGTATATATGTGCCAAGTATTCAACACTGTGCCTTGCACACAGCAAACTCTTAATAATATTGGCTGTTGTTTATGGAGAGGAAAAGGGTAAAGGGGTGGGAAGGCAAGAGAGCTCAGGGTACTCTGCCCTCCAGTGCCAGACCATTCAGATGGGGTCTTGATGAAGCTCTGTTCACCTGAAGCTTTTATTTTTATTTGTTTGTTTATTTTGAGACAGAGTCTTACTCTGTTGCCCAGGCTAGAGGGCAGTGATGTGATCTTGGCTCACTGCAACTTCTACCTCCCTGGCTGAAGTGATTCTCCCACCTCGGCCTCCTGAGTAGCTGGGACTACACCATCACGCCCAACTAATTTTTGTATTTTTAGTAGAGACAGTGTTTCATCATGTTGTTCAGGCTGGTCTGGCACTCCTGGGCTCCAGGGATCCACCAGTATCGGCCTCCCAAAGTGTTGGGATTACAGGTATCAGCCACTGCACCTGCCCTGTCTGGAGGCTTTTGGAGTTACTCATGCTGGAGATGCTGTCTTGGTGCTCCAGGGGTTCATGCTGGGTCCAGCAGGGCAGGATCAGACACACACCTGACATCTTCCCATTCTCACTTGCCCTCCCTGGCATTATGGTTCAGTGGTCATGGTGGGCCTGGGAGGGACCCCCTTGGTTCCTCCTCTTCCCCTCACCTTAACCTTTGCCTCTCTGACTGAGACCCATTATGCCTCCTGTCTCTGTTGACTCCATGTAATGAAAATAATTGAGCCTGTCTCCACCGATAACTGTCTCAAAACAATCAAGCCCCGCCCCGGTCATCTGCCTCTGACTGAACATACCCTGTCTGCCACATGGTGCCTGCAGTAGCCTGGTTCCAGAACCCAAGCAGCAAGAACCTGCAGGCGAGGTGCATGTTCCACAGAGAATAAAGGAACTGAGGCCGACACCCTGGTGGACAGCCCCATGGTTCGATGAAGGGTGTCTCATGGTTCTGGGACTAAGGTGCAAAATCTGTGAAAGCACCTCTAAGCAAAACGTTGATTATGGTGGTTTTGCATTTCGACTCTGCCCTTCATCCTCAGCCTGCCTTCCTCAATGCTGCCTGCCCTGGTTTTATGTGGAAGATTTCTTTTCTTTTCTTTTTTTTTTTTTTTGAGATGGAGTTTTGCTCTGTCGCCTAGGCTAGAATACAGTGGCGTGATCTCGGCTCACTGCAACTTCCGCCTCCCAGCTTCAAGCAATTCTCCTGCTTTAGCCTTCTGAGTAGCTGGGATTATGGGTGCATGCTACTGCACCTGGCTAATTTTTTGCTTTTTTAGTAGAGAAGGGGTTTCACCATCTTGGCCAGGCTGGTCTCGAACACCTGACCTCATGATCTGCCCACCTTGGCTTCCCAAAGTGCTGGGATTACAGGCGTGAGCCACCACACCCATGGAAGATTTCATTAAGAAAACAGGTAATAGGCAGGGCTAAAGAGTTGCATGCATGCAATTGGGGAGGGGAAGCTATAGAGGCTCCATAATTTTTGATTTCTGTGTAAATTGCCCCAACAGCAGACCTCATACTTGTTAAGAACAATACCTCCCAGCATGAGTGAGAAGGGCAGGGTTGTCAATTAGAGGAAACTTATTTAATTGTATCACTCTAGTTCAAAGCTCCCATTTATGTTTGTATACTTTGTTAAGATATTGTATCAACCTTAGATGAAAACAACTCAAACCACTCATAATGTTTCAGTCTCTCAAATGACCCTGCCATTTGCCTGGGGTTGGTTCTCATCTTTCTCCCTGCTCCTACAAACATCCGCACATGGTGTGAGCTCTTTCACCAGGGGCCTAGATTATGCCAAAACCTTTTACATATTTTTCACCAAATCCTTGCAATAACTCTAGAAAGGAGGAATTATTATCCCCATTACTTTGTTGGAGAAATGGGGGCTCTGAGAGGCCCTATGGTCATAGCTGGCAGAACTGGGATTCAAACCTAGGTCTGAGTCCATTCAAAGGCTGCCAGCTTTGTGGTGAGTATGATTGTGTGTCTGTCTGTGCTTTTCACTCAGCATCATATTATAGATATTTTCCTCTATAGTTTTCCTAATTGTTGTTTAAAATGAGAGCACAGAATTCTGTGAACCATCATTTGTGTAACCATTTTCTCCTCCTGGGCATTTACACTGTCCTCAGTTTGTCACAGTTATGGACAGTGCTCTAACACCCATTATGCTGAAAGCTTTTCTGCTCCCCTCTTGCCCCTCTCCCCATCGCACACATTGGGTGACTTATTGACCTAAGTTTCTGATCCTCCTCCAGGGAGTTGCTTAAATACAGAAGGGAAGGCAAAGCAGCTCCGTGGTTCAGAGCACAGGCTTTGCAATCAGACAAAACTTGGTTTGAAAATCAGTTCTGCTACTTCCTAGCACTAGGAGCTTAAGCAAGTACTTAACTTCTCTTTTGTCTCAGTTTCCTTTTCTGTAAAATCAGGATAATGTCTGTCGAGTAGGATATGTTGTGAGGATTGTATGAGATGATGCATGCAAAACACTTCGGGTCAGCATATTAAACACGTTAGGCACTTGGTACTTAGAAATTGCTGGACTTGATCTGCATATGTGTATAATTTGGTCTGCATAGTGTGAAGTTTATAAAAAATTAAATGGCCAACACTTAAAAACTGGCAGTTTTGACTGGGCTTGGTGGCTCATGCCTATAATCCTAGCACTTTGGGAAGCTGAGGCAGGTGGATCATGAGGTCAGGAGTTCAAGACCAGCCCGGCCAACATAATGAAACCCTGTCTACTAAAACTACAGAAATTAGCTGGGCATGGTGGTGTGTACCTGTAGTTCCAGCTATTTAGGAAGCTGAGGCAGGAGAATCCCTTGAACCCAGGAGCTAGAAGTTGCAGTGAGCTGAGATTGCACCACTGCACTCCAGCTTGGGCAAAGGGAGTGACCAAAAAAAAAAAAAAAAAAATGGCAGTTTTGCTTCAAAATGCACATCTCTAGACTTTTTTGAAACATCAGACTCTCTTGAAACATTGGAATGTCTGGAAACATTGCACCTGTGTCTTCACATGGTTGGACAGGCTGGAGCTGAGCAGCAGGTGCCCCCTTTAGATGTGGTATGAACTCCCAGGCCATTTTTCTTAGGCTGGGTTACCTAAGGGCAGACCCTGAAACAGTAGAAGCTGACAAGGGAGTGAGGGAATCAGGGCTGGAAAGGGGAAGAAACCAAGCAAAGCTGTGATTTCATGCAAAGGCTCTTGGAGGGTAGGAAGCTTCAGCCCGAGCCTGCAGGGAACTCTGGGGTTGTCTTGGCCTGAGGCAAGGTCATTGGCTAAGGTCTACTGAGTCCCTGGTGATGGTAGTAAAGGAACACAGCATAGAAGGTCTAAGGTTTAGACTGTTGGAATCACACTGATGTTCAGAGGGGCTCACAACTGGCAGAGGGATCTGGGTGAGGCACCAACAGTGTCGGCTACACGTCATTCACTCATTTTTGCATCAGACACTTGAGCCTGCAACTCCTGCTCTACTTGGTCATTATTTCATCTGTGTAAATTGGGTCACAGCTGGGTCAGAGTGCAGCAGTTCTCTTCTTGGGTGAGAGTGGTAGGGAAGGAACAACTCTCTTACAGTAGACAGGAAAGGCACGGAGTTTCACTCTTGTTACCCAGGCTGGAGTGCAATGGCGTGATCTCGGCTCACCGCAGCCTCTGCCTCCTGGGTTCAGGCAATTCTCTGCCTCAGCCTCCTGAGTAGCTGGGATTACAGGCACGCGCCACCATGCCCAGCTAATTTTTTGTATTTTTAGTAGAGACGGAGTTTCACCATGTTGACCAGGATGGTCTCGATCTGTTGACCTCGTGATCCACCCGCCTTGGCCTCCCAAAGTGCTGGGATTACAGGCTTGAGCCACCGCACCCGGCTTGTTTTTTTTTTTTTTTTCAATCAGAGATGAAGTCTCACTCTGTCGCCCAGGCTGGAGTGCAGTGATGCAATCTCGGCTCACTGCAACCTCTGCCTCCCGGGTTTTTAAGCAATTCTCTCCCTCAGCCTCCCGAGTAGCTGGGATTACAGGTGCATGCCACCACACCTGGCTAATTTTTGTATTTTTAGTAGAGATGGGATTTCACCATCTTGGCCCAGCTGATCTTGAACTCCTAACCTCATGATCTACCTGCCTCGACCTCCCAAAGTGCTGGGATTACAGGCGTGAGCCACCATGCCTGGCCAGGAAAGGTGTTTTTATCTCCTTTTTTCAGGTAAGGAAACTGAGTCTTAGGGAGATTAAGAGAACTGCCAGAGTGCAGCTTGGAAGTGGCAAGGTGAAGAACAGAATGCTGGTGCTCTGCCTCCTGGTTTGTCTCTCCCTCTGGCTCATCTCATCCAGCCCACTTTGCTCCACTCTTTCTAAAGAAAGAATCATTTGCAGAGAAAACCAGAACTTGTTTCCTAAAAACTTCCCTGGTAGAGGGTGAGTTTTTGTCTTTTTGGCCCAGAACAGAGATGGTGGATGAAATTTCTCTTTCAAATCTTCAAGATTTAAACAGATTGCTCCGCCTCTTTGGCTGGAGAAATGCAGTCCTGCTAGAAACACATTTTTGGACACAGCACAGTTTTCTTTCACAGTGGAAAGACCTGAGTACCTCAAAAGGGTGTTTGCAAAAAGCATCAAGTTCTCAGAATGACGAAACAGTTTTAAAAGAACAAAAACATTGTGTCAGCCCTGCAGCTTATCAATATAAAATGAAGATTAAGATTTGTTTATGTGAATGGATCATTTTTGGGGGGAGGGAGTTGTTAAAAATTCATATATCTTGGCTAATGGAACCACTTCATATCCACAATGAAAAAAATTAAAAAAGAGGCTCATAAAACCTTTCCTGGAACAACCAGAAAAGGAACGAGTCCCTGAAAATACAGATTGGTGGTGTTATCTTTGCATATTTGCAGAATTCTTTGAACCTCTGAATAGTCTTTTGTGGACCTAGTCTGCTGTTACTTCACACAGGATCTTGCTCTGTTGCCCAGGCTGCAGTGCAGTGGCATGATCCTAGCTCACTATGGCCTCAAATTCCTGGGCTTAAGCACTCTTCCCACCTCAGCCTCCCAAGTAGGTAGAATTACAAGCATGTCACCACACCTGGCTAATTAATTTTT
This sequence comes from Sapajus apella, assembly GCF_009761245.1. Taxonomy (NCBI): domain Eukaryota; kingdom Metazoa; phylum Chordata; class Mammalia; order Primates; family Cebidae; genus Sapajus; species Sapajus apella. Next base: position 937,961 of record NW_022436941.1, read on the forward strand.
TTTTTTCTTTTGAGATAGTGTCTTGCACTGTTGCCCAGGCTGCAGTGCAGTGGTGTGATCTCAGCTCACTGCAACCTCTGTCTCATGGGTTCAAGTGTTTCTCGTGCCTCAGCCTCCTGAGTAGCTGGGACGACAGGCATGGACCACCACACCTGGCTAATTTTTGTATTTTTAGTAGAGATGGCGTTTCACCATGTTGGCCCAGGCTGGTCTCAAACTCCTGCGCCTGGCCCTAGTTATTTTTATACTAACAGTAATGACCAAGCTCTGAGAGGTTCCTTAATATTAGTAGCAGAGGCAGGATTTGAATTCAGGTCTGGATGACCCATAAAACATATTGTTTTGCACTACTTAGTTTTGCCTTAAATGAGCCCTTTTGCAGTTAAGCTAGATGGCACCTTGAAGGCTAGGTGCAGTGGCTCACATGTGTAATCCCAGTACTTTGGGAGGCTGAGGCGGGTGGATCACAAGGTCAGGAGGTCGAGACGAGCCTGGCCAACATGGTAAAACTCCATCTCTACTAAAAATACAAAAATTAGCCAGGCATGATGGTGTGTGGCTGTAGTCCCAGCTACTCGGGAGGCTGAGGCAGGAGAATTGCTTGAACCTGGAAGGTGGAGGTTGCAGTGAGCCGAGATTATACCCCTACACTCCAGCCTGGGCAACAGAGCAAGACTCCGTCTCAAAAACAAACAAACAACAAACAAAAACAAAACAAAAGGCACCTTGAAAGTCAAATTTGTCCTTCTCTTCAAGGTACTTGCTATCTAGGGTGGGGGTAGAGAATCATCCTTTATTTTACAGAAACATTGATTAGTACTTGATCCTCATTTCATAGATAAGGAAACTGCAAATCAAAGAGATCAATGTTCAAGGACACAGCTATGAGGTGACAAAGCTTTTTTTTTTTTTTGAGACAGGGTCTCGCCTTGTCACCCAGTCTGGAGTGCAGTAGTGTGATACTCGTTCATCGCAGCCAGCCTCAGGCTCCCAGGCTCAAGCAATCCTCCGATCTCAGCCTCCCCAGTAGCTGGAACTATAGGCACATATCATTGTGTACTATTAATTAAAAATATCTTTCTTGGCCGGGCGCGGTGGCTCACGCCTGTAATCCCAGCACTTTGGGAGGCCGAGGCGGGTGGATCACGAGGTCAAGAGATCGAGACCATCCTGGTCAATACGGTGAAACCCCGTCTCTACTAAAAATACAAAAAATTAGCTGGGCATGGTGGTGCATGCCTGTAATCCCAGCTACTCAGGAGGCTGAGGCAGGAGAATTGCCTGAACCCAGGAGGTGGAGGTTGCGTGAGCCGAGGTTGCGCCATTGCACTCCAGCCTGGGTAACAAGAGCGAAACTCTGTCCCCCCCCCCCAAAAAAAAAAGAAAAAAAAAAAAAATCTTTCTTTAGAGACAGGGCCTAACTATGTTTACCTAGGCTGGTCTTGGCTTTGTAATCCTCCCACCTGGGCTTCCCAAAGTGCTAGGAGACAAGACTTTTATCGGGTGGCCATTGCCAGTAGCTCTTAGCAGTTGGAGACATTTATGTGGACTACCTCATTCCTTCATCCAAGGCAGGTGAAGATCACGGCTGTCCTTCAAGGTCACCCAGAGGACAAGGTAGCAAATGCTCCAAGGTGTGTGTTTAGTGCTCCTGAACTGAGTGGAGATTCTAAACCAGATTTTGCCCTGAAAGATGCCTCTAGGGTCCTGGGTCCATGGCATTTTGTGCAGCAGATCTCAGAGGCTAACCCACTTCTCCCTCCCTGTGAGGAAGGGTCCCTGCTTTGGCAGGCAGACTTAGGAAACTTCCTGGGACCCATCCCCAGAGATTCTCCAGCAGGACAGATGCACTGACGGCCGCTGAGTTGAGCTGTGCTGTGTATTTGCCTAAAGGCTGCACAAACCCAAGGAAGGTCTGTGGTGGCAGAAGGAAGGAGGGAGAGGAGCACTGGGAGATGCTCTTGTCCTCAGAGAGTAGTGAGTCCCAAGAGGCTGTTTCCAGGCCCCACAACCCAGGAGCTTCATGATCTCCCCCCACCTGCCTGCTCTGCTGGGAAGTGGGGATTAGGATAACACAGGATGGTTGAGAGATAGGAGAGGAATGGTTGGACCTGTATTTAGACATATGTAATAGATGTTTCACATATGTTTCTTTTCTTTTCTTTTTTTTTTTTTTTGAGACAGAGTCTCACTCTCTTACCCAGGCTGGAGTGCAGTGGTGCAATCTTGGCTCACTGCAACCTCTGCCTCCCAGGTTCAAGTGATTCTTCTGCCTCAGCCTCCCGAGTAGCTGGGACTACAGGCATGTGCCATCATGTCCAGCTAATTTTTGTATTTTTAGTAGAGACGGGGATTCACCATGTTGGCCAGGATAGTCTCAATCTCTTGACCTCATGATCCACCTGCCTCAGCCTCCAAAGTGCTGGGATTACAGGCGTGAGCCACCACCCCCAGCAAGAGATGCAGGAAGTTTTTTTTTGAGACGGAGTTTCGCTCTTGTTACCCAGGCTGGAGTGCAATGGCGGGATCTCGGCTCACCGCAACCTCCGCCTCCTAGGTTCAGGCAATTCTCCTGCCTCAACCTCCTCAGTAGCTGGGATTACAGGCACGCGCCACCATGCCCAGCTGATTTTTTGTATTTTTAGTAGAGACGGGGTTTCACCATGTTGACCAGGATGGTCTCGATCTCTTGACCTTGTGATCCACCCGCCTCGGCCTCCCAAAGTGCTGGGATTACAGGCGTGAGCCACCGCGCCCGGCCGTGCAGGAAGTTTTAAAAGCATTAGTTCGTGACAACCCTGGCACTGATAAATATTAGGGACTATTATCCAAAACAACCACAAAACATTAGGTCTTGCCTTTTTAGTTTTAGAGTTAATTAACTGACAATAAAAACAACTCATAATAACAATAGCTAACATGTGCCAGGCATAGTGCCAAGTACCTTTAATTATTAATGTGTTTAGAAATCTGAAGGTACAAAGGGATATGTCTCCCTCCTACCCTGTATTATTTAGGGTTCTCCAGAGAAACAGAACCAATAAGATCTAGAGAGAGGCCGGGTATGGTGGCTCACGCCTGTAATCCCAGCACTTTGGGAGGATGAGACAGGCAGATCACCTGAGGTTAAGAGTTCAAGGTCATCCTGGCCAACATGATGAAACCCCATCTACACAAAAATACAAAAATTAGCCAGGCATGGTGGCACATACCTGTCTTCCCAGCTACTCAGGAGGCTGAGGCAGGACAATGGCTTGATTTCAGGAGGGAGAGGTTGTAGTGAGCCAAGATCGTACCACTGCACTTTAGCCTGGGCAACAGAGAGAGACTTTATCTAAAAAAAAAAAAAAGAAAAGAAAAAAAATATATATTTATATATACATAGAAAGAAATATATTATGAGGGATTGGTTCATGATATGGAAGCGGAGAAGTTCCACATTCTGCCATCTGCAAGCTGGAGTCAGAAAAGCCGATGGTGGAGTTGCATTCCACGCCCAAAGGCTGGAGAAACACAGAGCAATGGTGTAAATAACAGTCTAATTCTGAAGACCCCAAAACCAGGAGTACAGATGTCTAAGGGCAGGAGAAGATGGATGTCACGGCTCCAACTTGCCCTCTGCCTTTTTGCTTTATGCAGGTCCTTAGCAGATTGCAGGATGACAGCCCACACTGGTAAGGGTGATCTTTACTCTGTCTACTAATTCAAATGCAGTGCTGTGACTCACACCTGTAATGCCAGCAATTTGGGAGGTTAAGGCGGGTGAATCTGTTGAGTCCAGGAGATTGAGACCAGCCTGGGCAACATGGCTCTGGTCTGGGCACTGTGTGATTTTGAATCCTGGCTACAACCCTGTAGCATGAGGCTTATTGTGTATAATAGATGCTCCAGGCCTCAGTTGGCCTCAATGGGTTGACTGAGGATTAAATGAGATAATCCATGTGCAGGGACTTCTCCTGGCACATCACAGCTGCAGAGTAGGTGATGACTGCAGGGGAGGAGGATGCAAGTTGTAGGGGGCCCTGAAGCGTATACAATGTGGGAGCCATCTTTAAGATAAGTAACACAAAATTAAGAACCCAATTATTAGGAATGTAAGTGAATATTTAGAGTGATAAACAGAGCTCTAACCATTTACACTTTTTATCTTTTTTTTTTTCTTTTCTTTTTAAAAGAATGTTTTTGGGGCCAAGAGTGGTAGCTCATGCCTATAATTCTAGCACTTTGGGAGGCCAAGGCAGATCATCTGAGGTCAGGAGTTCAAGACCAGCCTGGCCAACATGGTGAAACTCTGTCTGTACTAAAAATTAGCCAGGTGTGGTTGTGTATACTTGCAATCCCAGCTACTCAGGAGGCTGAGGCAGGAGAATCGCATGAACACAAGAGGCAGAGGTTGCCATGAGCCAAGATTTCGCCGTTGTATTTCAGCCTGGGCGACAGAGTGAGACTCCGTCAACAGAGGGAGTCTTGCTATATTGCCCGGTTGGTCTCAAACTCCTGGGCTCAAGCAATCCTCCCACCTCAGCCTCCCAAAGTGTTGGGATTACAGGCATGAACCACTCTCCTGGCCAGTTTACACATTTTAAAAGTCAACAAATACCTCAAATGCTACACACTCCAGAAGAATAACAGAGCATTTTTCCTTAATTTACTGCATGACATGCTTCTGTTATTACTTTTTATTCCTACATTATCCAGCTTCATACTCTTTGATCACTTCTTTTTTTTTTTTTTTTTTTTTTTTGAGACGGAGTTTCACACTTGTTACCCAGGCTGGAGTGCAATGGTGCGATCTCGGCTCACCGCAACCTCCGCCTCCTGGGTTCAGGCAATTCTCCTGCCTCAGCCTCCTGAGTAGCTGGGATTACAGGCACGCGCCACCATGCCCAGCTAATGTTTTTGTATTTTTAGTAGAGACGGGGTTTCACCATGTTGACCAGGATGGTCTCGATCTCTTGACCTCGTGATCCACCCGCCTCGGCCTCCCACAGTGCTGGGATTACAGGCTTGAGCCACCGCGCCCGGCTGATCACTTCTTCATATGATAATGATTTTCTAAAATAATTTTCTCTAGAGAGATTAAAAGATAATTCAGCCTTTTCTCTAGCATGGGTGATCAAAAATTGCTTTCTGTTATTGATAGTTTAGATGCAAAAAAGAAACACATTCACAGAGGCAAACACTGTCTTTAGTATTACTACATGTTTGTGTCCCTCAAAGGAATTTTAATAAATTCAGCTTGCATGATTCCCACCAAAAATGAATAAAGAATCTAAGGTGCATTACAGTTAAAGACATGTATTCATGGAGTGTATTTATTTTTTTAATTTATTGAGATGAAGTCTTGCTGTGTCACCAAGGCTAGAGTGCAATGGCACAATCTCGGCTCACTGCAGCCTCCACCTCCCAGCTTCAAGTGATTCCTCTGTCTCAGCCTCTCTGGTAGCTGGGATTACAGGCACCTGCTACCATGCCTGGCTAATTTTTGTATTTTTAGTAGAGATGGGGTTTCAGCATGTTGGCCAGGTTGGTCTTGCACTCCTGACCCCAAGTGATCTGCCCACCTTGGCTTCCCAAAATGTTGGGATTATAGGTGTGAGCGACCATGCCTGGCCTAATGGACTATATTTCTGACAGAAGAGAGCTTCCATTTTGACTGGCTCTTCACTTATTTTGCAGATCTAATAATGGGAAACATATCTCACAGGCAGCATCTGACTGTATAAAGTTTTTTTTTTTTTTTTTTTGAGACGGAGTTTCCCTCTTGTTACCCAGGCTGGAGTGCAATGGCGCGATCTCGGCTCACCACAACCTCCGCCTCCTGGGTTCAGGCAATTCTCCTGCCTCAGCCTCCTAGCTGGGATTACAGGCACGCGTCACCATGCCCAGCTAATTTTTTGTATTTTTAGTAGAGACGGGGTTTCACCGTGTTGACCAGGATGGTCTCGATCTCTTGACCTTGTGATCCACCTGCCTCGGCCTCCCACAGTGCTGGGATTACAGGCTTGAGCCACCGCGCCCGGCCCTAAAGTTTTTTTTTTTTTTGAGATAGAATTTTGCTCTTGTTGTCCAGGCTGGAGTGAAATGGTATGATCTTGGCTCACCACAACCTCTGCCTCCTGGGTTCAATCAATTCCCCTGCCTCAGCCTCCCGAGTAGCTGGGATTATAGTTGTGAGTTGTCATGCCCAGCTAATTTTGTACTTGTAGTAGAGATGTACTTTTTGTACTTTATGTTGGTCAGACTGGTCTCGAACTCCCAACCTCAGGTGATCCGCCCATCTCAGCCTCCCAAAGTGCTGGGATTACAGGCATGAGCCACCACACCCAGCGACTGTATACATTTTAAACCTTCCTGCTTCTTCCCCACCACGTCCTTCAGCCTTGGGCACTGTGGGACATGTTCATATGGTGATACAACTTCTGATGAGGTGTCAGAAGTTGGGGGGTTCTTGCTTCTGGAGTTTTACTGGGAGCTGTTCCTACCCTGTGAGGGTTAGCAATAACTCAGCTTAATGATCTGCTAAACTCAGTGTATCACTGACTCATCTCCCATGTGCGTGCACCCCTGAATGCCCATGGCCACCCCAACAGCACATAACAGGAAGGGAGAAGGGGCAGAAGGGAGACTGGAGTGGAGAGGGACAGTGGTCTTTCCACTTGTGGTTAAAATACTTGATGTTGGCAAATGTTAGAGAAACTGAAGACCATATGATGGATGCTTTTCTTTCAGGGACCTTTGCAAGACCTTGGAAGGGGCTGATCCAAGCAGGGATCCTGAAGCTTCAGCTCTGTTAGCTTCACAGTGGACCTGGATAGCTATCATGGTTCAGGGCATTGTCGTTTGAGAGGGAGCCATGGAGCCCACTTAGGAGCTGCAGACCTCGTTGGCATGTGAACACACTCCATAAACCTCGCTTCCTCAGTAGGAGGCATGACACTATTAATAGTCTCCAGCTCACTGGGAATATAAGGTCTATGAGGGCAGGCACTGGTCTGATTGCTTATTGCTTTGTCCTTGGTGTCTAGAACACATGAGTCATGCTGAACATATAGTATGCTAGGTATTGGGTGGCTAGCCCCAAACTCTCAGATAGAAGGTAACTGAGGCACAATGAGCTTACATGCCTTCACTTGAAGCCAGATGTGTCCAGCTCTAAATTTCTTTTCCTGTACAACATGCTGCCTCTAGTCAACTGGACAGAGATCCTGGGTCTCTTGGCCTCCTTTCCTTCCTGCTACTTTCTCACGCGAGCTGAACAAGCAGGGGAAACTTAACTCACTTCTGAGTTCCTGAGATCATCGACTGACTTATTCTCTCCTTATGGATGTGAGCAGGGGTCCCTGGGATTTTCTCTAATTCATGGAATCCGTTGCTTCAGAGACTTCTTGGACTCCAACCTGAGTCCCTGGGAATGATGCGAGTTAGGAGATGGTGGAAGAACAAAGATGAATGATTTTGAGCCAAAAATAGCCTGAAAAATGAATTTGGAAGATGAATGGCTTTGGGACTTGTGGAGCTAGCTTAGCAGGGGCCATCCTGGGAATTACTGACATTCCTGCCTCAGACCTCTGGGAGGTGGAGAGCCAGAGGTGAGCCAGAGGTCCCCCGCCCTTCACAGGTCCACTGGATTCAAAGGGGTCACACATGAAGCCAGAAGTCACCCTGTATCTCAGAACCATGGAGATGAGGACAGAGAGGCCACCTCAGTCCATGGTCATCTTGTCATCCATGACATGGCAAGAGCTGTGGTCCAGGGAACCAGGTGGTTGCCGACTTGCAGAACAGGTGACAAAACCGCAGCCTGGCCCCCACGGACCATGTACTTCTCCCTGTGCCCTGCTTCTCCTCTGCCTGGTACAGGTTTCCAGCCAGCTCTGCACTAGCTTCTACCACTGCCTGTTTTCCTTAGAAGCTGCCCTGATGAGGCAGGCCTGTGCTGGGACACTTCCCCTCTCTACAAGAGAGCACCAGGAAAGGCTGAAGGTGCTCACTTCCCCCCGTTGTTTAACACGCAACTGGGATTTTGCAGCCTCTGCTTCCAGCCTAATTCTGCATCGAGCCCTGGGATGGTGTTTAGACACAGATGCCGGCTCTGATCTCCACCCAGGAAAACACCAGCTGCTGTTGAAAATCTTTTCACCTGTGATAGAAAGCAGAGCGGCCAGGCCTCACGCAGGCCCCATCGAGCTTCTCTGGAGAGGGTTAGGGAACAGCAAGTGTGTGTGTGTGCATGCGCACGTGTGTGTATGTGTACGTGTGTGTGTGTATATATATATATATATATATATTTTTTTTTTTTTTTTCTTTTTTGAGATGGAGTCTCACTCTGTCACCCAGGCTGGAGTGCAGTGGCATGATCTTGGCTCACTGCAACCTCTGCCTTCCAGGTCCAAGTGATTCTCCTGCCTCAGCCTCCCAAGTAGCTGGGATTATAGGCATCTACCACCATGCCTGGCTAATTTTTGTATTTTTAGTAGAGACAGGGTTTCACCATGTTGGCCAGGCTGGTCTTGAACTCTTGACCTCAGATGATCTGCTTACCTCGGCCTCCCAAAATGCTGGGATTACAGCCGTGAGCCACCACAACCAGCCTATTTATATTTTTAAAAAGTCATCCCAGGACTGTGCCCAGGCAACTGAAGGCCTGTCAAAGAACTGAATGTCTAATTTCATTTAGAAAAAAAGCAAAGAGATTAGGTGTCCCTGGGACTTTAACAAATGCATTGTTGGTGGTTTTGATTTAGGTTTCCTTTAGGGAAGGCAAATGCAGAAATGAGGATGCCAAAGATCTGGGCTGCCTGTGTGGTGAAGATGCCTGGAGACGGGCACGCATGAACTGTTGGTGGGGATGTAAATTAGTGCAGCCTTTTGGAGGGAAATTTGGCAACATCTTTCATAAAAAATGAGCCTGACCTTTGATGTAGTAATTTCATGACTTGTAAACTATCCTATGTTAATAGTTGCACGTGTATACAAAGATTTATGTTAAAAAAAATGCTCACTGCAGTGACAAATAGGAAGTCACCATGAGTCAGTAGGGGACTAGCTTGATAAATTATATTTTATCCATACAGTGGACTACCACATGGCCAGTGACAAAAAGAACAAGGTGGATTGTAACAACGGCCAACATACATATACCACTTACTGTGTACACACTAGTGTAAGAGTTCTATGTATGAGATTTGCACATTTTTAATGTTAACTCATTTAGTCTGCTCAACAATTCTCTGGTTACTGTTACTAGAATATTTTTTAAATCGGGAAAGAGATGCTAAGTAACTTGCCTAAGGTCACATAGCTGGTGAGTCAGGGAGCTGGGCTTCCAGCCGTCTGGCCTCAGGATCAGCGTCAGTAACCACTACCCAAATGCCCGTAGGTACAGGTATGGAAAGATACTTTTGACATAAGATTAAGTGAAAAATTAAAGTAGCAGAGAAATAAGATCTGATCTTTTTCATGTAAAAAGAAGCTGTATGTGTGCATGCCTATGTGACTGTATTTTATATATTTGTAAGAGTAAAGGATCTGGAAAAATACATGTTCAATCAGCAATTCTCACCAGGGAGGGAGGTGAGATGGGCTACATAAAAAGGATTTTGGTTAGGGGCCGTGGCTCGTGCCTGTAATCCCAACACTTTGGTAGGCTGAAGCATGAGGATTACTTGAGCCCAGGAGTTCTAGACCAGCCTGGGCAACATAGCAAGACCCCATTTATACAAGAAAAAAATTTTTTTTTAAATTAGACAGGCATGGTGGCATGCGCTGGTGGTCCCAGCTACTAGGGAGGCTGAGGTGGGAGGTTCATTTGAGCCCAGGAGTTTGAGGCTGTAGTGAGCTGTAATTGTACCTCTGTACTCTAGCGTGGGCAACAGAGTGAGACCCTGTTCCTACCATCCCTGAAAAAACAAAGATTAAATTATTTTATTTATTTATAAGACAGGGTCAGGCTCTGTCACGCTGGCTGGTGTGCAGTGGCATGATCTTGGCTCACTGCAACCTGTGTCTCCAGGGCTCAAGCCATCCTCTGATCCTAGTTTCCCGAGTAGCTGGGACTACAGGCACAAGCCACCACGCCCAGCCAGTTTTCATATTTTTAGTAGAAACAAGGTTTCTCCATGTTGCCCAGGCTGGCCTTGAAATCCTGGGCTCAGAGTGATCTGCCTGCCTGAGCCTCCCAAAGTGCTGGGATTACAGGTGTGAGCTACCGCTCCTGGCCAAAAATTTTAAACTGGATATAGTTTTACATTTTCTTGAACAAGTAATTTTAGAAAAAGTGAACTTGACCTGCTATCAAGGCGATAATAAAATAGTTTAGTTTTCATTTCTTTTCTCTTTTTTTTTTTTTTTTTCTTTGAGACAGAGTCTTGCTCTGTTGCCAGGCGCCAGGCTGGAGTGCAGTGGCCTGATCTCAGCTCACTGCAACCTCCGCTTCCCGTGTTCAAGCAATTCTCCGGCCTCAGCCTCCCAAGTAGCTGGGGCTATAGGTGTGCGCCACCGTGCCCAGCTAATTTTTGCATTTTTTAGTAGAGACAGGGTTTCACCATGTTAGCCAGGCTGGTCTTGAACTCCTGACCTTGTGATCCCCCTGTCTTGGCCTCCCAAAGTGCTGGGATTACAGGCAGGAGCCACCGCACCTGGCCAGTTTAGTTTTCATTTCTAAATGGTCCCTTTGAAAGAAGACTTCCTGTAATCTTGGGCTCAGAGTGACACTTTTGCTTAACTCCAAAGTAAGAGATGTGGAGTCAAGCCTAATAGGTCTTGCAATAAAGCGGATGAAGATAGACTAATAGAATTTTTCTTCTGATTGGCTGAAGGCATCCTGAGATAATGACTCTTGCCCTCACTACCCTCTAGTCTTCCCTCCTCCTGGAAGCTTTGGCCCAGATGTTGGAAGAGTAATGTTGATTTTCTTGACATACAACCCCTCCACATTCCGTCTTCACGCCCCTGCCCCCCTGCATTTAATGTGTTCACTTAATGCGATATTGCACCTCATGTAAATACCCAAGGTACTTAACTTGGGCTTTTGTTTAAACCACTGTTCCTTCAGGGTCATCCAGTAAAAGTGGACTCATGCTGCCTTTCATTTGTAGGCACTTTACAATTTGCCTATCTCGTTCCCATTCATTATTTTAGTTAACGGGGTAGAGCCTTGTCACTTTAATGCACCTTGTGCAACATGTCTTTCAGAGTAGAACCAAGCAGGGGCTTAGGAGAGGGTCTGATGAGGACTGTGAGGGTTATCAAAATTTTAATCCCCATTTTTTAACCCTAGTGAAGTGTGATCTATCACAGAAGTGTGACCTATCACAGTGAATATGGAAAAATGGCATAACAGCTTCTACTTACTGCGTCAGGTCAAAAAACACCCAAGGTTTCCATGTGTTTTCTCATTTTTATGCTTGCAGCAAGTTTTGAGGGTAATTTAAAAAAATCTCCCATTATCTTTATAAGGAAGCCGAGGCTCCAGGAGACTAGGTCATGTCCTCCACGGTATACCTGTGGAAAGTGGAAGACGGATTTCTCAATCAGGTTTGTGTGACTGTCTGCAAAGTCCCCATGCTGAGCCTCTCAATGGATGAGATAATTGAGAAAAAAAGAAAAGTGTCACTTACAAAACCACCTCCCTAATAGATAGTAGCACTCATGTACCATCTCCCTAACATACTGTTAGCAATTTAGGTTTATTTCCTTTGTCTTATGTATCTAAACAAAATGAAGTTTTGAAAAAACAGCTTGGTAAATAGAGGATATGTAAAATGTTTATATCCCGTTTTGATTTTTTTTTGTCCCACTAACATCATCATCATAACCATCTTCCTTATTGCTTCATGTCATTTTAAATGGTGGCACTCTATTTAGAGAGCGGTGGCCTTGGGGGAGAGATTGATAGACATGGAATTGGTAGGTCCAAGAGTATGAATGTTTTTATGGTTTTTGATACACATTGCTAAATTGCTTTCCAAAACATCTGTATTAATTTGCACTTCAATTAACAATTTTGAGAGTGTCATTTTCATCACATTCTTGCTAGCATTAGTTACTGTTAGCAAATGAAAACAAGGCCAGGCACAGTGTCTGAAATCCCAGCATTTAGGGAAGCCAAGGTGGGCAGATCACTTGAGTTCAGCAGCTTGAGACCAGCCTGGGCAACATGGTGAAACCCCGTCTCTACAAAAAAATACAGAAATTAGCCAGACATGGTGGCACGTGCCTGTAGGCCCAGTTACTCGGAGGGCTGAGGTGAGAGGATCGTTTGAGCCTGGAAAGTGGAGGCTGCAGTGAGCCGCGATCGCACCACTGCACTCCAGCCATGGCAGCAGAGCAAGACCATGACTCAAAAAAAAAATGAACACAAGAAAAAGTCCTAATAGCTACCGAATTGTTGACAGTGGTTAGCGTGGAAAGTGAGCTGGGGCTGCTGCGGTCAGGCGGTGTCTATTTTCTACTGTATCTCATGTGGTACTATTAAAAATATTTTACTCTAGGCACATATTACTTTGGTAATATATATTTTAAACTTTATCTTGAAATAATTCATCTTATAGAAAAGTTGCAAAAATAATACAAAGAATTTCCTGTATAACCTTTGTAATACATGTTTTTAAAGACAAAGTAATTAGAAGAAATGTTTCGTAAATGTTGATCCTTACGTCAGCCTATAAGTTGGGATTTCTTCCTAGGCAGGCTAGGGCTCAACAGCAACTTGGGAAAATGCTTATTAAAAATGTAAACTCTAGGCTGGGCGTGGTGGCTCACACCTGTAATCCCAGCACTGTGGGAGGCCAAGGCGAGTGGATCACGAGGTTAGGAGATCAAGACCAGCCTGGCCAATATGGTGAAACCTTGTCTCTACTGAAAATACAAAAACATTAGCTGGGCGTGGTGGTGGGCGCCTGTAATCCCATCTACTTGGAAGGCTGAGGCAGAGAATTCCTTGAACCGGGGAGGCAGAGGTTGCAGTGAACTGAGATTTCACCACTATACTCTAACCTGGGTGACAGACTGAGACTCCGTATCAAAATAAATAAATAAATAAATAAACTCTTAGGCCTGACCAAGACATATTGAATCAGAATGTTTGGGGGTGAGCTTGGAAAATCTGTTTTAAACAGCCCTTCTCCCACCCTCGGAGGCCCACCAAGGGCTGAGAACCAGTGTCAGACAGCTTCCTCTTTTATTTCCTCCAGCAATGCCTTTACTTTGAGAGCCCTCCAATGTGTAAGGGTTGGGAAAAGTGAGTGAAATCTGAGCATCTTTGTTGCAACTTTTCACACTTGGCGCTGCTCCTGCTTTGCTCTAGCTGAGTTGCCTGTTAATTGTTTTCACAAGAGCCTGCTCTTCCCTCAAACTAGAAAAGACCCCTCCACAGGAGGCCAGGTCCAGAACCCAGGCTTGGGTGGTGTAGGCCCTCCTACACCCTCTCCTCCTCTGTCCTGAGTGTTCCAGGGAGTGGGGGCCAAGGAGAAGGAGGAGGCCTCCCTGTCTCCTGGCTCTCCTGGAGGAGCAACCACAAGGCCCCGAGATGGGGAGGGAATCCAGATTCCGGCTCTTGGTCTTTCTGCTGTTTCTTTTGTCTGATGCTGGTGCATTTCCATGGACAATTTGTTTCCCTTGGACACTGTAGGCTTGGTCTTTCCATGAGTGTGTGACACTGTGGTCATTCACCAGGCCTTGTTGGTCGTCTTGGTGGGAGCCACAAGGTTCAGACCTCACTGACCCTTCTCCTGCCTCCTCCACTCTCTGCTCAGCCATCAACCTTCCCTTCTGCCCCGGAAGTGTTCTTTCCAAAACACAGATCTGCCCATGTGCCCTAACGACTTCGCTTAGTGACTTCACCATGGAAAAGGAGTGATGGGAATGTGGCCAGAAGGACAGTAGAAAGCCAGACTGTGGAGACCTTTGAATTCCAGAGGAACAGAAGTATTTTGGGTGGCTTATGCCTGTAATGCTAGCACTTTGGGAGGCCAAGGCAGGCAGATCTCCTGAGGTCAGGAGCTCGAGACTAGCCTGGCTAACATGATGAAACCCCGTCTCTACTAAAAATAGAAAAATTAGCTGGGCGTGGTGGCAGGCGCCTATAATCCCAACTGATTGGGAGGCTGAGGCAGGAGAACCGCTTGAACCCGGGAGGCAAAAGTTGCAGTGAGCTAAGATTATGCCACTGCACTCCAGCCTGGGTGACAGGGCGAGACTCCAAATAAAAAAAAAAAAAGTATATGTATATATATATACACATATACACACACACACTATATATATGTATATATATGTATATATATATACACACACTATATATATGTGTATATGTATATATATATACACACACTATATATATGTGCATGTGTGTATATATACACACACACACACACACACACACACACACACACACGAAATATAGTGTTTTAGCAGCCAGGCGCGGTGGCTCACGCCTGTAATCCCAGCATTTTGGGAGGCCGAGGCTGGCGGATCACAAGGTCAGGAGATGGAGAATGTCCTGGTTAACACGGTGAAACCTCGTCTCTGCTTAAAATACAAAAATTTAGTTGGTCGTGGTGGCAGGCACCTGTAATCCCAGCTACTCAGGAGGCTGAGGCAGGAGAATGGCTTGAACCCAGGAAGCAGAGGTAGCAGTGAGCCAAGATCGTGCCACTGCACTCCAGCCTGGGCAACAGAGCGAGACTCCACATTAAAAAAAAAAAAATATATATATATATATATATGCACATAGTGTTTTATGTATAAATATATACATGAAAACATATACGCACCAATATACATA
>NW_022436941.1:953148-1110113 GCF_009761245.1 Sapajus apella
TTTTTTGTATTTTTAGTAGAGACGGGGTTTCACCATGTTGACCAGGATGGTCTCGATCTCTTGACCTTGTGATCCACCCGCCTCGGCCTCCCAAAGTGCTGGGATTACAGGCTTGAGCCACCGCGCCCAGCGTGTTAGTTCTGTTTAATCTTGTTCATTTCCTTTCAGTCCTTTTACCCTAAGAATTGTTTGTGTGGTGCTGGGTGCAGTGGCTCATGCCTGTAATCCCAGCACTTTGGGAGGCCGAGGTGGGTGGATCACCTGAGGTCAGCAGTTTGAGACCAGACTGGCCAACTTGGTGAAACCCCATCTCTACCTAAAAAAAAAAAAAAAAAAAAAAAAAAATTGGCTGAGCATGATGGTGGGTGCCTGTAATCTCAGCTACTCGGGAGGCTGAGGTGGGAGTCACTTGAACCCAGGAGGCGAAGGTTGCAGCGAGCTGAGATCATGCCACTGCACTCCAGCTGGGTAACAAGAGTGAAACTCCGTCTCAAAAAAAAAAAAGTTGTGTGTGTGTTTGGTTTGTTTTCACATAGTTGTGATCACATTGTCTATATGATTTTATTTCCTGCTTGTTTAGCATAACATCTGTAGCCAAGCATTTTCCATGTTCTTTTCAACTCCTCAAAACATATGTCTTAATAGCTGCATAATAATCTGATGGAATGGATATATACCATTTCCTTATTGTTGGCCACAGGAATTGTTCCAGGTTTTCACTGTTACAGAAAACTCTTGGCGTGACTGGGCATGGTGGCTCATGCCTATAATCCCAGTACTTTGGGAGGCTGGGGTAGGTGGATCACTTGAATGGATCAGGAGTTTAACACCAGCCTGGTCAACATGGCAAAACCCTGTCTCTCCTAAAAAATACAAAAATTAGCCAGGCGTGGTGGCACGCCTATAGTCTCAGCTACTCAGGAGGCTGAGACAGGAGAAGCGCTTGAACCTGGGAAGCAGAAGTTGCAGTGAGCTGAGATCAAGCCACTGTCCTCCAGCCTGGGTGACAGAGGGAGGAACCATCTCAAAAAAAAAAAAAAAAAAAAAAAGAGAGATAACTCTAGGCATGAACACCTTTATGTGTAAAATATCACCAGCAAAACCCGCCCCACTTTTCCCAGCCTGTTAGAATAAGTTTCTTGAGAAAAATTCTTAGAAAGGATATTATAAAGTCAAATTATATGAATATTTATCAAGATTTGTGACTTCTCCTGCCAAGTTCATTCCTGTAAAGTGAGTTCCCACTTCTATTTCCAAGTCAGTGGATGAGGCTGGCTGAGGGATGTGGATTTTGTTCTGCAGTGCTGTTGGTGAGGGCATGAGACGGGGGTTTCGATGCATTTATCCAGCAGCCATTGGGTGGGTGGCTGGGGCAGTGTCAGCATTAGGTGGCTCTCAGTGGTGACCTAACCGCCCATGAACCTGACCCCATCCCCATGACGACTAGGGCTCCCATCCATAGGAGAGGGAAGCCCTGTGGTCACATTCACATTCCTTTTCCGTCCAGCATAAGCATTTTCATATTGTCCTTGTCCTCCATGATTCAAATGACAAGGACGCTTCATCTTTAGGGATCACAGTGTAAGACAGTGAATATGTTTGTGAGCCTTGGTGTTAAACATGTCTGGATTGGGATTTCAACCCTACTATTTATTAGCTGTGTGATCCTGGACCTCAGTTTCTCAATCTGAGATGTGGTACCTACCTCCTAGGATTAAATTAAACAGGAATTTTATACACAACATAGTAAGTGCTGAATGCTTCTTAGGTGTTCTCTCTTTTTTTTTTTTTTTTTTTTGACACGGAGTCTTGCTCTGTGGCCTAGACTGGAGTGCTGTGGCATTGTCTCGGCTCACCGCAACTTCTGCCTCCCACGTTCAAGCGATTCTCCTGCCTCAGCCTCCTGAGTAGCTGGAATTACAGGCACCTGCCACCGTGCCCGGCTAATTTTGTATTTTTAGTAGAGACGGCGTTTCACATGTTGGCCAGGCTGGTCTCAAACTCCTCACCTCATGATCTGCCCACCTCTGCCTCCCAAAGAGCTAGGATTACAGGCCTGAGCCACAGCACTCAGCCTTCTTAGGTGTTATCTATCTCCCTCTATCTAAATGAAAGCACCTGGTTGAAATAAACTAAAAACCTCTAAAGCACTTTCCTCCTCTTGAAAATGCAACAATGGGGGGCTGTTTAAAGAAACAATACTGGAAAGCCCATGTCTACATTGCTAGGCAAACTTTCCAAGGTATGTACCCACCCTGAAACCATGGGGATGGAGGGAAGGAGATTGGGAGGCTACAGTGGCGCATGACCAATCATCTCGGGACATGGTATTCTCAGTGCTAAGACTGGGACAGTCCCTGGCAAACCAGGAGTGTTGGTCACCCTAGCATGGTGAGAGTGGGTGAAGGATCTGGTAAAGTTGTCCAAGGGTGGGAGAACAAGACCCTGGAGCATTTGAGAAGGGTTTGCTTTTCCTTTAATTGTTGTTTGGCAAATCCCCTTGAAGCTCATTTCACCTGCAACTTCTGGGACTGAATTGGCTGCCAGAAATAAGACCCACCTGGGGTGGGGGCAGGGGGTAATTAAGTGCCTCCCAGGAAGCAGGGGAAAGGATACTTCAATATCTTCCAGATTCCTAGGGTGTGAATGATGTGAGCTTGCCTTCGGGTGAAGGCTGCTGGAGTCAGCTCTTTCCCATCCTGGCCAGTTTTTTGCTCCTAAAAGGCTTCTACGTACTGGGCAACAGGAAGAGTCAGACAGCTCTCCGTGGGCAAGAGTTGGTTCCCGAATCTGTCCCAGGTAACTTCTTGTTCCTCTGGGTCTGTGTGTGTAATATTTCCAGAGACAGAGGCTGCGAGAGGGGAAAGTGACCATACTTAGACTGCAAGCCAGTGGAGGGGGTGGGCAATAGCTGCTACTTCCTTTTCCAGCTCCTTTAAAATATTTTTTAATTGGATTAGCGTTTCAACAAACGCTTGAAGGTTTGCTTTCCTCGGAGAGGCCCAAAGGGCTGAGGAAGAGCCTTCATCTCTTTACTTTTTCTTTATGTGGAAATCTACTTGGGCTGTTTCTACAGCTAGCTTGCCCCTCTCCTTTGATGCGCCCCCTCCAGGGAAGCCCTCACCCCCTAACTCCCAGGCAGGCCTGAATTCATCCTCAGGGCCCTGGCCCACCATGGCTTTCTGGGTTGGCTTAACCCTCGTGCCCTCCAGGAGCACACCTTGGAGCAGCAGGGCCCAGGCAGCTCTCTCTGATCTGTGCCAGCCTTGAAAGATTTCCTGGAATGAAGAAGTGAGCTGATAGTGGCCAGCCCTGTACACCTCATCTGCCTCCTGCAGGGAAGCCAACAGAAGCGATCTCTTTCCTCCTCTACCCCCTGTGGGTAGAGAAAGCCAGGAAGATGGGGCAAAGCCTTGGGAAAACAGGTGGCTCTCAGCTCCACCAGGGCTCGTCGTCCTCATCCTTTTTATTTAAACCCCTGCTAGGAGCCAGGCAGTGTGTGTGTGTGTGTGTGTGTGTTGTGCAAACAGGTACGTGGATGTATGTACAGAGAAAAGACTGGGGCAGGGCGTTGTGGAACTGTGAACGGGAAGGAGGTCAGGCAGTAAAGTAGACTTCTATACTTTATCCTGTGTATTAGTACATTATATATGAACATATTTAAAGTACATACTGAATAATAAGAGAACTGTCCTCTGATCAGTATGATCACTGTTAACTGAAGCACAGGGTCAAGCTTTGGAAGATTCAGGAATGACTTCCTGGAGGAGATGGCAGGTAAATAGAAATCACACAGTAAGTGGAGGTAGCTAAGTTCATTTTACAGATACTTGTTGAGTGTCTGTTGTGTGTGAGATAATATTTTATTATTCATTTGTTTATTTCTTGAGATGGAGTCTCACTCTGTCACCCAGGCTGGAGTGCAGTGGCACAATCTCGGCTCACTGCAACCTCCACCTTCCGGGTTCAAGCGATTCTCTTGCCTCAGTCTCCTGAGTAGCTGAGACTATAGGCTCACAACACGCTCAGCTAATTTTTGTATTTTTAGTAGAGACGGGGTTTCACTGTATTGATCAGGCTGGTCTTGAACTCCTGACCTCGTGATCCACCCACTTTGGCCTCCCAAAGTTCTGGGATTACAGGTATGAGCCACTGCGCCCAGCCCTGGATACTATTTTAGAAGTGAAGGATCTAGCAGAGAATAAACACATAAAAATCCTGCCATTGTGGACCTTATAGCCAGTGGAGGGAGAAACATGAACAAGAAGATCAGATGATGGCCCGGCGCAGTGGCTCACGCCTGGATTCCCAACATTTTGGGAGGCCGAGGCAGGTGGATCATGAGGTCAGGAGATTGAGACCATCCTGGCTAACATGGTGAAACCCCATCTCTACTAAAAATACAGAAAATTGACTGGGCGTGGTGTCACGTGCCTGTAGTCCCAGCTACTCAGGAGGCTGAGGCAGGAGAATCACTTGAACCCGGGACGTAGAGGTTGCAGTGAGCTGAGATTTCACCACTGCACTCCAGCCTGGGCGACAGAGCAAAACTCCGTCTCAAGAAAAAAAAAAAAAAATCATATGATGTCAGGTGGTATTAAAGAAAAATTATTCTAGCACTTGTTAAATGGTAAGAAAGATTTTATTCAAGACTACTACAATAGGAGTCGACTTTTGCAATAGGAGAGGAAGGCTGAGTTCATCACTGAATCCAGCAAAGACCTAGCTGGGGATTTATAATCGGAGTGAGGGGGTCACTGGGTAGAAAATCACTAAGAGAAGATACCAAGGGTAGGGGGACTCTTGCTAAACCAACTCAACAGGAGTCTGTGGAAGGCAGGCCAAGGACTTACACATTAAAAGTGGGAGATGAGGAACTTGGTCAGATATTGAGGGTTGGGGAATGACTCAGCTGAACTATTTGCCGAAGGGAGGCCACATGAAGAAGAGGATGCAGAGATCTAAAGTTTGGTCAAGGAGAGAGTCTATGTTGGTGCTGTGAAGAAAAATGAAGCAGCTGTGGGGTAGGCTACAGAGTGACATGTTGCTCTCTTTTTTGTTTTTGAATGGGGGTCTTGATCTGTTGCTCAGGCTGGGTTGCAGTGGCTTGATCATAGCTCACTGCAGCCTCAAACTCCTGGGCTCAAGCAATTCTCCTGCCTCAGCGTCCCTACTAGCAGGGACAACAGGCCACAATAACGTTAGTTATTGTGCCTGGCTCAGAGGGGTGTTTTATTTTATTTTATTTTAGAGACAGAGTCTCACTCTGTTGCCCAGGCTGGGGTACAGTGGCACAGTCTCAGGTTGAAGCAATTCTCCTGCCTCAGCCTCCCAAGTAGCTGGGATTACAGGTGCCTGCCACCACACCTGGCTAATTTTCTGTATTTTTAGTAGAGACAGGGTTTCACCATGTTGGCCAGGCTGGTCTCGAGCTCCTGATCTTGTGATCTGGCCTCGGCCTCCCAAAGCACTGGGATTACAGGCATAAACCATCACGCCTGGCCCTAGAGGTGCTTTTTAAATTTAATTTTTGAGGTAAAGTCTTCACTTTGTAGCCCAGGGTGGAGTGGAGTGATGTGATCTTGGCTCACTGCACCCTTCGTCTCCCAGGTTCAATCAATTTTCCTGCCTTAGCTTCCTGAGTAGCTGGGATTACAGGTGTTTGCTACCACGCCTCACTGATTTTTATACTTTTAGTAGTGATGGGGTTTCACCATGTTGGCCAGAGTGGTCTTGAACTCCTGACCTCAAGTGATCCACCTGCCTCAGCCTCCCAAAGTGCTGGCATTACAGATGTGAGCCACTGTGCCTGGCACATGGTGCTCTTTAATAGTCAGTGTTGGCAGGGTCTTTAGGGCTGAAATCTGGATCACGTGTCAGAGCCAGATTTTCAAATACCCCCCAGAGGGTGTGCTCTGGGTAAAGGAAACAGCCTGTACAAAGGCCCTGAGGGGTGTGTTCAGTGTGTTTGAGCAACAGTGAGGAGGAGGGAGTTTGTAGGGGAAGAGTGATAGGAAATAAGGTTGGAAGAGGGTGGGGTGAGAGTAGATCACGCAGGCCTTGTAGGATGTGATAAGAAGGGATGAGAAAGCTGGGAGGAAGGATACTTTGGACCCAGGGTAAGAGACAGCTTTGCTCATCTGCAGAACCGCAAGAGGTTCTCTGCTGCAGAGGCCTAAGAAGGAGCATGTGCCATGTGGGGGAAGTGGGGAGCGGGGCAGGGGGACATAGGAGAGGAAGATTAAGAGCCAAGGGGGAGCGGCAGGCATGCAGGTCCTTTTCCATCTTTTCAGTCAGGGTTTCTCAATCATTTTAATGAGAGCCTCAGCCCTTGAGTAAAAATCAAGCACTAAAGAGAGGAATGCCTCTCTGTTTAACTTGAAGGAGAGCTGAACTACAGAAGATGGAAAACAGGGTTGGTTGAAATAAAGCTGGAGCTGGTCTTGCTTGGCTGGCTGCCCTTTCTATAAATATCGCCCTCCCGGTCCTGGAAATGCAGCAGTTCAGGCCCTTGTGAGCTACTGAGGAACGTCCTTCCTGTTCCAATGCCCAGGACTTGGCTGCCTGTGTGCTTCTGTATGCAAAGTGCCTGGAAGCTGGGGGGAGCGCAGAGCCAGAAGTGGGGAATTCTGAACCCACTCCTTTTACCTCCCGGGGGTGGCCTCACTTCCTCTGGGGGCTCTGGCAGCTCTCTGGTCTGTCTTCAGTTTAGCAATCTGCAAAAGTCATCGGCCAGGCTCAGGAGAACTAATCCTTTGTGCCAGAGGGGTTGGTGGTGTGGTAGGGAGCAAGCCCCTCACTGGTGCTGAGCCCTGTTGCCACTGGGGTTTAGTTGCGAGAGGGAGAGAGGGGTTGAGGGTCTAGTGTAATTCAGCAGCATGTGAGTTAAAAAGCAGATGAGAAGCCACAGAGTAACTAGACATTCTTCTCTTTGCATGCAAGATCCTGCTGAATGTTGGAAGAGGAAGGAATATTTTTCTTGCTCTTTAGACATGACATCCTGTGAGGGGAAGATTTGGAACAGATGGGCCAGGGGAGTCACACTGTATATGCTTGTTTCACCACTGCCTCTTCCCTCTCACAACCAGAAATGTCTTTTTCTTCCCTCCTAGGGAAGTTAATGTAAAGGGGAACAGGGGGAGGAGTCCTGTAGATTAGTAAAGTAAGTTATCAGGGGTCGGGGAAAATAATTCATTAGGTTTCCAGAAAAAATCCACTTTTCTTTTTTTTTTGTTGAGAAGGAGTCTTACTCTGTTGCCAGGCTACGGGAGTGCAGCAGCCCGATCTTGGCTCACTGCAACCTCCGCCTCCCGGGGTCAAGCGATTCCCCTGCCTCAGCCTCCCAAGTAGCTGGGACTATAGGTGTGCACCACCATGCCCAGCTAATTTTTTGTATTTTAATAGAGACGAGGTTTCACCATGTTGGCCAGGATGGTCTCCATCTCCTAACCTCATGATCCCAGCACTTTGGGAGGCCTGCCTTGGCCTCCCAAAGGGCTGGAATTACAGGTGTGAGAAGAATCCACTTTTCATTGCAGTCTTCTTCTAGGTCCAAAGATAGACAACTAACTCAAACTTGTATCTTAGGTTTAATCACTGTTCTGGTGATATTTGCATTAATGAGGGAGAAAAAGAAAGGATCCCCCAACAGATGGAGAAGACGGCTCTCTGACTAGAGAAAGGTAAGGAATTTTTCTGAAATCTTGGGTGTACAATGTGGAAAAACAAAACTGGTAATGTCTCATGGGATCAGCTCAGGCATCTGTGCAGTTTTCACCGTCTGTCAGATTGTCAGCCTGTCTGTCAGATTGACTGCATTAGAGAAGACCGTACATGTGGCGATGGAAGTGGGCTATGATGTACTTGATTGGCTGTAGTAGTGTTCCTGGTAGAGCCATGTTTCAGCATGAATGTGGGTAGCTGACCAGCTGGTATGATGTTAGCCCCCAAATCACGGCCGGTTCTTTCTGCTGTCAAGTGTACAGCCCCTGGGCCACCTTTCCCTGAACCCGAAAGGGGGTTCTGCTGGTGGAGTCAGATGGCCTTGTTAGCCAGGGCAGGCCAGTGTAACTGCCTGTTGCATCTTATCTGTTCCACAAAGACAACTTGGGTTGAGGCGATGTGAAAAGGGTGGGGCAGGAGGAAAAGGGGACAGATTCTGTGCTTGCCTTCTGTCGTTCCTTTTTGGCTGATGGGAGCCTGTATTGGTGTTTTTCTCTTCCTTCGTAGGAGTGATTTTGAGTTCTGGGGTCTGGCTGAGGAGACACATGCCAGAGTGTCTAGCCCTTTTGGGTCAGGCTGCCTGGCTCTGGCACACGGTTCAGGAAGGATGTACTGGAGAGCTGTTTTACTGAGGCAACAGCTGCAAGCTAACTAGGAAAAGAGAAGAGAAAAGTACTAGGTAGCTGTGTGCTCAGGATCCCGGGTTGAGACATGGAGAGTTATGTCTGGGGAACAAAATCTAACCGCATGTCCTTCTTACCGCATGAGATATGTGTCTGGAGTGCAGTGGCATGATCTTGGCTCACCGCAGCCTCTACTTCCTGGACTCAGGAGATCCTCACACCTCAGACTCTCAAGTAGCTGGGACTATAGGCACGTGGCACGCTCCATGCTTGGCTTTTTTTTTTTTTTTTTTGAGACAGAATCTCACTCTATCACCCAGGCTGGAGTACAGTGGCACAATCTTGGCTCACTACTGAGATCAAGTGATTCCTGCCTAAGCCTCCTGAGTACCTGGGACCATAGGCATGCACCATCATGCCTAGCTGATTTTTAAAAAATGTATGTTACATATATATATATAATTTTTTTTTGAGATGAAGTCTCACTCTGTCGCCAGGCTGGAGTACAGTGGTGCACTTTCGGCTCACTGCAACCGCTGACTCCGGTTCAAGCAATTCTCTTGCCTCAGCCTCCCAAGTAGCTGGGATTACAGGCACACGCCACCATGCCCAGCTAATTTTTGTATTTTTAGTGGAGACGGGATTTCACAATGTTGGCCACGATGGTCTCGAACTCCTGACCTCGTGATCTGCCCACCTTGGCCTCCCAAAGTACTGGAATTACAGGCATGATTTTTTTTTATATTATTAGAGATGGGGTTTCACCATGATGGCCAGGCTGGTCTCAAACTCCTGACTCAAGTAATCCGCCTGCCTTGGCCTTCCAAAATGCTGGGATTATGGGTGTGAGCCACTATGCCTGGTGTGTGTGTGTGTGTGTGTGTGTGTGTGTGTGTATTTTTAGTAGAAGCGGGTTTTGCCATGTTGCTCAGGCTGGTCTTGAACTCCTGGGCTCAAGTGATCCACCTGCCTCAGCCTTCCAAAGTGCTAGGATTGTAGGCATGGGCCACTGCACCCAGTCACTTGCTGGCCAAGCTCAGTGGCTCATGCCTGTAATCCCAGCACTTTGGGAGGCTGGTGGATCACCCGAGATTGAGAGTTCGAGACCAGCCTGACCAACTTGTTGAAACCCCATCTCTACTAAAAATACAAAATTAGCCAGTCGTGGTGGCACATGCCTGTAATCCCAGCTACTTGGGAGAATCACTTGAACCTGGAAAGCGGAGGTTGCAGTGTGCTGAGATTGCACCATTGTACTCCAGCCTGGGCAACAAGAGTGAAACTCCGTCTCAAAAAAAAAAAAATCACTTGCTAACTGAGTAGTGTGGCCTGTGTACCTAGCTAGGATGAGATCTCCTGCCTTGATTCTTTACTCTTCTAACAACTAGACAGTGTAACTGGATACCTTCAGTGAGAGCTCTAGGCTCTCCCTGTCTTCTCTTTTGTTAAAATCCCCATAGGCATCTTATCTGCCCATTGGAAAGGATGATGGGACAACCACAAACATGTCCTGGGCCCTGCAGTTAGGACTTCAGGGGACACATCAGTGAATATAATACAAGTCTGCTCCCATAGAACCCAAATGCAAATATAAGAACATTTAACTCACAGCGGAATCTCTAGGGTCAGGCAAAGTTATAAGCAATGTAACTGACATAATTAGTTAATTCCACAAATATTAATTGAATCCTCACTATTTGCTAGTCCCCAGGGATACAGTGAAGAATGGACAGACGCAGCCCCCATCTTCCTGGACCTGTGGTCTGTTGGTGTACACAGACTCATAGACAGGCTCTTTAGATACACTCTGTGAGAGGTGCTGAGATACAGGACATAAGAGGAGGTGTGGGCTTTTATGGAGATGAGGGGAAACTGGGAAGACCTGCCCAGAGGAAGTGGTGTTGAAGTTCATCCATGAATAAGCAGAGCTGACATTGAGTGTTTATGCTTAGTTAACCTGCTATAGGCCTTTGGTCCTGGTGTAATTTTTTTTTGTTTGTTTGTTTGTTTGAGACAGAGTTTCGCCCTTATTGCCCAGGCTGGAGTTCAATGGTACAATCTTGGCTCACCGCAACCTCTGCCTTCTGAGTTCAAGTGATTCTCCTGCCTTAGCCTCTTGAGTAACTGGATTACAGGCCTGTACCACCATGCCTGGCTAATTTTGTATTTTTAGTAGAGACAGGTTCTCCATGTTGGTCAGGCTCGTCTTGAACATCTGACCTCAGATGATCTGCCTGCCTCAGGCTACGAAAGTTCTGGGATTACAGGCGTGAGCCACCATGCCCAGCCCTGGTGTAATTTTAATTTGTACCATCTTTTACTCTGAAAAGTACCTGGTTTGGATGGTGAGCTCTTTGGTGCCCTAACGAGGTGCCAGGCATTGCTCCAGGAGCCCCATCATGAGAATAGTGCTGGCTCATAATGAGTGAGCTAAACTGAGCTGTTTGCCAGTCACATGATTTATGTCATTAAATCCTGGGCCGGGCCCTTATTTATTAGTTAGGGATGCTTTGGGCTGCAAATAAGGGGAACCTTTGTGTACAGCAGCTTTAATCTGAATGGTGTTTATTATTTACTCAATAAGACACCTGGGCTGGTGGCCCTAAGGTTGGCAGTGGCTCACGAATGACATCAGGGACTCAGACTATCTCTTTTTTCTGCTCCAGCATCAAGGCTGGCTACATAATTTGTGGGGTCCCTTGCTCAAAAAGCACGAAAAAGTGCCATTGAAGATACTAAAACAAAACTTTTTACTTTCTTTTGTGATCTTTTTCTTGTCATGGTATTTAAAAAATTTGCATTTCATGTTATTCTAAGTAAAGTTAAAATGTTAAATTACAAGCATGAATTTTACCATTTATATTGTACAGTGCTGGGTTTAAAGCAAATATAAAAGTATTTAACTTGTGTGAAAAATTATCAAAATTACACAATTATATTCAAATTAGATAATATTCAAATTACTTTTTTTTTTTTTTTTTTTTTTTTTTTTTGAGACGGAGTTTCACTCATGTTACCCAGGCTGGAGTGCAATGGCGCGATCTCGGCTCACCGCAACCTCCGCCTCCTGGGTTCAGGCAATTCTCCTGCCTCAGCCTCCTGAGTAGCTGGGATTACAGGCACACACCACCATGCCCAGCTAATTTTTTGTATTTTTAGTAGAGACGGGGTTTCACCATGTTGACCAGGATGGTCTCGATCTCTTGACCTCGTGATCCACCCGCCTCGGCCTCCCAAAGTGCTGGGATTACAGGCTTGAGCCACCGCGCCCGGCCTCAAATTACTTTTTTAAGCAAGCTTTTTCTTATAAAATGTCCCCAGTTATCTGTTCAAAGTAAAAGGCAAAATGCAAGTTAATGTTAACGTTTTAATCAAAATTATTTCAAAGCTGAAAAAATAATATTTTGAAAATTTAATCTTAGTTTTACTTTAATGAGATATTTAATATCTGAAATTCCAGTGCTTAATATCCATTAAATTTCCAAAGTAAAGAATTGGCATTGCCCAGGTACAGTGGCTCACATGTGTGATCCCAGCATTTTGGGAGGCAGGCAGATCACTTGATCCAGATCAGCCTGGGCAACATGGTGAAACCCTGACTCTAACAAAAATACAAAAATTAGTTGGGCATGGTGGTGTGCACCTGTCGTCCCAGCTACTTGGAGGCTGAGGTGGGAGGATTACTTGAGTCCAGCAGGTCAAGGCTGCAGCGAGCTATAATTGTGCCACTGCTGCACTCTAGCCTGAGCGAAAGCACAAGACCATCTAAAAAAAAAAAAAAATTGGTATTATTGGTATTATGCATCCTTCAAGTTTTATTTCATGAATGTATTTTCTGTATATGAGATGTCTTGCATTTATGATCCATATGTATGCAATGTGATAGAATTTTGCAAAATATCCCTCTGCCACCGTGTGCAACTTGTACTAATTTAGTAGCACTGATTTGTGGGTCACCTGGAACCATGAATAGGAACAGAAGCAAAAAAAAAAAAAAAAGTGGAGATTCAATGCTCCTGAATATTCTATTCATGCTCCTATTTATTTTGCAAGAATATGTTATGTTTGTGCTGAGAGGAAGGATTTGGCAAACTAATTTGTCTTTTCTCTTCCCTAAGTGCTCTACCACTCCACTCCTTCCCACACTCCGCTGCAGCATTGGGCTTTGGTGTTGGCAGTGGCATGATCCACAGACCTTCTCATTTAGATGCAGTTACCTTTATTTTGAGGAGGCACGGGAAGAGGTGTGAAGTGGTTCTCTGGGGCCTGACTGGTGTTAGGTGTTACTTGTGATAAGGGATATTGAGGGTTATAGGTCATGCCGTGTGACCCTTGATGACAGGTGCCCATGTGTTGTTTGACGTTTATGCATGTGTTTGAAGTAGGTGGGACCCTGAAGCACAGGGCCCAGGGCAGGGGCCTCTCTTGTCTGGTTCTAAGGGCAGTACTCTGTTTTCTAGAAACCCTCAGTAGGCTTCCTTTTACATTTCATTGATTGGAGTTAATCAGTGCCAAAAAGAAGGTTGGTTTCTGTAACTTCCTTCTGCCAATCGTGAGTCATTCCCTGGGATGAGCACATGGTCTCTGGACAAAATAGGGGTTCTGTTAGTGAGAAAGAAGAAATGGCTGGACAATCAACCAGTGATATCGCCACAATTATTATGCCCATTTTTCTGAAGGGGAAATTGAAACTTAGAATGGTTAAAGTTGTACACCTGGAAGTGGTGGAACTGTGGTTTGAACCAAGGAAGGTTGGCTAAGGAATCTCTGTCTTAACCACCCTACTCACTGCCTCCCAGAGTTTGATGAAGTAAAGAGGACAGAAAAGAAAATTCCTGGCAGAGGAAATAGCGTGTGCTGAAGCCCATATGGAGGCAAAGGGTGGCATGGTCTCACTTGAGATTGAGAGATGCCGAGTGACTCAAGTCTGCTGTGTGGGGGGAGCCCTGGGGGATGAGGCTGGAGAGGGCATGCAGCTGGGGCTGCTGCGTGGACATGGGAGGGATGAGATTGGGAATGGCATGGGCTGGAAGGTTTTGAAAGATTCTGCTAGGGACTAGATGCAGGTAATCTGAAATAGAGGCAGAAGGAGAGGAATGCAATCAAGAGAGATTTAGAAAGCAGAACTGGGATTTGATGATATGAAGGTGGAGGAGAAGGAGGAATCACCAGAGCTTATGGCTTGGAAATGGGTTATCATTCACAAGCAGGAGGCAGTGTTACTGGTGGAGGGTCTTGACTGAGTTGTTCAGGTTCTTGGCATTTGAACAACGAATTAGACAACACACACAAGGCAATGAAAGAATGAAAGCACAGATTTGGCTGGGTGCAGTGGCTCGAGCCTGAAATCCCAGCACTTTGGGAAGCCAAAGCAGGCGGCTCACAAGGTAAGGAGTTTGAGACCAACCTGACCAACATGGTGAACTCCTGTCTCTACTAAAAATACAAAACAAATTGTCTGGGTGTGGTGGCACTCGCTTGTAATTCCAGCTACCCAGGAGGCTGAGGCAGGAGAATTGCTTGAACCTGGGAGGCAGAGGTTGCATGAGCTGAGGCCACTGCACTCCAGCCTGGGCAACAGAGCAAGACTCCCTACCTCCCCCCACCCCAAAAAAGCACAGATTTATTGAAATGAAAGTACACTCCACAGAATGGGAGTGGGCTCAAGAAAGCCCTGGTTACAGAATTTTCTGGGGTTTAAATACTTTCTAGAGGTTTCCCATTGGTTATTTGGCTATAACCTATGTCAATGAAGACTTGGCCAGTGACCAGTCTGGTTGTAGGAGGTGACCAATCAGAAACTGAAATGAAGTTACAAAGTTACATCCTATGCAAATGAAGATTTGGCTGGGGACCAATCTGATTAGCTGTGGGAGGGGACCAGTCAGAGATACTTTCCATTTTTCATTTGCTGTGCAGAAAGGGGGTGGGGTTGAAAAGTGAGTAGCCTCTGATCCTTTTGTTACTTGGGTATAGAGAGGTAAGATTTTCCTTTTGATTCAGTTCTAGGGAGTAGCCCAAATCTGCCTTAGGTTCCCAGCCTTCAGACCCTATTCTGTCTCAACAGTGCCAGATGAGGACGTAGGGGAGAAGGAGTCTACTTTTTATTTTTTGAGTCTCATTTTGGACATGTTGAGTTCAAGGACATAGAGTGGAGCTGTCTTGTAAACATTAGAGTCTGAAACTCAGGAGAGACATCTGACTCGAGAGAGATGTGGGCCCCTTCAATACATAGATCCCCTGGGTTCCATGGTGGGAGAGAGTGTGTCAAAGAGAGTCCAGGACAGAGCCATGTATAAGGAAAAGAGGTTCACGGAGGAAACCAAGAAGACATGCCTCACATAGAAGAAGCCAGGAGAATTTGGTGACACGAAAGCTGAGGAAAGGGAATTTTAAGCAGGAAAGAAAGATAAGGCCTGAGAGGTACCACAAAGGTCATTGACGATGACAGCAAGAGTGTGACAGGCAGATAGCAGAAAGTTTAAATATTTTGAATGAAGGGAATTGGCTCCTTCATTCAAAATATTTAAATATGAAGGGAAGGGTATGTGAGGATCCAGGGAAAGCTTTTTAAAAAAAAATGCAGGAAGACTGGAGCGTGTTTAATTGCTTCTGAGAGGTACGTTGAAGATATGGAGACAAGGTGGGTAATGGAGAGTACGCGGACTGAAAAAGGTGGGGAAGAGTGTGGGATCCCAACTGAGCTAGAAAGAGGCCTCCCATTGGAAGAGGTTGGGTAGAGGCCAGGAGAATGGTGGGGACTGGAATACTGAGGAGCTTCCTTTTAGATGGTTTGTTTCCTGTGTAGAGTAGCTGCAAGAGAGGGAGTGGTGGGTCAGAGGTTTAGGGAAGCTGAATTGGAATTGTCTCCTGTAAGGACAAGAAAACGGAGTGTGGGGAGCAGGGCTGGCTTCATGAGTGGGCAGCTTGAGCAGTTACACAGGTCCCTACACTTAGAAGAGCTTCATATTTTGTATAATGCTCTGCTATCATTGTCTTGAAATTGTTAATGATTTTCAAACACAGCCCCCCTCACTTTCGTGTTTGTTTTGAGTGTGTGTCCCATGCAATATTTGGGACTTACTGAAATTAACAATTATTCACAGCCAGGCATGGTGGCTCACGCCTGTACTCCCAGCACTTTGGGAGGCCGAGGCAGGTGAATCCCCTGAAGCCAGGAGTTCGAGACCAGCCTGGCCAACATGGTGAAACCATGTCTCCACTAAAAATACAAAAAATTAGCTGGGCGTGGTGGCAAGCACATGTAATCCCAGCTACTCGGGAGGCTGAGGCAGGAGAATCGCTTGAACCTGGGAGGCGGAGGTTGCAGTGAGCTGAGATTTTACCATTGCACTCCAGCCTGGGTGACAGAACGAGACTCAGTCTCAAAAACAAAAACAAAAAACCAATTACTCACCACTTATCTGAAATCTGAAATTCCAATTTAACCAGGTATCCTTTTTTTTTTTTTTTTTTTTAATTATTATTTTTTTTTGAGACTGAGTCTTGCTCTTGTTGCCCAGGCTGGAGTGCAGTGCGAGATCTCAGCTCCCTGCAACCTCCACCTCCTGGGTTCCTGTCTCAGTCTTCTGGGTAGCTGGGATTACAGGTGCCCACCACTACACCCAGTTAATTTTTGTATTTTTAGTAGAGATGGGGTTTCACCATGTTAGTCAGGCTGGTCTTGAACTCCTGACCTCTGGTGATCCACCCACCTGAGCCTCCCAGAGCACTGGGATTATAGGTGTGAGCTCACCATGCAAGCTGGTATCCTGTATTTTATCTGGCAACCCTAACTGAGTCCTGCAAATTATGTAGCTGGTGATAATTGGGAAGACAAGAGAATTGCAAAATGGTGTCACAGGCCCCGGGGGGGTTTCCTCTGTGAAGTACCCGAGAGTGGGGAAGTGATGGGTGTACAAGCTGGACTTGCTGTGGCTCTAACTTGTGGGCTGTGGAATGGTCTCCAGCAGGGCCAGCCATCTGAATGTGAGTGCAGGACAGGCAGGTGGCTTGGAATATCTGGGTTGTCTCCAGAGTCCTCACGTGGGTGAGACTGAAAGCCCTTACCTTGATTGGTGAGGCCCTGCCAACCCTCTCACCCTTGTATATGGCAGCCTGCTGCTCTGCCAGCTCTTCCACAAACACCCCTTGCTCCTTCAGTCTCAGGGCCTCTGCTCTGGTGGTCTCCTCTGTCTGGAATGTTCTTCCTGTAGGTATCCCGAGGGCTCATGCCCCTTGCTCCCCCGGGCCCCTGAGAGGCTTTCCCCAGTTACTTTATTACAGATAGCACCACCCCTCCATCGTCCTTCCTGCTCCATTTTTCTTTATCTCACTTCCCTCCTCCTGACATATTATATATGTGTATTTTCTGTCTCTTCCCATTAAAAGGAAAGTATTGTGAGAAGGAGAAGTTGATCTTGTTCACTGATGTAACTCCTCTTCCTGGACATGCAGGGGAAACTGAGATATTTGTTGAACTGATGTGTAAAATATTATTAATGCATGGGCCAGGCACGGTGGCTCACGCCTATAATCCCAGCCCTTTGGGAGGCTGTGGTGAGTGGATCCTCTGAGGTTCAAGACCAGCCTAGGCAACATGGCGAAACCCTGTCTCTACTAAAAATACAAAAATTAGCTGAGTGTAGTGGCGGGCACCTGTAATCCCAGCTACTCGGGAGGCCAAGCCATGAGAATCGCCTAAACCCGGGAGGCGGAGGTTGCAGTGAGCCAAGATCGTGCCACTGTTCTCCAGCCTGGGCAACAGAGTGAGACTCCATCTCGAAAAAAGAAAAAAAGAAAAAAAAATAATGATACATGTAGGGTACCTCAAGAATAACTTAGATCAGGCTTTTATAGGTGAATTTCAAATAATCTTAGTGTGTATATAGAAATGCAGCTCAGTAATAAAGTGAACAAACTCCTGACACAGGCACCAGCATAGATGAATCTCCAATTATTCCCATAAGTGAAGAAGCTGAAGTCAAAAGGCTACACACTGAATGACTTTCTGATATTCTGAAAAAGGCACACAGAACGAATCAGTGGTCTCCAGGGGCTTCACGGAGTCTGATTGTGATGGAAATGTTCTCTATCTTGACTGTGGTGGTGGTTACACAACTGTATATACTTACTAAAATCTGTAGAACTCTTTGCTAAAAAGGGTTAATTTTACCGTATGTAAATCACACCACAATAAACTTGACTGGAAATTCCCATTTTTGTGAGGCATGGGTGGCCTGTGCCTGTAATCTCAGCTACTTGGGAGGCTGAGTTGGGAGGATCTCTTGAGCCAGGAGTTGGAGACCACCCTGGGGAACACAGACCCAGTCCCTTAAAAAAAAAAAAAAAATTAGTTTTAGTTGGGCATGGTGATGTGTGCCTGTAGAACCAGCCACTCGGGAGGATTGCTGGAGCGTAGAGTTGGAGGCTGCAGGGAGCTATGATTGCACCACTGCACTCCAGCCTGGGTGACAGAGTAAAACCCTGCCTGTTAGGGAAAAAAAAACAAAACCCATTATCACCTAGATTTTGATAGTAGTATTTGGGCATTTCTAGTGAAGGTTAGCTAATAACTCACTTTGCCGGGGTGACAGAGTAACCCAGCCTTGTGGTATCACTCAGGCTTACCACTGCCAATGAATGAATGTGCCCCAAATCAGATTTCATATTTTCATTTTTATGTATGTATGTATTAATTTATTTTTGAGACAGAGTTTTGTTCTTGTTGCCCAGGCTGGAGTGCAATGGCACCATCTCGGCTCACTGCAACTTCTGCCTCCCGGGTTCAAGCAATTCTCCTGCCTCAGCCTCTTGAGTAGCTGGGATTACAGGCATGTGGCACCCCTCCTGGCTAATTTTGTATTTTTAGTAGAGACGGGGTTTCTCCTTTCTCCTTGTTGGTCAGGCTGGTCTCAAACTCCCGACCTCAGATGATCTGCCAGCCTCAGCCCTCCCAAAGTGCTGGGATTACAGGCGTGAGTCACCTCGCCAGGCACGGATTTGATCTTAAAGCAGGAGAGATTTGTTTAGGTAGAAATCTGTTGTTGGTTTCCTTTCCATTATCGCCCACTCCCTCTGGGAAGAGAACACCTTTTCCTGTGGAGTTGGATGGGGCTGACCTTTGCCCTGTGTCCTTAAGAGTAGGCAGCTGGTCTGAGTCAGTTGAGTCCTTCCTGGCACTTCTCTGCCAGAGCTGTTAGGGAAGATGGTCTATTTCTGCTGGACTTGGTAGGATGTGAGTGTGAAGTTGTTGATTAATATCCTGCTCACTAAGTGGAGAAAGGACAGGCAGAGCTCTGATGTTTGAAGCCTTAGATCCAGCCACTCCCTGGTGACATGAGCTAATGAATTCCTTTTTTTTTTTTCCCCACTTATGCCAGATTGACTTTAGTTTCTATCACTCACAGCTGAGCAAGCTCTGACCCATACATGTTATGTTGCTCAGGCTGGAATGCAGTGGCTATTCATAGACACGATCAGGTCATAGTGCACTGCAGCCTTGAACTCCAGGGCTCAAGCAGTCCTCCTGTCTCAGCTTCTCAAGTAGCTGGGACTATAGGCACACGTCACTGCAACCAGCCCACACAATTTTGATTGAAAAATTAGAACAACTTGACCTGTGAGATAATAGTAGAAGATTAGATAGTTAACTGAATTAATGAGTTGTGAGAGGAGCTTCTCCTAATTTCCCTGATTCTTTTTATTATGGGAGTGGGAGCAGGGGCAGAGGGTAGAGATGGGGATGAATGGGCAGAGATAGACTGAAGTAAGTCTACAGGCATGGCCTTGGCCAAATGGGGGTGGGGATGCTGGGGCCCCAGTTCCCTTCCAGCTGCAGCTCCCTGGCTGGCAATGGCTGAGGAGAGCTTGGGGTCGGCAGACAGCTTGGTTGGAGAGAGCTCTTGACAGCTAGCCAGCTCTGGGCTCCTGTCCTGATTCTGTGTGTGCCTTGGGTCACGTCCTCAACTTCCTGAGACTTGCTTTCCCTTTCATAAAACAGGAATGCTGACCATGCCCTGCTGACCTCTGAGTGGCTCCCAGGAGCCGATGAGAATCTGAAACCATTGTGAGAACCATCAGCACTCTATAGCTGTAAGGTGGTTTGTCTCTTTCAATTGCTTGAAGGCTGGACTAGAAAAGTGCTAGAAAGACCCTCAGGACCTGGGCTCGGATCTGACCATCATGAATTGCGGACTGTAGACCTTAGATAAAAAGTGGGCAAGAGGAAGCCTAAAATGTACGGCCCAGGGCCTGAAAGTTCCTTAGGGATCATGAATGAGGGTGTGGAAAGAGTTTGGTAAAAGGCTGGCTGGGCAGGGCAGGCTCCGGCCTGGGGCACGTTTCTGGATGAAGTATTTAATTCAGTGCCTTTTACTTGTTGGAAAGACAGAAAGATACTGTTTCTTCTTTGTTTCTTTTAAAAAGTAATATAGAGTTTTCTGAATACAAAAGAGTCACATATCTGTTTAAGAATTTTGGGCTGGGAATGGTGCCTCACACCTATAATCCCAGCATTTGGGAGGCAGAGGTGGGTGGATCTCGAGTTCCAGCCAACCTGGGCAACATGGCGAAACCCTGTCTCTGCAAAAAATATAAAAGTTAGCTGTCCCTGGTGGCACGTGCCCGTAGTCCCAGCTACTCCAGAGGCTAAGACCAGAGGATGGCTTGAGCCCAGGAGGTCAAGGCTGCAGTGAGCCATGTTCACACCACTGCACTCCAGCCTGTGTAACAGAGCGAGACCCTGTCTCAAACAAGCAAAAAAAGAACTTTGAAAATAAAAATAAGTATAAGGAAATACAAACCACTCATGACTATCCAATTCCCATAAATAACACTGGTAATAATTTTGTCTATCTCCTGGTATTTACTTCATTGTGCCTATGTGTCATATATAAGAGAGATGGCTTATAAATAAAATTTGATATGTACAGCTTCAGAATCTGTTTTTCACATAACATAAACATCTTCCTGTATCTTAAGATTTTTCTTACAGCCTGATTTTTAGCTTTTATGTAACAAGTTTCAACTGTTCTACCGTATGTAATATAGTCCTTTTATTGGATAGAAGACGTGCCAATTTTTTAGGATTATAAAATCCTATTGTGGTTAAAACTGTACAGACAGGGCCAGGCATGGTGGCTTACACCTGTAATCCCAGCACTTTAGGAGGCTGAGGCAGGTGGATCACCTGAGGTCAGGAGTTCAAGACCAGCCTGGTCGAGATGGTGAAACTCAGTCTCTATTAAATACGCAAAAATTAGCCAGGCATGGCAGTGGGTGCCTGTAATCTCAGCTACTCGGGAGGCTGAGGCAGAAGAATCGCTTGAACCCAGGAGGCAGAGGTTGCAGTGAGCTGAGATTTTGCCATTGCACTCCAGCCTGGGTGACAAGAATGAAACCTCGTCTCAAAAAAACCCAAAAAACAAAAAACCTTACGGATAAATCTTTGTGCATGTGGAATTATGGGGTCAAATGTTTATTTAACAACTTTTGTATGCTGTGGCCAAATTGACCCTAAAGAAATGCTAATTTTGCCTTCCTGTTAGTGTTGTGTGAGGGGCATCGTGATTCTCTGAATCCTGTCCATTGCTGGGTATTATTGGATTTTTACGACTTTGCCAAATTCTAGGTGGGTAAAGTTTCCTCTTTCTTTTTTCTTTTTCTTTTTGAGATGAAGTTTCACTCTTGTTGCCCTGGCTGGAATGCAGTGACGTGATCTTGGCTCACTGCAACCTCCACCTCCCAGGTTCAAGTGATTCTCCTGCTTTTAGCCTGCCGAGTAGCTAGGATTACAGGCATGTACCATCACGCCTTGCTAATTTTGTATTTTCAGTACAGACGGTGTTTCTCCATGTTGATCAGGCTGGTCTCAAACTCCTGATCTCAGGTGAGCCACCTGCCTCAGCCTCCCAAAGTGCTGGGACTACAGGCGTGAGCCACCGCCCCTGGCATTTTTTTTTTTTTAAGAAGGGTCTTGCTCCATTGCCTAGGCTGGAGGGCAGTGGCACAATCATAGCTCACTGCAGCCTTGAACTCCTGGGCTCAAGCTGTTCTCCTACGTCAG
This sequence comes from Sapajus apella, assembly GCF_009761245.1. NCBI lineage: Eukaryota > Metazoa > Chordata > Mammalia > Primates > Cebidae > Sapajus > Sapajus apella. The sequence continues at coordinate 974,560 of NW_022436941.1, forward strand.
CCTCCTGAGTAGCTGGGATTACAGGCATGTCACTATGTCAGCTAAATTATTTTTGTAGAGATGGGGTCTCACTGTGTTGCCCAGGCTGGTTTCAAACTTCTGGCCTCAAGTAATCCTCCCACTTTGGCTTCCCACAGTGTTGGCATTATAGGTGTGAGACACCATGCCTGGGCTTGTTTTTTTTATGCCCGTTTTTCTGGTTACCAGTAAGGCCAAACTTTTTTTTTTTCATATAATTAATAGCTATTTGTATGTTTGTATGTTTTTGTGAATTGCTTTTCATATCCTTTATTCATTTTCCTATTGGTGTGCTTGTATTATTATTACTAATTTATACAGACTCTGTTTATAATTAAAAATATTAGCCCTTTGTGAGGATCAATACGTTTTTACTAGTGTGATAAAATATTTTAATAATGGATCAAAGCAGAAGGCTTGATTCCAGGAGGAAAAGTTTTTAAGTTGCCCGCCTCTTTCCTTACACATAAATCTAGAAATAAGTACTATCTTAGTACTTAAACATGTCTTAAAGCACGGCCAGGCCATTGCCTTTCTTTTTTATTTGTTTTTATTTTTATTTTATTATTATTATTTTTTTGAGACAGATTTTCCCTCTTGTTGCCCAGGCGCTGGGGTGCAATGGCGAGATCTCTGCTCACCGCAACCTGTAACTCCTGGATTCAAGTGATTCTCCTGCCTCAGCCTCCTGAGTAGCTGGGATTACAGGCATGCACCACCATGCCTGGCTAATTTTGTATTTTTAGTAGCAATGGGGTTTTTCCATGTTGGTCAGGCTGGTCTCGAACTCCCAACCTCAGGTGATCCATCCTCCACAGCCTCCCAAAGTGCTGGGATTGCAGGCGTGAGCCACCATGCCCAGCCTCTTTTTTATTTTTTTTTGAGATGTAGTCTCGCTCTGTCTCCCAGGCTGGAGTACAGCGGCATGATCTTGGCTTACTGCAACCTCCATCTCCCAGGGTCAAGCTATTCTTTTGCCTCAGCCATCCGAGAAGCTGTGATTACAGGCACGTGCCACTGTGCCTAGCTAATTTTTGTATTTTTAGTAGAGACAGGGTTTTGCCATGTTAGCCAGGCTGGTCTCAAACACCTGACCTCAGGTGAGCCACCTGCCTCGGCCTCTTAAAGTGCTGGGATAACAGACATGAGCCATCGTGCCTGGGCATTACCTTTGTTTCAGGGCTGTGGCAACTAGAGCAGGGCAACCCCTTCACTCCTCCCCCAGAGCTGGTCACAGGCAGAGCTGAGCTTGAACTTGGGCTTCACACCTGTGTTCACACACACCACCTGTCATTGTCTGTGACTTCCCTGTCTCTGCTCCTCATCTTTCAAACGCTCCCTGGAGCTGTTTAGTGCCTAGATGATGTGTGTCTTAATACCAGCCACTCTACTCGAAAGCAGAATCTGTTTGAAAGCTGTGTTACAGGTTTTTCCAGAACTTCCAGTTTTAAAGAATCTGTTCCCCTTGCCGCAGCTTCCTTTGTACCATGCAGGCACCGGCTCTGAAGGGACCTTCTGCCAGGGGATTTGATTCCTTGGATAGAGCCTTTCTGTCTATCACTGACCTCAGGGCTAGCTCCCCAGAATGTCACCTTCTCTATGCTCATTTCTGCAAAGTAGCAACAGGTCAGTTAGGATGTGGATTTTCTCGCTCTCTCAAAGGTTCTTTCATTTAAATATGTTCATTCATTTTTCTCCTACCGCTCTCTTTCCTGAAAGAATGAAGTTAGAGGATTAGATTGCTAAATTTAGCTCTTGCTGACGCATTGGCCTCTCACTAGCAGTCTCCTCGTGTCTCAGGGTTTCTCTGAGCCTTGCTTTTTTGCTGGTAGACGCACACCATCACATCCTACATAATATTTAGCTGTGAGGCGTTTCCAGATGGGAAGTGCGTTTCTGTATTTTCATAGCCGTGTTCTCTACGTGAATGGACTGGCGTGAAGCTGGGGGCTGACGGCTGGCAGGGCAGGTAGGGGGGCTGGCAGCCGCCTGAGAGAGGTGAAGATCCCCAGGATGGTGGTGGGGAAAGCAGTGCCGTGCTTGTCACATGTTTGCTTGCCGTGAGGAGGAGAGGGAGATGGCGATGGGAGGAGATCTGGGGATGGTATTTGACTGGGTTATGAATGGAGAATTTTCAGGCAGGGAAGCCCCTCCTACTTGAAGCAAGCCTGAGTGTTGTTAAAGGAAAAAAAATATTCTGGTTCTTGTAAAAATGGTAAGGAAGACTTGACTCAGGACTCTTGCAACAGGGTTATTGCAACAGGGGAGAGAGATGGGGCTCAACTCTAAATGTAGCAAGACAGTTGAGGATTTACAGCCAAGGAGCAGAGTGGAGGGGTCAGTGGATGGGAAGTTTCTAAGAGGAGGCATCAAGGGAATGGGATTCTCGCTAAACAGATCTAACAGGACTCTTGCTAAGGGCAGGCCAAGGACTTATACATCCAAGGTAGGGATGAAAAGCTTTATCAGACATCAAGGGTAGGGGACTCTCGAAACTGAATTTGCAGGATTCTTGCTAAGACGAAGCTCTGTGGGCCTGGCAAGGACAGGAGGGACACAGAAGGCCAAGGTTCAAAGAAGGCTCAGAAGAGCCTAATTAAGTTTGGTCAAGGAAAGGGTTTTTGTTGGTGCCTCTTCTTGTTCAAGAAAAGAAAAATTCTTCTTTCCTCTGAATAATATAGGCTTATTTTTTGTTCAGTTGCCTTTTGTTCATTAAGGACCAGTTGTATGTCTATTGGGGCCTGGCAGTAGAGGATACTTGCTGGATGGTGCCAACCGTCAGGCATTTGAACGGTGGAGATTCATGCTCTGCTGGGGTGATGAGTCCTTTGAAGTTTATGTCAAGTCATCCAGCTTCAGCTTGCAAGGCTCCTTTGGATCTTGAGGGGAAGATCAGCTATAAGACAACCTAGAGTTGCCGTAAGGATTTGGGCAGTCAGCCTGTAGCTCTTCTTGATGTCAGAAAGGTAGGAGAAAACCTAGAAACGAGAAAAATTGAGAAGTTGGTAAGAACTGATGAAATGTGCAGAATGGCAAGATCCAGCCCAACTCACTGGTAGGTAAGAAAGTAAAAAGTAAAATGTAATTTACCAAGAGGTGAAAAATAGCTCAAAGACAATGAACAGGACTAGAATTTGATAATCTGCAAGGATGTGCTATAGTTTTCTATTGAAATACAGATAAGCACTGGTCCCTGGATGGGTGTGATGAAATGTCAGCATGGAAGGTGGCCTGGTGTTAGGAAGCTCTGGGTTCAAATCCCTGAACCATCACCTTACCAGCTGTGAGATGCTGGGCAGACTCTCTGCTCTCCTAGTGTCTGTTTCCTTGGCTGTGAGACATGATGAAAGCTAACATGTATTATTTGTCATGTGCTAGGCACTGCCATAAGCATTTCACATTCTTTATCTCATTTAATCCTCACAACTTCGGGAAGCAGGTAAATCATCATCTCTGTTTTGCAGAAGAGTAAACTGAGGCTTTAATATATCCCATAATATGTGCACAGATGTCGCTAATCTACAAGTAGGGATTGAGACTCATGTATTTAAAATGAGTTTGGCACCTATCAGGTGCCTGATAAATGTATAACATCTTTTCCCTCCAAAGTATATGTGGGAAAACAGGAGCTGCAGACTGTGCCTGAGCCTAGCCCAATTCAGTAGCAGGGGCTCTCCCCCTAAAAGGGAAAACTCTGAGACCCTCAGCAGTGGAGGAAAGGAGCCTGCTGTGAGGGTCCTGGCAGAGTCCCTGCATTTTTGTCCTCTGGGGGTACCTCTCCTCGGAGTTGGAGAGAGGCTTTGACCCAGCCTTTGCTGGCCACTGGGCAGGACCTCGCTGGGAGCAAGTGCCAGGGCCAGCTGAGGCCAGCAGAGGCTTGTGCAGAGATGCTTCTCGCTGGCTGTGCTGCTTGCTGTGTACCTGGTAGGCATGCATCTCAGTTATTCTCACATCTCTGCGGTAGGTATCCTTTACTTTCCCAGTCAGATGGAATTGAGGCTCTAAGAGGGTGACCAGCTGCCCAGACACATTTGAATAGGGAGGGATTTGAGCCCAGGTCTGGTCCTGTGCCCATGCTGTGTTCTGCTATGCACCCTGGATGATCAGGAAGCCACCCCAAGGTAGGGAAGAATTCATGTGGGCAGGCTAGAGGCACCAGAACAGAGTGGATAATGGAGAATCTTGGAATCAGACACACTGGGGTTCAAATCCTGGCTCTGCCACTTCTTAGCCCTGTGAGCATGGAAGTAACTAACTTCTCTGATCCTTGGTTCTCCCTTTATGAAAGGGGGGAGTCATAACTACCCAGACTGAGAGTGTAAGGATGACATGAGAATGTATATAGAGCCTTGGCATGGGCCCTGGGGTGTGATGAGCATTCAGTAAATGCTGGCTGCTGCTGGCATGTGGGGATCGCTGGGCACTTTCTCATCCAGTTGATCTCCTTGGCCCTTAGGGAAGACAGACACTGGAGGGCAGGTCTCTCAGATGTAGGAGAGACCGTTAGCTTTATCCATCCTGGGATGTATCCCTGGGAGCTGTGTATCAAAATTATAGTCACTGAAGGTTGGAAGGACAAGGGGGAGGCCAGGCCTGGGTATGGCATCCCTAGAGTGGTCCAACTTCCCTCTTCCTGGTGATGTCCAAAGAGAAAGGTCAGCACAGCGGCTCAGCTGGGCCTAGTGGGACTCCTATGCAGTGGGCTTGGGCAGGGCCCAGAGTAACTGGTGGTTGGGGTGGGCACTGTCAGTGTCTCCCCCAGCCACCATTGAACCTTTCATATCAGGTGCCCTAGAGTAGGACCTGTTTACCTAGACCTGTCCTCCAGAGACACTGCCCCCCACCAAGTGAGCCCTAGCTGCCATAACTTCCACACTTGCCTGGAGAGGGTGTGAGGATGAAATGCTGATGTATGTGACACTCTTAGCCTAATACTTCACATGTGGTGAATGCCCACCTTCTGACTGTGGCTCACTAATTTGTGGATTCAAGTACTGTTAGGTTGAGAAGTCATAGTTATAAAGAAAATAGTCCTCACCCTCATGGAGGTCACACTTTTGTAGGGAAGATGGATAAGAAATATGTAAGCAAGTAGATTTGATTGTGATATTGGAGTGAGGAACCGTAAAGCTGGGGGAGGGAACAAGGACATCCTTGGTGGGGCTTTTCTCAGGAGGTAACAAATGAGCAGAGACCTTAGGGATGTGGAGGTGCCAATCGTGAGAATGTTGGCAGGGGCCTGGTGCGGTGGCTCACACCTGTAATCCCAGCAGTTTGGGAGGTCAAGGTGGGTGGATCACTTGAGGTCACGAGTTCAAGACCAGCCTGGCCAACATGGTTGAAACCCCGTCTCTACTAAAAATACAAAAATTAGCCAGGTGTGGTGGCACACCTGTAATCCCAGCTACTGGGGTGGTTGAGGCAGGAGAATCGCTTGAACCCCAAAAGCGGAGCCTGCAGTGAGCAGATATTGCGCCATTGCACTCCAGCCTGGGCAACAGAGCGGGATTCCAGATAGATAGATAGATAGATAGATAGATAGACAGACTCCATCTAGATAGATAGGAAGAAACAAAGGAAGAGAGAAAGTTGGGGGCAACCCCAGCAGAGCCATCAGGTGTGACTGAATCTGGTACAAGACAGAGAGGAGGGATAACTAGGAAATGAGGCCAGGGTGGAGGCCACCAGGTCACATAGGGTCTTATCATTGTTTTCAACAGTCATTATTTCTAGATGTCGCCGGGCAGGGTCACCTGTTCCTGTTCTTGTGCTATTCTGCGTGGTATGCACACAGCCATTGTGGCAAGTCACCCTTTGTTAGGACTGTGTATTTTACTACCACACTGGGAGCTCTGGAGGCCAGGGACTATGGCTGTTTTGCATATACCCAGCAACTAGCGTGGGAAACGTTTAATGAAATTATAGCCACTGAAGTTTGGAAGGACGAAGGGGAGGCCAGGCCTGGGTGTGGTATCCTTAGGGCAGTCCAACTTCCCTCTTCCTGGTAATGTCCAAAGAGAAAGGAGCATGGAGTATGTACTCCGTACATTTAAAGATTAATCTTAGTGGCAATGGATGCTATCTATTGGGGGTTTCTGTGTGCTATCCACCGCGGTTAGCATTTTATATTTCATCACCTCATTCAATCAGTACAATAGCCCTGTCCCCAAAGTGTCATCTCCATTTTGCAGATGAAGAAATAAGCTCTAGAGGCTGTCCCATGCCCCAAGCACACACACCTAGGGACTCGCTGAGCAGAGACTTGAAGCCAGGACTCTAACGAGCACACTTTCAACTCTGCCCAAGCTGGAAGGTCAGCCGCCTCTGGCAGGGGCTTGGCCCAGGCCTGCCCTTCCAAGGGCTGTGGTGTTTATTGCCCAGGGTCTTGGCATCCTTCGGCCTTCTTGGTCCCTCAGAGTTCAGTCACCTTGTACCCCAGCCTGCCCTGTAGCATCCCACGGAGCCTGGGGGCTGTCCCTCAGACCTCCTCACGGCTTTGTAATCCACAAATGGAAAAGTGGCACTTAAAATGAATTTATTCAGGTGGGAGCTGTGTAAGACATGAAAATAAGGCTTTTGAGCTGCTGCACATAAACTTGAGTGTAAATGAAAAGCTTTTTATTTGGTTTCTGAGCCAGACTTTGAGAAGCCAGTGGGCCGTGCGGTCTGGAAGCGCACGTTATGGGCGCTGGGTCGGAACAGGGGCCACTTTGAATGGCGAGGAGGGAGACTCGCTCCAGCGAAGCTGGAACAGCCAAGAAGCTGGGATGTCAATAAACACAGGCAGGACACAGAAAGCCTTTTCCGAAGAGATGGAAGGCAGGGAAGCGAAGGAAAGGCAGTGCCTCACCCCCGGCGCATTTGAGAAGGAAAATGCTTGAGGTAACCCATGTTGGCAGCTTTTATAGCTTCCTCCCGATAATGTGCTGGGCAGACCCTGAACAGGCTGGTGTTTTATTTTTGAGTAACGAAGCCGAGTGGACCAGGGGCAGCTCTCCAGCAATGGCTGGCCTGGGGCTGTGCCCACAGAGGGAGGCAGGGCTGCCTGAGTCCTGGGGCAGGGGACAGCCCTCCTGCCTGCTGGGCAAACTGCGAGGAAGGCGGGGACCAGGATTTCTGACTTCCTCTGGATGATGTTTGGCTTGTCACAATCTTCAGACGTAAGGCCCCTTTATGGCCAGTGCCAATGAGGGAGGTGGCAGGCGGCCGTGGGAAGGTAACTGCTCCGGGAAGGAGAGCACAGTCCGCGCTGCCTGAATGTTGCCGGTTGTGAACTGCTCAGGAACCTCAGTGTGGGGAACCCACAGAAAGGTCTTTGTGCCCTTGGCCCCCTTTTGCCAAGGCACTTTCCATGACTAGATTTACCTTGCATTTATATTCTCTGCTCTTTGGTAATATGTACATATGCGTGTGAGGTATATTTGGACCTGGGATTATGTGTGTTGTTAAAAATATACACCAGTACGTTAGTGACGTATGTGGTGCGTTAAGCAATGTATTTTGAGAGCCATGGACTGGAGGGAAACACCCAACTAGCTGCCTTGAGACACTAGCAAAGCTCAAAATATTTCCGTTACGTGAGAGTATGGTCTACTGTTTTAAATGTTTGTTACAGATATTTTTCTGTTTTCTCCTAGATATATGTGAAAACAATATATGTATTTAAACAAAATTGTAAATTTCGATCTTAAGAATTTCACGGGTTTTTTTTTAAACCCATGTTTATTTGGAAAAATTGAAAGTATCAGCAAAAATAAGAAGATAAAAGTCTTCTGCGATGCGATCATACAGGATAATTGCTGCTGCTCTTTTGGTATTTGCATGTTCTTCCAGACATATTCCTAATGAGTATATATGAATATAAAATAAAATATAATCCATGGCTAACATACGAGTGTTATTCTTTGCCAGCACTTTGCATGTATGGACTCACTTGATCCTTAACAATTCAGTGATTGGTTTTATTATTAAACCCATTGTATAGATGAGAAAGCTGAGACCAGAATGATTACCTTGCTTAAGATCACATAGATAGCCGGGCGTGGTGCTTACACCTGTAATCCTAGCACTTAGGGAGGCCGAGGCGGGTGGATCGTGAGGTCAGGAGTGCGATAGCAGCCTGACCAACATGGTGAAACCCTGTCTCTCTTAAAAATACAAAAAAAAAATAATAGTAGCTGGGCATGGTGGCGCATGCCTGTAATCCCAACTACTTGGAAGGCTGAGAGAGGACAATTGCTTGAACCCGGGAAGCAGAGGTTGTGGTGAGCCGAGATCACGCCATTGCACTCCAGCCTAGGCAACAAGAGAGAGACTCCATCTGCAAAAAAAAAAAAAAAAAAAAAAAAAAAAAATCGTATAGATAAGTAGCCAAGCCAGGATTTGAATACAGACAATCTGGTTCCAGAGTCTGTGCTCTTAGGTATTCACTATCCTAACTTGCAAAAGAATTCAGAGAATACTGTCCATACCAATTTTTAACCTGCTGTTTTTCCCACTCAATATATTATGAACTCCCTTCCATGCCAACAACCTTACATCTAGAACATCATTTAAAATGGCTCTGTTGTGATGCAAACACCCCCAAAATGGAATGCTTCAGTGCTGTTTCCCTTTGGGACCATTTTGGGTAATAATAATAGTTAAACTTAAAAATAGCAAATATTGAGGTTCTGTGCCTGGTGCTGTCCTAAGAGCTGTTTACAACTTATCTAATATAATCCTTGTAGGGCCGGGCGCGGTGGCTCACGCCTGTAATCCCAGCACTTTGGGAGGCCGAGGCGGGTGGATCACGAGGTCAAGAGATCGAGACCATCCTGGTCGACACGGTGAAACCCCATCTCTGCTAAACTACAAAAAATTAGCTGGGCATGGTGGTGCGTGCCTGTAATCCCAGCTACTCAGGAGGCTGAGGCAGGAGAATTGCCTGAACCCAGGAGGCGGAGGTTGCGGTGAGCCGAGATCGCGCCATTGCACTCCAGCCTGGGTAACAAGAGCGAAACTCTGCCTCAAAAAAAAAAAAAAATCCTTGTAGTAACTCGGGCTTCTTACAGTGGAAGAAGTTAGGGAAGAACAGGAAGAAATTCACCAGGACATCTTCCTTACATAAAACTTCAAGGTTAGATTTTTGACCTTATCTTCAAATAAAATTATATATGTAATAATGTTTTGTGTATTTGTTAATTTAAAAAAAAAATTCTTATTTTGAAATAGTTTGACTCACAGGAAGCTGCAAAAATAGTACAGAGAATTCCTGTTTCCCATCACCCACCTTCCCCCAATGATAACTTAAATAGCTATACTATGGATCAAAACCTGGAAATTGACAGTAGCGTTTCCTGTTAGCTCAGGTGGTATATTCGTTGTTATTTTTTTCTTTTTTTGAGATGGAATTTCACTCTTGTTGCCCAGGCTGGAATGCAATAGCACTATCTCGGTTCACTGCAACCTCCGCCTCCTGGGCCCAAACAATTCTTCCTCAGCCTTCCAAGTAGCTGGGATTACAGGTGCCCACCACTATGCCCGGCTAATTTTTTGTATTTTTAGTAGAGACGGGGTTTCATCCATGTTGGCTAGGCTGGTATCAAACTCATGACCTCAGGTGATCACCCGCCTTAGCCTCCCAAAGTGTTGGGATTACAGGTGTGAGCCACTGTCTCAAAAAAATAGTAGTAATAAAGCTACATACCTAGGAAGGTGAAAGCAATGGACAGCCTCATAGGCAGGGCAGGAGGAGGAGGACCTAGGCATTTCGCTGCAACATTCCCAGTATTATCACCAAGGGTCAGGGGAAGAGAAAGCAAGCAAACAGACTTGTACATGGATATTCATAGCAGCTTTATTTGTCATAGCCAAGACTTAGAAACAAGACAAATGTCCACTTGCAGATGAATGGGTAAACAAATTGTGATATATCCAAAACTCCCCAGGGTGGTATTTCCCCTCTGAGAACCCAAAGTCCAAATGTCATTTTTTTTTTTTGAGACGGAGTCTCGCTCGGTGACTTAGGCTGGAGTGCAGTGGTATGTTCTTGGTTAACTACAACCTCCACCTCCCTTAAAGCAATTCTCCTGCCTCAGCCTCCTGAGTAACTGAGATTACAGGTGTGCCCCACCAAACCCGGTTAATTTTTCTATTTTTAGTAGAGACGGGGGATTCACCATGTTGGCCAGACTGGTTTCCAACTCCTGACCTAAAGTGTTCCACCACCTTGGCCTCCCAAAGTGCTGGGATTACAGGCGTGAGCCACCGCACCTGGCCGTCTTCATAGATTTTTCAAGTGTATGATATAGTATTGTAATCTACAGGTATAGTATGATACAGCAGACCTCTAGAACTTACTCAATCTTGTGTAATTGAAACTTTATACTGTACCCATTGATTAACAACTGCGAATTTCCCTCTTGCCCCAGCCCCTGGTAACCACCATTCTCCTCTCTGCTTCTATGAATTTGACAGTTTTAGATATCTCCTATAAATGGAATCATGCAGTATTTGTCCTTCTCTGATGGGCTTATTTCACTGGGCACAGTTTCCTTTAAGTAAGTTCATCCATATTGTCACATATTGCAGGATTTTCTTCTCTTTTAAAGGCTGAATAATATTCCATTATATGTATATATCACATTTTAAAAATCATTCATCCTTGGATGACATTTAGTTTGTTTCGAGATCTTATTTTTTTTTTATTTTTATTTTATTTTTTCTTTTTTTCCATTTATTTTATTGCATTTTAGGTTTTGGGGTACATGTGAAGAACATGCAAAATTGTTGCATAGGAACACACATGGCAGTGTGATTTGCTGCCTTCTTCCCCATCACCTACATCTGGCATTTCTCCCCCTGCTATCCCTCCCCAGCTTCCCACCCCCCACCGTCCCTCCCCTATGTCCCCCCAACTGACCCCAGTGTGTAGTGCTCCCCTCCCTGTGTCCATGTGCTCTCATCGTTCAACACCCGCCTGTGAGTGAGAACATGCAGTGTTTGATCTTCTGCTCCTCTGTCAGTTTGCTGAGAATGATGGTTTCCAGGTTCATCCATGTCCCCACAAAGGACCCAAACTCATCGTTTTTGATGGCTGCATAATATTCCATGGTGTATATGTGCCACATTTTCCCTATCCAGTCTATCGTCGATGGGCATTTGGGTTGGTTCCAGGTCCTTGCTATTGTAAACAGTGCTGCAATGAACATTCGTGTACACGTGTCCTTATAGTAGAACGATTTGTAATCCTTTGGATATATACCCAGTAATGGGATTGCTGGGTCAAATGGAATTTCTATTTCTATGTCCTTGAGGAATCACCACACTGTCTTCCACAATGGTTGAACTAATTTACACTCCCACCAACAGTGCAAAAGTGTTCCTATTTCTCCACATCCTCTCCAGCATCTGCTGTCTCCAGATTTTTTAATGTTCGCCATTCTTACTGGCGTGAGATGGTATCTCAATGTAGTTTTGATTTGCATTTCTCTTATGACCAGTGATGATGAGCATTTTTTCATATGTTTGTTGGCCTCACGTATGTCTTCTTTTGTAAAGTGTCTGTTCATATCCTTTGCCCACTTTTGAATGGGCTTGTTAGTTTTTTTCTTGTAAATCTGCTTTAGTTCTTTGTAAATTTTGGATATCAGCCCTTTGTCAGATGGGTAAACTGCAAAAATTTTTTCCCAATCTGTTGGTTGCCGATTCACTCTAATGATTGTTTCTTTTGCTGTGCAGAAGCTGTGGAGTTTGATTAGGTCCCATTTGTCTATTTTGGCTTTTGTTGTCAATGCTTTTGGTGTTTTGGTCATGAAGTCCTTGCCTACACCTATGTCCTGAATGGTTTTGCCTAGATTTTCTTCTAGGGTTTTTATGGTGTTAGGTCTTATGTTTAAGTCTTTAATCCATCTGGAGTTAATTTTAGTGTAAGGTGTCAGGAAGGGGTCCAGTTTCTGCTTTCTGCACATGGCTAGCCAGCTTTCCCAACACCATGTATTGAACAGGGAATCCTTTCCCCATTGCTTGTTTTTGTCTGGTTTGTCAAAGATCAGATGGTTGTAGATATGTTGTGTTGCCTCCAAGACCTCTGTTCTGTTCCATTGGTCTATATATCTGTTTTGGTACCAGTACCATGCTGTTTTGATTACTGTAGCCTTGTAGTATAGTTTGAAGTCTGGTAGTGTGATGCCCCCCGCTTTGTTCTTTTTGCTTAGAATTGACTTGGCTATGCGGGCTCTCTTTTGGTTCCATATGAAGTTTAAGGTGGTTATCTACTGTGAATAAGTGCTGTAATGAACATGGGAGTGCAGTTAGTTCTTTGAGATCCTGATTTCAATTCTTTTAAATAAATAATTAGAAGTGGGATTGCTGGATCATATAGTAGTTCTATTTTTATTTTTATTTTTTGAGATGGAGTCTTGCTCTGCCACCCACGCTGGAGTGCAGTGGCATAATCTCAGCTCACTGCAACCTCCACCTCCCGGGCTCAAGCGATTCTCCTGCCTCAGCCTTCTGAATAGCTGGGATTACAGGCATGTGCCACCACACCCAGCTAATTTTTGTATTTTTAGTAAAGATGGAGTTTCTCCATGTTAGTCAGTTTGGTCTGGAACTCCGGGCCTCAGGTGATCCGCTTGCCTCAGCCTCCCAAAGTGCTGGGATTACAGGCGTGAGCCACTGCTCCTGGCCACACCCAGCTAATTAAAAAGTTTTTTTTTTTTTTTTTTTTTTGCAGAGACAGGGTCACCCTGTGTTGCCCAGGCTGGTCTCTAACTCCTGGGCTCAGGTGATCCTCCTGCCTCGGCCTCCCAAAGTTCTGGAATTACAGGCATGAGCCACAATTCCTAAGAGCAATTTTTAATATGGGTTTAAGATACAGTCCATTTCCCAGTTACTATTGCCCTCTTCCTCTTCCGCCTTCTTTCTTTTTTCTTTTTAAATTTAAGCCGTCTGTTGCTAAGTGCTAGCAGATACATTACTGCTAGCTCAGTAGGATTTGTAGGAAAGACTAGAGAAATTATTTTACAGTGGGAGAAAGGATGGGGGAGTTGCATGGACTGGTGAAAAACATTTGCAGACCAAGGAGCTTGAAAACCTTTTGCAAGACTGCAGCAATCCAGGAAGCCAGGGCCTCTTGGATGTGCCTGGTAGCCTGGAGTGGGACTGTTAGTCATGAAGATACCTGGAGACCAGTTAAGCTAAGGAAGCGAGGAAGCCTGGTGGGTAGGACTGTTATATTAGTTCTGGGACTAAAAGCTCTATGAATTTCCAAGCATTGTCAACCTTTCCAGTGAACTCTTTGTGCCCAGAACTCCTCTGTGACTGAAAGTGCAGACTCAGGTGTCCTGAGGTGCTCTGTGTGTCTGCCTGGCAGAGGAAGCCCATGCTCACCCATGGCGGGAGAGGATGCTAAGTAAGAGAGAGTGATTGATGTGCCGTTTAATGTGGCCATACCCAGAATCCTCCTTGGGTCTAGCTTCAGAGTATCCCTGTGTCTCTGAGGACAGCTGGCAGGTGGAAACATAGAGGGATTTCTTACCCAAACTTCACAACTGTAAAGACTCATGAATGTGGTCCCATGAATGTGTTGGAGGCCAAGGTGGTAGAGCTAAGATCTCAAAGTGTTGGTTTATATGGCACCCCCTTAAGAGAAGTGTTTTGTTTGTTCTACATGGTATTTGCAAAAGTAATGATGGTAATAGCTAAAACTAATGTAGTGTTTACTATGCCAGCCACTGTTCTGTTCTCACATATAATTTATTTGTTTTAGAGGCAAAGTCTTGCTCCATCATCCAGGCTCGAGTGCAGTGGTGCGATTATAGCTCCTTGCCGTCTCAATCTCCTGGCCTTAAGTGATCCTTCTGCCTCAGCCTCCTGAGTAGTTGGGAGTATGGGCACATGCTACTACTACATTTGGCGGATTTTTTTGGGGGGAGGATAGAAATGGGGTCTTGCTATGTTGCCCAGGCTGGTTGTGTATATATGTTTATCTTTTATTTCTCGTAGTAACCCCGTGAGGTAGATACTAATTATTATCTATTTTTAGATTAGAAAAATGGCACACGAAGAGGTTAAATAGGTTGCTAAAAATCACATGCAGGTAAATGGCAGAACTGAGATTTACAAACCGAGCTCGTCTGGTTTGGAGTCGCTGCTCCTAACTTGCACCATATTGCCTCCCAACATTTAAAAATTAGAAGATTTCAGCCAGACACAGTGGCTCATACCTGTAATCCCAGCACTTTGGAGGCCAAGGTGAGTGGATCACCTGAGGTTGGGAGTTTGAGACTGGGCTGACCAACATGGAGAAACCCTGTCTCTCCTAAAAATACAAAATTAGCCGGGCGTGTTGTTGCAAGCCTGTAATTCCAGCTACTTGGGAGGCTGAGGGAGGGGAATTGCCTGAACCCAGGAGAAGGAGGTTATGTTGAGACGAGATCACATTGCACCCCAGCCTGGGCAACAAGAGCAAAACTCCGTCTCAAAAAAATAATAAATAAATAAATATTAGGAGATTTCTCATCAAACTGTGGAGAGCTGGCTTCTCTTGAAAAATCAGAGAGAGGACACTGGGCCATATTCCCTGTGGTCACAATTCGCTGGCGCCCCATCAGGCCAGCCCCTTAGCAAGGTGATATTCTCACCCCCAGCCCCACCAGTCCCCAACTTCCCTGACTCTGAGTTCCTGTTCACTTGACCCAGTTCCTATACCTGTTTGTACCAACAGACATTTTGGTCTTCAACCACTGGGTTTAAGGTTGTGTGATAATATTTACAGATATGAATACTTGTACAATGAATATTTATACAAGTGCCAGGCCCTTTTCTTCTGAGAGAAGAAGTGTTTTTCTCCCCATTTTATGTGTGAGTAACTGAGGCATGGCGAGGGCCGGTACTCACATGAATAATGGAGACGGGGTTTGAACTGTGTGGTGCTTGGATCTGTATTATTTCCCTTTCCCTTGTGGTCTGGGGTTTCCTACACCCTGTTAAAGATTCTAGGCTGGGCACGATGGCTCACGCCTGTAATCCCAGCATTTTGGGAGGCTGAGGTGGGTGGATCATGAAGTCAAGAGATTGAGACCATCCTGGCCAACATGATGAAACCCCATCTCTACTAAAATTGCAAAAACTAGCTGGGAGTGGTGGCGCATGCCTGTAGTCCTAGCTACTTGGGAGGCTGAGGCAGGAGAATTGCGTGAACCCAGGAGGCGGAGGTTGCGGTGAGCTGAGATCGAGACTCCGTCTCAAAAAAAAAAAAAAAAAAAATTCTAGGCGGGGCGCAATGGCTCACGCCTGCAATCACAGCACTTTGGGAGGCCGTGGTGGGCAGATCACCTGAGGTCAGGAGTTTGAGAACAGCCTGGCCAACATAGTGAAACCTCGTCTCTACTAAAAATACAAAAATTAGTTGGGTATTGCATCTGTAGTCCCAGTTACTTGGGAGCCTGAGGCAGGAGAATCACATGAACCAGGGAGTGGAGGTTGTAGTGGGCCAACATGGCAGCACTATACTCCAGCCTGGGGGATAGAGTGAAACTCCACCTCAAAAAAAGAAAAAAAAAAGATTCTAGGGGTAAAGTTGATCATTCGAGCAGATGAAATTTTGGAACTGAAGGAACCACGTGTGAAGAAGCCAAACGAACAGCCCACGCTTGTTTTTGTCTATGCACCGAGTAGATTCTAGCCTTAGAGAGCATAGTCAGCTCTCTAGAACTATTTATTGAATGAGAAATAGGCCAGGAAGAGTCATCTGCTGAGAGTCTCATAAAGAAGAGAGAAATCTGACAAAACTTCAAAGAGCGAGTCAGTACTTAGTAGAAATTAAAAAAAAATTATTTACTGAACTTTTTTTCTTTATAACTGGAGGAAATGCCCTGTTTTTTTTTCTAGCTAGTATTATGAAAGATTTTATGTTTTTTTAAGAAAATGATACAATTCTGGCCCATTTCTCACGCCAGTTTATTTTAAAATTCCCAGCATCCTCTTTAAGTGTTTTGGGAGTTGGAGCAAGTGATAAGAAAAGCAGCTGAGAAATGAGGCTTTGTCCTGGTTATGGGCTAACCAGGTGGGTTGGGGTCCCTGAACTTTAAGAAGCTTTTGTGCTTCCAGCTGTACCAGGGGGATTAGTGGCTTAATGCTACCTCATGGGAGCACATTTTATTGTTACTTCTCATAGGGCTGAAACCATAATGTTATGGTTTTTACACAGCACCATCTGCTTCAGGCTCTTGACATGCTTAGAGTGTTTCCCCTCAGCCCCCCTTCATGTTCCTCCCTCCAAATAAGTTCAGTATCTGGAAGAGTGAATTCACTTTGGGCATAGCAACAGATGTGCATGGTCATATGTAAAATGCAATCGGTTAGTTACCGATCAATCATGTGGTCTTCAAATGTTTAATGCAGGCGGGGCAGTGTGCTGGACTGCTGTGATGGAAACAAAGATGACTAAAATGTGGTTTTTGCTTTATGGGACCTAGTTGGGGCATATTACACAAAGACATACAAAAATTTAATAGCTGTAGGAAATAAAGTTAATGAAAATAAGTAGAAGAGAGAATATGCAGCTCATCATGAATTTCCAAATGAAGGCTGCAGATGTTAAGTGCTATAGGAAGTCAGTATTCTCTTTGATAAAGTTCCTTCTTGAGAAGCAAAGTCCAGAATGAATGTGCACAATGCAATTAGAGGGACACTTTGTTGGGAACAAAGCTGCTTGTGTACGTGCAAGGGGGAATGCTGGTCTCTCTTCAGCATGGTCCGGAAATTCATTCTGTAACAAAGAACTGTAATTCCAAGTCAATGACACCTTCTAAATCCTCTCAGACTATGCCCAAAATTATAGAGAAGGAATGGCGAGTCAATTCCGTGCAGTCAGAACTGGATAGCTGTGTACTTTGCTCAAATGCCTGGGATCTAATGGAGATGGGACAGCAGCCAGGAGATAAAGCAAGTCAATACAGGCCTGGGAGAACTCTGATGCTGGAGCAGATAATGAGGAAGGGGCCAGGATTTGAAAGCGTGACCTCTAAGTCTTCCTGTGTAATGAACAGAGTATAATGGAGGGCTGAGATCTGAGACCCTAGTGCACCTGTGTCTAGCTACCCAGCCAGCAGCCTGGCTTTATCCTTAGATAACTTGGATGAACTCTGTGGGAACTTGACAACCTTCAGGCTACCATTACTGCTTACTGAAAAGAGTAAAAGGCAAGAGATTTCCTCTAGAGGAAATAGATTTGGGGCTTTGTCGTTAAGAACTTGAACTTTCATGTCAGGACCTAGTTTCCCCACTTACCAGCTGTGTGGCCTTGAGCAAGTCACTTACCCTTTCTGAGTCTCAGAGTTATCACCTGAAAAATGGGAGTAAAAATGATAGTACCTACCCTGTTGTGTTATTGCAAGGGTTAAGTAAGACAAGGATTAAAAAGGCACTTAGCTGACCGAGCGCAGTGGCTCATGCCTGTAATCTCAGCACTTTGGGAGGCTGAGGCAGGCAGATTACAAGGTCAGGAGTTCGAGACCAGCCTGACCAACACGGTGAAACCCCATCTCTACTAAAAATACAAAAATTAGCTGGATGTGGTGGTGCGTGCCCATAATCCCAACTACTCAGGAGGAGGCTGAGGCAGGAGAATTGCTTGAACCTGGGAGGCGGAGGTTGCAGGGAGCCAAGATCGTGCCACTGCACTCTAGCCTGGACGACAGAGCAAGACTCTGTCTCAAAAAAAAAGAAAAGGCACTTAGCAGTGTATGTGGCACATGTGAGAGCACAATAAATTAAATGTTACTGTTATTTAAAAAGATGAGGCCGGAGGAGTTAGAGACCAACCTAGACCCTCGTCTCAAAAATAAAAATTAGCTAGGTGTGGCAGTGTATACTTGTAAGTCTTAGCTAGTCGGGAGACTGAGGTGGGAGGGTCCCTTGAGCCCAGGAGTTTGAGGTTACAGTGAGCTAAGATTGCACTGTTACACTCCAGCCTGGGCAACAGAGCAAGACCCTGTTTCAAAAAAAAAAAAAAAGTCATGAGGATACATATTTTTAAGTTGCTATTTTCTTGTGTAAGTTCAGGACCTGGCTTAGAGACAAAGCAGGAATTATTCCACTCTTTCCCTAGGTTCTTCATCCGCAATCTTTGAGAAACAGGTAACTTATGGTAGAGTTAGGGAAAGGAAACTCATGGTAGAGGGTGGGATGAGGCTTTGCAGCAGGGGCCTCACTTCTGCAGGTTCAAAATCCAAATTTACATAAAGCCAAAAGGACAGCTCTCTGAAGGCATAGATGTAAGACTGCTGCTGAGGGACCAGAATATTTTTATTTCTCGCCCCTTAGAAAATCTTAGAGCAGTGCTTCTTAAGCTCTGATGCGCAGATGAGTCAGAGCTTAAGAATCACTGCTCTAATATATGAACCTGAGATTCTGCACTTCTTTCTTATTTTTTTTTTGAGACAGAGTCTTCTGTGTCACCCAGGCTGGAGTGCAATGGTGCAGTCTCTGCTCACTGCACCCTCCGCCCTCCAGGTTGAAGTGATTCTCCTGCCTCAGCCTCTCGAGTAGCTGGAATTATAGGCACATGCCACCATGCCTTGCTAATTTTGTATTTTTAGTAGAGGTGGGGTTTCACCATGTTGGCCAGGCTGGTTTCGAACTCCTGACCTCAGGTGATCCAACTGCCTTGGCTTCCCAAAGTGCTGGGATTACAGGTGTGAGCCACCGCACCTGGCTGAGATTCTGCACTTCTATCAAGCTCCCAGGTGATGCCAATGCTACTGACCCTTAGTATACATTTTGAGTAGCAAAGTCCTTAAACATCCTGGGTCATTTAGTCCAGTGGAATGACTGATGCCTCTCTACAACTTTCCTGAAAATGTTCATTCATTTTTTTCTTGAAACCCTCTAGTGACGACAAGCTCTCTACATGCCAAGCAGCCTTTTCTGTTTCCAGATGGCAGGGATGATAGGAATGTCTTTTTACTGAGCCGATGCTCACCTCCTTATGATACCCATCCATTGGTTCTAGTTTATTACTTTGGCAAGGGGTGGGCATGACACAGGTGATGCTCTTTTTTGGGAGTTGTCTGTGGATGGGCTTTGGCAGTGGTGGTGGAGGGGCGGCAATCCCCTAAAAATGTTCGTAGAATTTGGTTTCCATGTACAATTTCCTGGGGAGAGTTCCCATAGCTTTCAATAGTTTTTCAAGAGAGTCTGTTTGCTGTAGAAGATTAAAAAGCATTGGACTCCTCATGGAATGTTTTGTCCCTCACAGATCTTCTGTTTGGAAGGCTAGAGCTTCCCAAGTTTTTGGGTCTCTTATTTATATGAATATCTTTTATTTTTTTGTTTTTATTTTATTTATTTATTTTTTGAGATACAGTCTCATGCCATAGCCCAGGTTGGAGTGTAGTGGTGCAATCTCAGCTCACTGCAACCTCCGCCTTCTGGGTTCAAGCGATTCTCCTGCCTCAGCCTCCCAAGTAGCTGGGATTGCAGACACTCGCCACCACACCCAGCTAATTTTTTGTGCTTTTAGTGGAGATGGGGTTTCACTGCATTGGCCAGGCTGATCTCAGACTCCTGACCTCATGATCTGCTCGCCTTGGCTTCCCACAGTGCTGGGATTACAGGTATGAGCCACCATGCCTGGCCCTGAGTCTCTTTTATTTATTTATATTTATATAAGTCTCCATGGAACGTGGTTTCAGGCATCCTTGTAATCTTGATAGTTTTTCCTAGTATGTCTGTATCCATCTAACTTGGTACCCTGAATCATGTACAAGCTAAAAAGTCATCTGACAAGCAGGAAGGGTAAACTGTCTTTCATTTAACCCAAGGTGTCTTTCAGTTCTTCCTAAAAGTGTAATACCTGCTTGGAAACCTTAGTATACTTGATAGGCTATCAGTTTGGAATGTTTATGTTGCAGATTTAAAAAAAAATTTTAATGGAATTCGTTGGCATATTTACAGGACTGGGGGCAGTGGGGTAGCAGTGTCTTCAGGTGAGGCTTAATCCAAAGGCTCAGACTCCTTTAAGGATCCAGCTTTCCTTTTCTTTCATTTTGAGGCAGGGTCTCACTCCATCACCCAGGTTGGAGTGCAGGGCGCAGTCTTGGCTCACTGCAGTCTCAGCCTCCCAGGCTCAAGTGATCCTACTGCTTCAGCCTCCTGAGTAGCTGGGACTACAAGTGCATGGTACCATGACTGGCTAATTTTCTTGACTTTTTTCTTCTTTTTGTAGAGACAAGGTCTCATTATGTTGCCCGGGGTGGTCTAGATCTTTCGGACTCAAGCGATCTGTCCACCTTGGCCTCCCAAAATGCTAGGATTATAGGCATGAGCCACTGCGCCTGCTTGCCAGCATTTTGTTCTCTCTCTCTCTCTCCACAGTCACCAGAGTCCTGCGTCTTTTTCACGTGTACTCCATTGAGGCCTATCTTCCACCGTCCTGGATGGTTTGTGTGGTTTCTGGACTATGTATGCAGGACCTGATATTTATTTCTAGGAAGTATCTTGCTAGACCATAGTTGTGATTATACCATCTCCCCTCTCAGTCTCCCTGCCTGGCTTAGGGTCATCATATCTGATCATCATGCCAGCAAATTAACGATCTTGAACCAGACAGGGTCAAAGACAGAGCCAACCACATGCCCCCACCAGGCACTCCTGCCTGGGTTGGAGTCAATTATCCTTTGAACATGGATGAGCATTTCTCAAAGCATATTCTGTTTTTTTTTTTTTTTTTTTCTTTTTCAATATCCTCTCCTGAGCTCACTTTTGGCAGGCTATTGACTGATTGATTGAGACATGGTCTTGCTGTATTGACCAGGCTGGCCTTGAACTCATGTGCTCAAATGATCCTCCTGCTTCAGCCTCCTGAGGGACTGGGATTACAGGCACTGGCTACCACACCTGGTTCAAAGCATATTTTGAAGAAGACCAGCCTGAAGGGTGCTCCTCAAGAACAGAGCCCTGTGAGCGACATTGGACACTCAGAAGGGTTGGGGGCGGAGAAGAGGGCGGGTAATGAGAATTTACTTAATGAGTACGTCATCCATTATTTGGGTGATGAATACACTAAAGCTCAGACTTCACCACTACGCAATATACCCATGTAACAACACTGCACTTGTACCCTTAAATTTATACAAAACCACCCCAAACCACTCAGAGCCCTATAATCAAATATGTTTAGATAGTGCTATCAACCGTAACCCCTTCTGGAAGACTCATGATGCTTATGAGCATATCACAACCTCTGAGAATAAATTTTTAGATGTAATTTTCCAAAAATAAATGACCACGAAGCTCTCCCGTTCCCTGCTGGGATAACCTGCATATAAATGTTGTAGAGAGCACAGTCTAAGCAGCGCTCATGTAGCTGTTCCACCCGTTACCAGTCCGTTTAGTTGTGTTATCATCTGGCCCGAATGCCTCCATCATTAACCACAAGGGTGAAGTGACAGATGACATAAAACGATTCGCTGAAAACCAGTTTATCTCGCCAGCCTATCACTCTTCAGAAGGGAGACTGTCTTCTGTTGCACATGATTCATCTGTTGCTGCTCTCATCCTAGGCCTACCAGGTTAGGCACCCTGGGTGGGTACTTTTCAGGTGTTCTGTTAAGAGCAAAACCCAGTTATGCCTGGAGGCTCTCAGGAAAACCCAAAGCCAGGGAGTAGCCTATCATCAACCGCAGTGGTCAGAGTGATTGCAGTTTTTTTTTTCCCTGAGACATCTCGCTCTGTTGCCAGGCTGGAGTGCAGTGGTGGATCTTGGCTCACTGCAACCTCCGCCTCCCGGGTTCAAGTGATTCTTCTGCCTCAGCCTCCTGAACAGCTGGGACTACAGGCATGTGCCACCACATCCAGCTAATTTTTGTTTTTGTATTTTCAATAGAGGCAGGGTTTCACCATGTTGGCGGGATGGTCTCGATCACTTGACCTTCTGATCTGTACACCTCGGCCTCCCAAAGTGCTGGGATTACAGGCATAAGCCACCACGCCTGGCCAGTAACTGAACTTTAATAGGCCACGGTTATTGAACTTTTACTTTGTGCCAGGTCCATAATATGTACTTCCTCACTAAATCCTCACAACAAGCAGAAGAGCTGGGCAATACGATCATCCTTACTTTATAAATGAGGAGCCTGATGCATACAGAGCTTAGAGAAGTTACTCAAAAGGACACAGCTAATGACAAATGGAGCCAAGTATCAAACTCAAGTTTGACTGATTCCGTAGCCCACGTGTTCATCAGATTCACTCTTTTTTTTTTTTTTTTTTTTTTTTCCCACAATCGCACAACCATCAGGTATTTGTTAAATGTCGGCTTTGGGTCTGGCTCAGTATTTGGTGAAATTGAAGACACATCAAAATATTAATAGACACCAGGTAACTGACACTTTATTTGGGGGAACTTTTGTAGTTCAACAGAGAGAATACTTACTAAGCAAATAGAAGTGAGTGCATGAAAACAGAGTACCAAATGCCACATAAGCGGCAGAGGCTATGCTTCCGTAGCCTGCTGAGACCTCAGTGGCCAGATCTCTACAGCTTGCTTGTAGAAACCCACTTGCCCATGGCTGCCTCACTCCCAGTCTTCTGCTTTGTCCATCCTCACAAATTCCCCTGTTGGTCTTTGTCTTCCCCTTGTGTGACCTCTGCTTGTCCCCAGGGGAAACCACTAACCTCTTGGCTCCTTAGTCCTCGGTCTGCGGTGAACGCCCCGCTGACATCCACAGCGCTTGGAGGTGACCTAGTTTGAGTGAAACGCTGGCTTTTCAGTTACATCTCCAATAGGCTGAGCTGGCAGCTTGTCAGCAGGCTTATGTCACCTAATGACTGTGTCAATTCCCTCCTTGCCTAGCTTCCTGCTAATAAATATCCTCAGGATGGTCTTGGAATCCAGAAGGTGTAGGAGGCCTGCGGGGCAGCCAAAGAGAAAACAGGAAAAAGAAAGGGGGAAAGAGGCAGAGAGGGCCTGCCCCTCCCTGCCAAAGCAAAAAGAATGCACCCCAGGGAAGAACATTCTCTAAAACAGAGAGAGAAACTTGTGATGAGGTATCTCCCTATAGAACAGTTTTGCTCTAAAGACGTTTGTTTTTTTAATTTTTTTTTTTTTTGCTTAGTCTGATCTCTCATTTCCCCCCTCATGCCCTTCCTTCCTGTTTGGCGCTTTTCGAGTGGTATTACTTCTCATCCACAACAGTGGCCTGCTGGGAGTCACAGCAGGGACATTTCCTCTCCTGTGGCTCTAGTTGTATTTTTAATCATCGACCCCCCCACCCCCACCCCTTTCCCCTCTGCTTCTCTCTGTAAACATTTTCTTAAGGCTGGGTAGCAGAGCCTCAGGTGTGCCTGTCGTGTCCCTCAAAGCTTAACTATTTGGGGCTTGATTTTTTAAATCCCCTCTCCAGGAGCTGCAGCATCCCGCATTCTGCACCATGACCTCCCTTTCGCCCAGTGAGCTACAGCCTTGAGTTTGGATGCTGCATATTCAGCGGTTTGGCTCTTGCACTTGAGGGGAATAGTAATTCTGTGAGCTCATTCCCAGGGGAGCTGCTTTCAGGATTCTAGGCCCCTCCAGCCCCGTTGGAGTTGGGTTAAAGGTTTCAAGCAGCGGTGGAGATGCTTGCCTGTCTGGTTTTGCCTGGGGCCACACAAGGTCATCCTGGGAGGCCTGGTCAGCTCCGTGGTCCTCTCCAAAGCTTCTTTAGAAGTCAAAGTGGCCGGCCATGGTGGGTCATGCCTGTAAACCCAGCACATTGAGAGGTTGAGGCAGGCAGATCACAAGGTCAGGAGATCAAGACCATCCTGGCCAACATGGTGAAACCTCATTTCTACCAAAAAAAGAAAAAAAAAAATTAGCTGGGCATGATGGTATCTGCTTGTAATCCCAGCTACTCAAGAGGCTGAGGTAGGACAATTGCTGGAATCCAGGAGTCAGAGGTTGCCATGAGCCGAGATGGCGCCACTGCACTCCAGCCTGGCGACAGAGTGAGACTCTCTCTCCAAAAAAAAAAAAAAAAAAAGGCAAAGTTCAAGTCTGCACAAACCACCAGAACAGATGAATTGGTTAAGAAACAGTTCTCTGTCATTTTCTCTAAACAGGCATTAATAAAACTATGGATTCATAATCCTGAAGTTTAGCCTCAAATTTGTCCATCAGATACTGCTACTTCTACTGAATGTATACCTCCCAGGGTTGAGAAGCAGTTCTTCCCTCTCTTTAGCCCTTCCTTCATTTAGTTCATTTGTTCATTTATTCATCCATCCATCCATCCATCTGTATGTTCAATCAATAAGCATTTGTTGAGCAGTTCATTGCCAAGTACTGGGTAAACACGACAGACAAGGCTCTGCCATTCTGAGGTTTATGGTCCATGGGAAGAGACTGTTGAGATGTAAAAACAGAAACATGTGACCATCCACTGGGAACCAGGATGCTGTGATAGAGAAGTAGAAGGGGAGGCCCAGAGAGGGCCATCAGGCAAGACCCATCTGATATGGGGCCATATGAGCTCAGGTACAAAGGATGCGAGGGATCTGGTGGACAGGGAGCTGGTAGGTCTACTGAGCATCTGAGCATTCCCTGCAGAGGATCAGCATGTATGTGTGTGCATATATGTATATATATATATATATATATATATATATATGTATGGAGAGAGAGAGTTATGTACAAAACTTTAACAGTCTTCTCAACTCCAATGGGACCCTTGGGGGATGAGTGTCACCGTATCAACTACTCAACTTTTGAATGCCAGGGCCCAGGGCAGGCAAGAAAAAGGTCCACAACATCTGCCCCTATTCTGTGTACCCACCTGGCCCCACCAAACTGTATATTCTTGATTGAGTCTATGATGAACTGTCAGCAGATGTTCATGTGCTACCTCTTCAGTCAGGTCTGTAATCTCCTGGCAAGCCCGTCTGTCACTCTCCCAGTTCCTGCTTTTTATCCATTCAAGGGAGTGGTTTCCTGAATCCTCTCACAATTTTATAGTACGTGGAGCCTAAAGTTACAACAAATGTTTGATGTATAATATGTTCCTTATAATATGCTCACTTACCTATATTAAAAGGCATTCACTTTGGGAGGCCGAGGCGGGTGAATCACATGAGGTCAAGAGTTCAAGACCAGCCTGGCCAACGCAGTGAAACCCCGTCTCTACAAAAATTAGTTGGGCCTGGTGGTGGGCGCCTGTAAACCCAGCTACTCAGGAGGCTGAGGCAGGAGAATCACCTGAACCCAGGAGGCGGAGGTTGCAGTGAGTCAAGATTGTGCCATTGCACTCCAGCCTGGGCAGCAAGAGCAAAACTCTGTCTGAAAACAAACAAACAAACAAACGTATTGACCACCATTCGTAGCAAATGGAACTGTGCCTCCAAGAGGATAAATAACCTTGGAGTTCCAGGCTGGTAGAGGAGAGGAATTGGGAATCACTCCTGCATTTTCTGACTGTTAAGTGACTTTCTCACCAAGTTGAGTTGCAGTTACTGTCATGGATACCAGTTGGGTACAGTTTCTGTTTGGAGTCTTCTTGGGAAGGGATAGAACAGTTGAGAAACTGCCCCACTATCAAACCTACGGAATCCAAAGAATTTGCATCCACAAATCTCCTGCCTTTCATGAACCCCATTCTGCTTGTCTCACCCTGGAGAGACTTTAAAGCTGATCCCTGAGCTGAAATGGCCAGATGGAGTGAGCAGTGTATATGAGGTTGTTGTATAATAAAGGGTGTGTTGTTCCCTACTTGGCAGTGGGGCCAAGTCACTGTTCTAGCAGGTGGTGGGTAACTGGACCCAAGCCCCCTCATCTTCCCTCAGGAACTCCCTGGTCAAGCCTTTGATATCAGAACAAGAGGAGAAAACAGTGACATAGGACACTTCCTGTCCCAAAGGGGATGTGACACAGGACACCTGAAACAACAGGCAGAAGAAAAGTTTCACTGGCGCCGCTTCGGAGAGCTGCCCTCAGCCTGCCCGCCACTAGCCAGATTTGGGAAGAGTGGGACTGGACCAGCTGTTTCCATGTTTAACTGAATGGATTAGCTTGTGTCCTCTATGGGTTAGGCATGGGCTCAGCACTGACATTCCAGCTCCTGCCATCTCAGAGAGTGTGACCCAGTGATGGAGAGGGACAAGCAAGCAGGTGATAAAATTTAGTATAATGAGGCTCAAGATTTAATAGAGAAAGTAGAGCTCAGATGAAGGGCGCCTAGACTATCCTGGAGAAGTCAGGAAAGGCTTCCTGGAGGAAGATGAGTCTAGGCTGGGACTTGAAGGATGAATAGAATTTGACCATACAGTTAGTTAGTTGCACAGGCTCCAAAGGTCTTAAAAGAAAAAGGAAAGCTCAGGCTTAAGAAATCTAACAAATATAAGAGTTTGAACTTTAATGCTAGGTTTGTTTCCTTCTGCCCCCACCCCCACAACTCCTACATCCCCCTATACCCCAAGTCTTTAGCTCCTCCCTCTTACTAGAGGCTTGGCTCACATTTTGGGGGCATGTGGAAAGGGCTGATATGTGCTTGTTGTCTCAGGGCTCAATGTATGCAAATGAGACTTGTCTTTAGAATTCTGGAAGCAAGAGTCCTAGATTAAAATCACCCAACATGTTTTAAATTTTTTTTTTTTTTTTTTTTTTTTGAGTTAGAATCTTGCTCTTGTCACCCCAGGCTGGAATGCAGTGGCATGATCTTGGCTCACTGTTGCCACCCCCATCCCGGGTTTAAGCTATTCTCCTGCCTCAGCCTCCCAACTAGCTGGGATTACAGGTACCTGCCAGCACACCCGACTAATTTTTGTATTTTTAGTAGAGACAGGGTTTCACCATCTTGGCCAGCCTGGTC
This sequence comes from Sapajus apella, assembly GCF_009761245.1. NCBI lineage: Eukaryota > Metazoa > Chordata > Mammalia > Primates > Cebidae > Sapajus > Sapajus apella. Next base: position 1,001,406 of record NW_022436941.1, read on the forward strand.
TCGAACTCCTGACCCCATGATCTGCCTGCCTCAGCCTCCCAAAGTGCTGGGATTACAGGCGTGAGCCACTGTGCATGGCTTGATTTTTTTTTTTTTTTTTTTTTTTTAACTCTGGTGCATATCCAACCAGTAATTCACTTCAGGGCTGTGAAAATTACCTGTTTGAGAGTGTCACAAATTCCAAGTGAGTTGTTTTATGCAATGGAGATTAAAAAGATGTGGGAGTTTGGGTATTTTGGTCATAATCTCAACTCTGCCAGAGTCATTTTTGTTTGTGTGTGTGTGGAGACAAGGCCTTGCTCTGTTGCCCAGGCTGGAGTGCAGTGGTGCGATCATAGCTCACTGCAGTCTCAAACCCCTGGGTCCAAGTGACTTCTACCTCAGCCTCCTAAGTAGCTAGGACTACAGGTGCACAACCTTACACTTGTCAAAATATATATATATATATATTTTTTTTTTTGTTGTTGTTGTTGTTGAGACAGAGTCTTGCTGTGTCACCCAGGCTGGAGTGCAATGGCATGATCTCGGCTTACTGCAATCTTTGCTTCCCGGGTTCAAGCAATTCTCCTGCCTCAGCCTCCTGAGAAGCTGGGACTACAGGTGCCCACCACCACGACCAGCTAATTTTTGTATTTTTGGTGAGACAGGGTTTCCCCATGTTGGCCAGGCTGGTCTCGAACTCCTGACCTCAGGTGATCTGCCCACCTAGGCCTCCCAATGTGCTGGTATTATGGGCGTGAGCCACCATGCATGGCCACTTGACTACTTTTTTTTTTACCTTTTTTTTTTGTGGAGATGGATGTCTCCAGTTGTTGGCCAGGCTGGTTTTGAACTCCTGAGCTTAAGCAATTCTCCTGTCTCAGCCTCTCAAAGTGCTGAGAGTACAGGTATTAGCCATTACGCCTGGTCAAGACTATTCTTATGATCTTGGATGAATCGTATTACTTCAACCAAAAAAGAGAACAAAACCTCTGACATTTATCTATCTATTAACCGTTTTTTTGTTTTTGTTTTTGTTAGATGGAGCTTCACTCTTGTTGCCCAGGCAAGAGTGCAGTGGCATGATCTTGGCTCACTGTAACCTCTGTCTCCCAGGTTCAAGTTATTCTTCTGCCTCAGCCTCCAAATAGCTGTGATTATAGGCATGAGCCACCATGCCCGGCTGATTTTGTATTTTTCAATAGAGATGGGGTTTCACCATATTGGTCAAACTGGTCTTCAACTCCTGACCTCAGGTGATCCACTCGGCTCGGCCTCCCAAAGTGCTGGGATTACAGGCATGTGCCACTGTGCCTGGCCCCATCTATTACTTTTATTTCCCCCTAATTTTTTACTTTGAAATATTAAACACTATGGAAAAATTTAGGAATAAAAGAATGCTATATGTGGGTGTGCATATACAAGTGTGTGTATTTATTTTTGCTGAGCCATTTGAAAGTAAGTTGCGGGTATCGTGACGTTTCCCTCTTGCGATACTTCCGCATGCATCTCTGCATTCTATCTAACAGCAGTGGAATTCTCAAACTCAGAAAATGTATTATAGACGTAATACTCTTCTTTAGTGTACAGTCCATATTAGAATTTGCCTTATTGTCTCTATCATGTTCCTTTCCTCTTGTTCATTTTTATTTCTGACCCAGGCCAATCAAGGATACATAGTACTTTAAATTGTCATGTCTCTTTGGTGTGCTTTAATCAAGAGTGATTCCCTAGCCTTTTTTTCTCCCATGAGTTGACATTTTTGAGGTGTCCAGGACAGTCATTTGCAGATTACCTGGCTCGTTTGTTCCACAGTTAGCAGCAGTTGAATACCTCCCACGTGCCGGGCACGGTGCTGGTGACAGGAGAACATATGCATCAAGGCAGGTGGAGTTGTTTTTCTTTTGGTGCTCACAGTCTAGTGGAAGAGACTGAGGACAAATAAGTGGCAGGAAAGAGAAAAACGCTGGGAGAGACGGAAGCGCATTCCCGCCTGGGCATGCACCTGCTCTAAAAAGTAAAGAAATAGGGCCCCAAGGCAAGGTGAAATGGAAGATTATGGGGTGCTTTGAAGAAAGTTCTGTCTCTGAGGTGATGATATTTAAGTTGGAGGCTGGGGTGACAGGGGTGGCAGTGGTGGCGGTGGCATTCCAGGCAGGGGAAACAGCATGTGCACAGGCCTGGAGGCTGGAAGTGTTTGGCCTGGTTGAGGAACTGAGCAATGGCCAGTTTGACTGCAGCGTGGTGAGCAGGAGGCGGCAGGGGAGAGGAGGTTGATGCTGTGGGCAGAGTTAGACCATCATGTGGCTTTTCTTTTATTTTTGTATTTTTTTTTTTTTGAGACAGAGTCTTGCTCTGTCTCTCATGCTGGAGTGCAGTGGCACAATCTCAGCACGCTGCAACCTCTACCTCCTGGGTTCAAACAATTCTCCTGCTGCAGCCTCCCAAGTAGCTGGGATTGCAGGCATGCACCACCACACCTGGCTAATTTTTTTTTCCCCTGTTCCCTACCATTTTTTTGTATTTTTAGTAGAGACAGGGTTTCACCATATTGGCCAGGCTGGTCTCGAACTCCTGACCTTGTGATCCACCCCCCTCAGTCTCCCAAAGTGCTAGGATTACAGGCATGAGCTACCGCGCCCAGCCCGTGGAGTGGCTTTTCGATCTAATTTTAGGTGCAGTGAGAAGCCCTTGGAGAGTTGATAAAGCATGCCCATGAACCGAGGCATGCTTTGAAAAGATTATCAGCCACTGTTTGAAGCATCCCTGAAGTCATTTGCCAGGCTGGAATGAAATTTCTTCCACAAATTCAAGAGGATGGATAAATTCAAGGTAGTGGTTGTGAGAATTTAGAGTTATCACAAAAGGTGGTTTAAAAATCCTGACTTATGTGGTTATTTGGAATTACACCTGGGTAATTTCTGAGGCATGGACTTGGCTTTCCAGAGAGGTGGGTGAGGACACCTCTTGTTCTCTCATCTTGTCTGGTTTGTCCCCTTCATCAGTGACATCACACCCTAGAAACCACACTGTGGTCCACTTGCCTCCCTGGCAGATTTTAATTTGGACTTTGGCTGGCATCTCTGGGGAATGCATGCCTCCTACCTGCTCTCCCTGGGTGCCCCTTCCACAGAGCCCACCCACCTTTGCTTCAGGTCCTTCAGGTCTACCGCACTGGAACTAAACCAAAGCTTAAGAGGAAACAGATTAGCAGGTGCAGCGAGGCCCCTGCCTGTTCCTGGGCAGGCCCCATGCAGCTGGAGGCGCACACCGTGCCTGTGCTTGGTGACCTCCCTCCTGGGCTCACCTGGCCAGAGTCTAGGGAGGGTGGCTGCCAGGTGTGTAAGGGCCACAGGATGCTGGCAGCCTGCTTGAAGCTTCAGAATCAGAGACTGAAAGACTCCCAGTTTGCAGAAGAACATCTCCAGGGTTTATTGTGCTGAAGTTAGAGTTACCTTCACCTGTCTGCTGCAGCTTTATGCTGGTTGATGTGTATTTAATTCACAAACCTGTGTTAATTTCCCCTGCTTTTTGTCCTCCACGAAGTGTGTCCTTGTCACTGTTTTTCTCATACACTGATTCATCCTGATGGTACTGAGTGCTTCCTGTGTTGAGAGCTGGGGGTGGTCACTGAAGAAAGTCCCCAACCGAGAGGCTGCAGTGGGTGGAACAGCCATGAAAGTGCTGCAGGTGTGGAGATGCTTATCAGATGCTGACTTGCCAGAGACCTAGCCCCTGTAGTCCACACTCAGCTTCAGGATCCCTGGCTCACGTCCTGGAGCACACCACGCTCCCTGCATCTTTGGGGTCTTGGCATTTGCCGTTCCCTCTGCTAGAATGCTTTTCCTGTGCCACCTCCTTCACCTAGCCGACTGCTACCCTTCTCTGTCTGTCCTGGCAATGCCTGATGACCTTGTTATCTGCACGCATAGGACCTTGTCTCTTTCTTTAGACTACATAGTTTCATTTTGAATAATGTGTGTACGAATGTGTATGATTGTTTAATTATTGTTGGTCTCCCCTACTTGGGTGTAAATTTTGTAAGGGACAGGAACATGTCTGTGGTTGCTCATCACATAACTTCAGTGTTCCCTAGGCCTAACCCTTTGGTGGTTGGGATCTCCAGAGAACTGCTAGTTACTGATGGAATCTCAGGAAGTGTGTGCATGGTGGGTGGCTTCTGTAAAGTCCAGAAGTCAAGGCTTGCTCTCCACTGGGCAGAATCCAGTAAGACGAAATGAGAGAAAATGGAATGTGAAGCACTCGGGCATGTTTGGAGATACTGGGTGTTTTCTGTCATCCAAAACAGCAGGGACTCAGAATACCCACCCACTCGCCTTCAGAGCAGGCTACAAGGAATCTTCCTGTTCATTTTCCTAACTGTCTCCCCATATCCCCATTCTCCATATGGAATTTTTCTGGAGAGAAGCAGGGGGTGTGTTTCATTTTTCTGTTCCATGCCAAACCTCAACTAGGGAGAAGTTCTGTAATCAGATTTTTCCCTTCTGGGCTCCTTCGTTAGGACATTGCTTTGAAAGAATGTCTCGTTTCACTGGAGACCTCAGTCAGCCTCAGCATGAACCTTGTTCCACTTGGGTTGAATTAACTTCCAAATGGTGTGAGACAAATGCACTTCTGTGTCCCCACTTCCCTGGGATGTCCTGCTGTACAACCTTCTGAATGAAAACTTAGGATCCATGTGGCAGTGGGTGAGCAAATCAGTAGCTGGGTGGGGACGTGGTGGTTGGAATGTGGAGGAAGAGACTATTCTTGTGTGGTCTCAAACTGTGACCCAGGCATTAATATTCAGCTAGCCTGGCTCCTCTACCTTCTGATAAGATCAAATAACAGCAGCATGTGGTCAGAGACTCAAATGCCTACAAAGCCTAGGAAAGTGGGGCACCCCATTAGTTGAAAACTGCACTCTCTAGTTAACCCTAGTCCCCACCACTCCCGATTGTCCCCAAGACAAAAATGACCACTGATTGTAAAGAACAGGCTTCTTGGCTGGTCATACACCTTAGTTTCCATTTTGGTTGTTGCCTATTTGGGGGTAGGGGCTCTGGTGAACTAGAAAGCTCGTGTTCCCCCCAAGAGGACAGCTACTTCTCAACTCCAGGTGATTGGTGCCACATGAAAATATGGGCCCAGTGTCACCAGATAATCTGTTTCTTAGAAGCCAAATATCTGGATTTGTTTTTATTTTTAGTTTTTGCATTTCTTGTAGAGACAGAGTCTTGCTACGTTGGTCTTGAACTCCTGGGCTCAAGTGATCTTCCCACCTTGGCCTCCCAAAGTGCTGGTATTACAGGTGTGAGCCACTGGACCCAGCCAGATATGTGGAGTTGTATGAAAAAACCTTGTGATTTTTTTTTTTTTTTTTTTTTGAGACAGAGTCTCTCTTTGTCACCCAGGCTGGAATGCAATGATGTGATCTCAGCTCACTGCAACCTCTGTCTCCCAGGTTCAAGAGATTGTCCTGCCTCAGCCTCCCAAATAGCTGGGATTACAGGCGCATGCCACCACGCCCTGCTAATTTTTGTATTTTTAGTAGAAATGGCGTTTCACCATATTGGTCAAGCTGGTCTTGAACTTCTGAACTTGTGATCCACCCACCGTGGCCTCCCAAAGTGCTGGGATTACAGGTCTGAGCCACTGCACCTGGCAAAATCTTCTCATTTTTAAATGTTGGCAACAAATACATGTTTTAAGGCTGGGTGTGGTGGCTCATGACTGTAATCCTAGCACTTTGGGAGGCCGAGGCGGGCTGATTACCTGAAGTCAAGAGTTTGAGACCAGCATGGTCAACATGGCAAAACCTTTCTTTACTAAAAATACAAAAATTAGTCAGGCGTGGTGGTGGGCATCTGTAATGCCGGTTACTTGGGAGGCTGAGGCAGGAGAACCACTTAAACCCGGAGGCGGAGGTTGCAGTGAGCTGAGATTGCGCCATTGCACTCCAGCCTGGGTGACAGAGTGAGACTCCATCTCTAAACAAAACAAAACAAAAAAAACCAAATACCTGTTTTAAAAAAAATTTGTGCTGGTCATGGTGGTGCACACCTATAATTCCAGCTACCCAGGAAAGAATTCAAGGGCAAGCCAGAGATAGAAGAAAGCGGCTTTATTGAAGAGGCAGTGTTACGGCTCCAGCAGTGTGGCTGCTCTGTGATGACTCCTGCAGAGCAGGGGTACCTCACAGGCAACGAGCAGCTCAGGGCAGCTTTGCAGTCACATGTATACTCACCTTTAGTAACATGCAGATTAAGAGGCGGTTTATGCAGAAAATTCTAGGAAAGGGGTAGTAACTTTTGGGTCATCAGGTCATTTCCATAGAAAGGGGCTGTAACTCCCGGTATTGCCATGGCACGCTGGTGGGCGTGTCTGATTGGAAAGCTGCTTCCACCTAAGCCCTGTTTTTGCTAGTCCTCAGTCTGGTCCTGTGTCTGAGCCCCACCTCGGGAGTCCAGTCCCGCCTCCTACCTCATTGTGACTCTATCACTGAACTCCAGCCTGGGCCGCAGACAGAGACTCCTTCTTAAAAAAAAAAAAAAAAATTGCATAGATCAAATGCAACTTGCCTGTGGATTTTGCTGTGTTCAAAAGTTGTCAGTTAGCAGTCTGTTGGCCAGTGTGCGGTGGGTCATCTGAAAGCAGCCATGTCTTTAGATGGCAGGACATGAGCAAGTGGGTGTAAATGGAGAAAAATAGAAGCCCAAAGAACAGCTGCAGGGAAGCTGCATGGGCTGGTCCGGAGAATTAAGCCTTGGTCCCGAGAGGCCTGGATTTGCACTCCGGCTCCTCCATGCATGAGGATGTGAAGGGCCTCATCACTCCCCTTCGCCCAGCTTTCCACTGTGTGATATGGGAAGAGTGGCATTTGTTTCACAGAGTACGTCAGGGTACCCAGGGCAGGACTCAGGAGCTGTCACTCCAGCAGGCCTCACCTTTAACAAGCTCAAATGGAACTTGCTTGCTGGTTTTTTGTTTTGTTTTGTTTTTGTTTTTTGAGATGGAGTTTTGCTCTTGTTGTCCAGGCCGGAGTGCAATGGTGCGATCTCGGCTCACCGCAACCTCCGCCTTCTGGGTTCAAGTGATTCTCCTGCTTCAGCCTCCTGAGTAGCTGGGACTACAGGCATGTCCCACCATGCCTGGTTAATTTTGTATTTTTAGTAGAAACAGTTTCTCCATGTTGGTCAGGCTGGTCTTGAACTCCTGACCTCAGGTGATCCGCCTGCCTCGGCCTCCCAAAGTGCTGGGATTACAGGCATGAGCCACCGTGCCGGGCCGTTTGCTGGTTTTTAAATAGCCCCATTCTCCCAGTCCCCAGCTGGGACTTAGCTTTCTCCCTTGACCCCCAGGCATTCCTGGGGTTCTGACCCACCTCTCTCTGCTCTCTCTCTTTAATTCCTTCTCACCTCTATTTTTCCTTACTGCTGGCTCCTGTCATACTCATTACCTCTACCTGGATTTGGGCATTGTTTCCACACCACTAGCCCTGCTTCCTCCCAAAGTGCTTGACACGTGTCTCCAGACCCACCTTCCTGAAGTGCAGCTCTGCTCGCAGCAGTGTTCGGACCCCTCTGGCCTATTGGTTGAGCTTCCCTAGCCCTGCTGTGACAAGTTCCCCATGACCGGCCTTCATCCCTTCCTCCATCTTCTCCCTTGCCAGTGTCTCCCAACCCATCTGCTGTTACTCTGCCTTACTTCTCTCACCTAGCATGCCCCAGCCCTTCGGCTTTCTGTCACTTCATCCAATTTGCCATCATCTTTCCAGGGTCTTTGCAATTGTTCCTCCTGATACTTGGCATGGTGATGTCCCCTGTGTCCCCCCAGCTAACCTTCATTTGTGTCTTGGGGGTCTGTCTCAGATAAAGTTCTTTCTTCTTACCTGCTCTCATTACACCTGAAACTCCTTCACTCTTATCCCCAGAATTGTTCGTGTATAAACTTGTCTGTCTCTGTCTTTCCTATTAGACCAAAATTCTGGAGGGGTGGTGCCATCTCTGGCTATTCTGTGCATCTCACATTTATGGAATGAATGTAGACTCTCCTTCCACATCTCTTCATATATACCTCTTCCTGGAGAGAAATGGAACTGCTCCTATTCCCTGCACACACCTCAGAGTCTTGAAATGAACACTGGCGTCGTCCGCCTAGGTTTAAAGCCTCCTTCTACCCATGACTGGCTGTACTGCATTGGATGGATCCTTTTACCTCTCTGGGTCTTAATTTCTTCAGCTGTAAAATGGGGCTGATAAGAATGCCGACCTTGTAGAACGCCTGTCCTGCCTCGTGGTGGCTGTGTAACGCGGGGCCACTGAACCTCCCTGAGCTTGGGTTTCCTGTTAGTGCCATGTGGTTGTTGATGATGCTAATATGTCACCCCGTTGTGCTGGGGATTAAGTAAGTACGGGAATGCACTGGAAGTACATGGCCTGATGCCTGGTGCAAAGTGTGGACGTGTTAAGTGCTTATTGCTGTTATGATTGTTATGAGTCTAGCACAAATAAGAGAGACCTGCATTTCTGGTTATGCTTTAAAGCCATCTGTGTTAGATCCTCCTGGGTCCATCCTGTGCTAACCTTTACATGGCTTAGTGGTGAGGGAAGAGAAGAGACCGATTCAATAAAAAGGCCCCGCCTCCCTCCCTCCCCACAACCCCATGTAATCTTTCTTTGGCCTGGGTCAAGTACTTCACTGGGGTCTGTTTTTCTTTTTTTTGCCTAGGAAATAAAGAATTAGCAAGATAATCTGTTTTGTGTAATTGGTGCAGCCTTCGGTCATATATCGATTCTTCAGGGAAGCCTTCCCTGACCACCCCATCTAAGGGTATATCCCCAGTCTCTTTATCTCAACACCCACTTTATTTCTTTCATAGGATTATTCCTAATTTATGACTTTATGGTCTGTCCTCTCTCCTAGACTGTAAGTTCCATGAGGTCAGAGACTTAGCACTGCTTACTGGGACTGGGAGGAAAACTGGAAGGGAAGGAAGAAAAGAAAACCTTGTGGAGATCCTTGAATATGCTTCAAAAGTCTAAGATTTTAATCTGCTGTTGACTCTGATTTGGGAATTGGGACTCTGATTTGGGAACTATTAAAAGACAGTGGGGGCTGTTCACCGTGGCTCCCACCTGTAATCCTGGCACTTTGAGAGGCTAAGGCAGCCGATCACCTGAGGTTGGGAGTTCAAGTCCATCCTGATCAACATAGAGAAACCCCATCTCTACTAAAAATACAAAATTAGTGGGAGTTGCAGTGGCTCAGGCCAGCTGTCCTGGCGCTTGAGGAGGCAAGGCTATGCATTTGAGGCCAGACTGGGCAACATAAGAACCTTTCATTCATTTAAAAAAAAAATTCGCCAGGCATGGTGGCTCATGTCTGTAATCCCAGCACTTTGGGAGGCCATGGCAGGCAGATCATGAGGTCAGGAGTTAAAGACCAGCCTGACCAACATGGTGAAACCCTGTCTTTACTAAAAATACAAAAATTAGCAGGGCATGGTGGTGCACACCTGTAATCCCAACTACTTGGGAGGCTGAGGCAGGAAAATCTCTTGAACCTGGGAGGTGGAGATTTCAGTGAGCTGAGATTGTGCCACTGCACTCCAGCCTGGGCAACAGAGCAAGAGTCTGTCTCAAAAAAAAAAAAAAAAATTACAAAATTAGCCCGGCGTACTGGCGCATGCCTGTAATCCCAGCTTCTTGGGAGGCTGAGGCAGGAGAATCGTTTGAACCTGGGAGGTGGAGGTTGCAGCGAGCTGAGATCGCACTATTACACTCCGGCCTGGGCAACAAGAGTGAAACTCCGTCTCCAAAAAAAAAAAAGAAAAGAGAGACATCGGAGCTGGGCCTGGTGGTACATGCCTGTCATCCCAGCATTTTGGGAGGCCAAGGCGAGTGAATTGCTTGAGCTCAGGAGGTCGAGATAAGCCTGTGCAACTTAGCAAAACCTCATTTCTGAAAAAAATAAAAACAATAATAAAAATATTAGCAAGGCATGGCGGTGCATGCCTGTAGTCCCAGCTATTTAGAAGGCTAATGAGAGACGGGAGGATCACTTGAGCCTAGGAGGCAGAGGCTGCAGTGAGTTGAGATTGCACCACTGCACTCAAGCCTGGGCCACAGAGCCACACCCTGTCAAAAAAAAAAAAAAAAAGAAGAAGAAGAAAAAGAAACAGACGAAGGCAGCTCTAATTGATGTCAGTGCAGTTTAACTCAGTTGCTAGTGGATTCTTTTAATTTCACACAGATGTTTTCTTCTCAGTGCGGCTTGTTAATCTCCAGGGAGGACACCGGGCCTTCTCACCCCATTCCAGCTGAGGAGGCTCTTCTCCTTGGTCAGCTGGTGCCCACTCAAAGCCTCCTGCCCAGCTGCACCCAGGTCCTCTCTGATCATAGGGTTGGAATAGAATAGACAGTAGAAATAATAGCAGCTAATGCTCATTTGTAGAACTTCTCCTGTGTGTCTGGTGCCTTTACATAGATTATTTCATTGGATTCTCGCAGTAACTCAATGAGGGAAGTACTCTTATCTGATGGAAGAGCAAGGCGAGGCTTGAAGAGCAAAAGTTATTAACCTAAAATCATAAAATTTGTAAAGATCAGGGCAAATGTTGGAACCATGTCATGTGTTTTAAAAGCTACTGCCGTGCTGCCAAGCTGCTGAAGACTTCAAATTGTTGAATTTTGGCTTTGGGATGTGTTGTGGGCAGGGAGAGGAGGAGAAGGAAATGTTGCAGATTTATTTTCCTAATTTCACTTGGCTTCCGCTAATATTAAAATTATTTTGAGCAGTCCACTGACAGAGGTGAAAGAGCGAATCCAATTTGATATTAAATATTTGCAATGGAAAATTCGCACGCAGTCTTTTTGAATAGAAGATATTTCCGAGTAATTCCCGTGGGACTAATTCAGCCAGTTGCTCCCTTCTGCTGCATGCTTCCTGTGGTTGCTTCACTGTTCTCAGAAATGAACATTCCTGACTTTGAAGTACTGGGGTTATGCTGGGCTAGATGCTGGACTGTGCCTTGGTTTCCCTGGCAATGTATGAATAAAGGGGAGAGGGTTACGAATTGCAAAATTAAGTGCCTGAGTTATAATTCTGTGATCTATGAAAATTGCATTAAACCAGGCGTCTTTAGCTGGGTGTGGGCTCTGTCATAACCGTAATAGTCATAATAGCTGATGCTGAGTGAGCGTTTGCTGTGTGCCACACAGGACACTGAGCCCTTTATATGCCCCAACTCTTTTCATCCTAACAATGACCTTATTGTAAAGGTCCTGTTAACCCTATTTTATAAACTAAGAAACTAGGGATCAGAGAGGTTATGTTCTAGACCCAGTTGGCAAGTGGCAGAACTGGGACAAGAAGCCAGGATTGTTTGACTCAAAAACTCCCATGCCCTAAACTAGTATGCTGTGTGCCAGAACCATCTTTGAAGGTTTTTTCTTTTCTTGAGATGGAGTCTTACTCTGTCGCCCAGGCTGGAATGCTGTGGCGCAATCTTAGCTCACTGCAACGTCTGTCTTCCAGGTTCAAGCAATTCTCCTGCCTCAGCCTCCCAAGTAGCTTGAACTACAGGCACCCACCACCACACCTGGCTTATTTTTGTATTTTTAGTAGAGACGGTGTTTCACCATGTTGACCAGGCTGATCTCAAACTCGTGACTTGAGGTGATCTACCCACCTTGGCCTCCCAAAGTGCTGGGATTACAGGCATGAGCCACTGCGCCCAGCCTATCTTTGTAGCTTTAACTGGTAGGTGGAAGAGTGGATCCCTTCCAGACAACTTGCCATGGTGAGCTACAATTCCCAGCACAGAGTGTGGATATCCTCCACGTTGGGCTTGGTTGCCCTGCCACCTAGTGCATTCCCACAGATGATCTCCGTCTGGCACATAGCCAGACAGATAAGGGAAGAGGGTCTTTCCTCATGGTAAGTTTCGAGGCCTGTGCTGTCAGCCCTTCAGATGAAAACATCCTTGCGTCTGTGAAGCAGGACTGTCTGTTTTCTCATTGCAGCCATGTAATTTGAATCAATGGCAGCTCTACCAAAGTCTTGTTTCTCCCTAGGTGAACATCTGGGATGTAAACTCCAGGAGGATGGAGACCTTGCAAATTGTGTTCACTGCTGCATTCTCAGTGCTCAGAGCAGCACCTAGCATGGCGTGGGCTCAGCACACATTTCTTGAATCTTTAATCCTGACGGGTCTGCTGCTTGCACTACCAGTCTGTCCTCTTTTAAGCTGGACCATCTCATCCTGTTCTTTTTGCATGTAATGCTCTTCCCTCTGTGCAACATGCTGTTCCCTATTCTGCCTGCTTAGTACCCTCTCCCCTTCGGGTCTCAGCCTAACTGTCGCCTCTTTAGAGGGACCTTCCCCTGATCTCCATGTAGCCTGTCCCCTATGTCCAAATAGTCTGTCTGTGGTAAAAGGTCTTGCGTCTCAATTTATACATACATGAGTAGAACTGTTTTACATGTGACTTCTCCCTAAGCTCTTAGTTCCATGAAGGCAGAGATCCTGTCTACTTCCTCACTCTTATCCTCCCAGTGCTTAGTAGGTGCTCACCAAACATTTGTGAGGAAATGAGTTCTTCACTTTTCCCACCAATACCAAAATCCCCCAGAGTGATTGATTCGAATGCATTTAGTATATACAACTGGATGAAGCCTTTTCTCACCATCCCTGACCCTCACAGTCACTTTCTTGGCACTAATCAGACTCGCTGCTTGACAGGCAAGAGGGATTTATTTTCCTTTTGCATCTGCCACAACTCAGGTTGAGGGAAGGTTGTGATCTGCCGTCACCGTCACCACAGCTACCTAGCCCCAGGCCAGGGGAGCCCAGGCTCCTGCTTTGAGAGCAACTGAGTAACTTCCAGTTCTCGAGGGTCATCTGTAAAAAGTCTTAGTCTTCAAACTTTATTCAGAGGGCAAGCTGAAAAGAGTGGTGCCTCTGCAGACCGCTTCCCTCCTTACCATATACTCTGTCTTTTGTTCCTTCTCCCCGCTTACGGTATCTTGTTAGCACTGAAATGAATGGATCTTTCACCAGGGAAAATGGGGGAGGTTGGAAACATCAAAACCGGTAATGCTTTTCATCAGGCAGGAGCTAGACCAGGAGGGAGGAGTGTGAGCAAAGTGTGTTTCAGGCTGTGAACTGTTGCTGGGCGCTGACACCCTTGGCCTTTCAGAGTCGCCACTCTGTAGGAGAAGACGTGCACAGAGGCCAGAGGTTTCTGCGTGGCTCCCTCTGGTCCTGCTCCTTGCCTCTTTCTCCTTTCTTCTTCTTGACACACGCAGCTCAGACTCCTCCTCACTTGGCCCTTCCTCGTCAGTATTGGCTTTCAGCTCTCCCGGCCCAACATCCTGTGGACGCTGCAGTTCAGACAAATAGCAAGATCATCAAAGAGAGGAGCATGAATGAAAAACTGCTTTATGACATGCCTTCAAAGTGTCTTTTTAGAAGTTCAAAGGATGTGGAGAGGAGGCAGGGGAATCAAAGAAGATGGGGGAGAGCAATGAACTCTCCAAGGAATCATTGGGTTTTTCATTGTATATTTTCTGTGATGCTTGTGATGTAAAAATCAGAACTATTCCCAGCCCTGAAGGGTTCTCAGTGAGTAGAGCTGATGCAAAGAAGGAAATAATGCACCTTGCCATGGAAGGCTTTACCCTGCCATTCTGAGTCCCCCATTTTGTATCTGCAGTTCCTGTTTGAAGCTCAATCAAATATTTTGATCAGGGAAGAGATAGAGATTGAATGCTGCTTATGTGGTTCAATGCAAATGAATAATTTAGTCTGTGCAGATATTCCCCATTACCTCTTCCATTTAAAGACGAGCTAGGGTCCAGCTGTAGCAACGGATATGCAGAGCTTAGAAAAGATTTAGCATAGATCATACAATCCCAGAGACAACTTCTTTTTTTTTTTTTTCTCTTTTTGAGATGGAGTCTCACTCTTTCACTTGGGCTGGAGTGCAGTGGTGTGATCTTGGCTCACTGCAGTCTCTGCCTTCTGGGTTCAAGTGATTCTCCTGCCTCAGCCTCCTAAGTAGCTGGGATTATAGGCATGTACTACCATGCCCAGCTAATTTTTGTATTTTTAGTAAAGACAGGGTTTCACCATGTTGGCCAGGCTGGTCTTAATCTCCTGACCTCAGGTGATCGACCCACCTCGGCCTCCCACAGTGCTGGGATCCTAGGTGTGAGCCACTACACCCAACCTGATCCCAGAGACTTCTTTTCTGACACAAAGGAGAGCCAATATTTGGCTTATGGCTGGAGTTTGTCCTGATTGATATGCTGGTGGGAACATCACTGACATTTTCATGCAGAAATGCCTTATGCCCAATCCACCCGGAAGGTTTTGGCAGCTAACACAGTGCCTGGCACATAGAAGGTGCTTGAATGAAATGAATAAATGACCAAAACAAATGAACAGCTTTGTTTTTTTAACCCTAGACTAGACTCTTTCATGGGGATTCTCTTTTGGCCAGTCAGGCCCAGCATACAAGGATATGAGATGAGATCTGAATCACAACATGGGCTACATCGGCAAGGGATTTCAAGGCAAGGGACGAATACATCAACTCAAACTGGATTGAAGTTGAAGGAATTTTGCTGGAATGACCTTATCGAAAACGCCAGCCTCATATTTGCTAGCACACCAGGGTGACCATAGTCAATTATAATTTAATGGCATAATGCATTTGAAAAAAACTAAAATCATATAATTGGATTGTTTGTAACACAAAGGAAAATGCTTGAGGAGGTGGACACCCCATTTTCCATGGTACGATTATTATGCAATGCATACCTGTATCAAAACATCACATTGGGCTGGCGCGGTGGCTCACGGCTGCAATCCCAGCACGTTGGGAGGCCAAGGTGGGAGGATCACAATGTCAGGAGATCGAGACCATCCTGGCTAACATGGTGAAACCCCATCTCTACTAAAAATAACAAAAAATTCGCCCAGTGTGGTGGCACACGCCTGTAGTCTCAGCTTCTCGGGAGGCTGAGGCAGGAGACTTGCTTGAACCTGGTAGGTAGAGGTTGCAGTGAGCTGAGATTGTGCCACTGCACTCCAGCTTGGGCAACAGAGTGAGACTCTGTCTCAAAAAAAAAAAAAAAATCACATGCACCCCGTAAGTATATACACTTACTATAAACCCACAAACATTTTTTGAAAAAGAAAACTCCAGGGGTAGATTTGACCTCTGCCTCAGCTGGTTTAAGGGGCTCCAGTGATTCCTGAGGCTCTGTCTGACTCGCTGCACCTCTGTGCTTTGCCGTGTGTTAGCGCCCTGTTTCCAGGTAGACTCTCCCCTGGGGGTGCCAGGCAAAGGAAGTATTATTTGATGGTTAAGAACATGGCCTCTGGAGCCAAAAACAGCCTCAGTTTAAATTCCCAGTCTGTCTAGTTGTACAAACTTAGACAAGTTGACAGTTCTGTGCCTTCGTTTCCTGGTCCATACCTTAGAAATGATGATAGTCACAGGTAAATTTTATTGAGCACTTGCTGTGTGTCTGGTGGTCTTCCAGGTGCTTCACATGTAGGACCTCATTAATCTTCACAACAACCCATGGGCTAGGTACTATTATCAGCCCCATTTTAGAGATGAAGTAAACTGAGGCACAAAATGTTTAAATATTGCCTGTTACACAGCTAGCACACATGGAGCCAGAGTTCAAACCCAGGCAATCTGATTCCAGAGCCAGTGCTACTGACCTCCAAACTATACCATATCATATAATGGAACTTACCACTTTTGGAGTTGATGTGGGAATTAAATGAAATAATGTTGATTATATAAAGACACTTGAGGCAGTTCTTAGTGCATGATTTATTCAAACTTATCTAAAGAAAAAAAGTTGCCAGTAACTTCTGACCTACATTCTATGTTCTCAGTAACATGAACAGAGAAGAGCACTTCCTCCTAAGAGATCCGCAGAATTCTCAGAACTGGGTCTTGTTGACTGACTTTGGGTCCCATATTCGATGCTGAACCAGTCATTATGTCTACGAGATGTCAGCGTTCCGCTGAGCCAGGCTGGTTCACAGGCCCACCTTGAAACTGAGAGTAGTGTTGGCACCACATGAGCCACCTCAACTAAAAAGTGAAGGTGGGTTGTTTTCTTTGGAGCCAAAAAACAAAAAAAGGTAGCATTACTAGAGGTAGAGAAACAAGATGTCCCTATATCATACATTTACAATAGCAACAGTGGCTATCTGGATTCTTGAGGGAAAAGAGGCATTGCAGCTGATGAACTGGATGAGAGGATGGGCAGAGGCCCTCCAGTAAGTCCCACGGAATCCTCTTCAGCATGGAGTAGCGAAGGAAGAGGGTTGGAGGGGTTTGGCAAGAAGTACCTTTTTTTTTTTTTTTTAAGTTCCAGGATACATGCGCAGGACGTGCAGGTTTGTTACATAGGTAAACGTGTGCCATGGTGCTTTGCTGCACGTTATCAACCCATCACCTAGGTATTGAGCCCTGCATGCATTAGCTGTTTATCCTGAGGCTCTCCTGCCCCCCACTCCACCTCCGCTCCTGCCACAGGCCCCAGGGTGTGTTGTTTACCTCCCTGTGTCCATGCGTTCTCATTGGTCCGCCCCCACTTACAAGTGAGAACATGTGGAAGAAGCACCATCTTTAAGGCTCAACCTGCTATGTCGCTAGGGGCAGCAGTCAGAGAGGTCGTCAGAAAGTCCATGGCTAGTTCACTGAATCTGCAGGAGGGTAAATAGGACATAATTACCCAAATGGCATGTGGGCAGGTCCCAAGCCATCCTGCAAGAAGTGCTGGGTAAGCATCTGCAACCACTAATGATGTCCCTCAAGGCCCTGGTGCTGCTCAGAGGTGGTGCTGCCAGCCCTGAAGCCCCTATTCCCATGCTCCTGGGTGAGTCAGGCTGTGCTGAAGGAGGGCCCCACCTGATTCACCAGTCCCACTTCCTTTACTTCCTGGTGGTCCCCACCCACACAGCCACCACACCCAGAGCAGCACTGACCAATAGGGCCAAAATTAGCTTCTGAGGCATAATGGGAAAACTTGGTCCAGGATCCTGTGGGCGATGGGTAAATTACAAAGGGGCCCCCGGGTTAGAGAGATCGGCTCACCAGTTTCCACTTACATCCCTACCACCTTCCACTCACTGGGGCCATTTGTTGCTGGAGTAGGCATAGGGAGACATTTCCTTGAGTGCCAAGTTTAAGCAGCTAACTCCTGTCAAGCATCTAAGGGTTAGTTTGGAAATGAGAGTATGCAATGTTACCAGCACCATAAAAATAACTGGATGGTTGTATTAATCTGTTCTTGCATTGCTATAAAAGACTACCTGAGGCTAGGTGCGGTGGCTCACGCCTGTAATCCCAGCACTTTGGGAGGCCGAGTCGGGCAGATCACCTAAGGTCACGAGTTCAAGACCAGCCTGGCCAACATAGTGAAACCCTGTCTCTACTAAAAATACAAAAATTAGCTGGGCATGGTGGTGGGCCCCTGTAATCCCATCTACTCGGGAGGCCAAGGCAGGAGATTTGCTTGAACCCGGAAGGCAGAGGTTGCAGTGAGCCAAGATTGTGCCATTGTACTCCAGCCTGGGCAACAAGAATGAAACTCCATCCCCACCCCACCCCCCAAAAAAACCCAACTACCTGAGGCTTAATTTATAAAGAAAAGAGGTTTGAATTGGCTTATGGTTCCGTAGGCTCTATAGGAAGCATGGCTGGGGAGGACTCAGGAAACTTACAGTCATGGTGGAAGGCAAAGGGGAAGCAGACACATCTGCCCTACATGGCTGGAGCAGAAGGAAGAGAAGGGGGAGGTGCTATACACTTTTAAACAACCAAATTTTATGAGAACTCACTATCACAAGGACAGCAATGGAAAAATCCGCCCCCATGATCCAATCATCTCCGTAGGTTCCTCCAACACTGGGGATTTTGACATGAGATTCGGGTGGGGATGCAGATCTAAACCGTATCAGTAGTAGAGACTCAGCTGCTGTTTCACAACTGCTTATTTACTAGTGTGTGTGTTAGGGGTAGGGGTTTAGTTGTTCCAGATATTATTTCTCAGGCTCATTTTTCTAAAGGTGACTTCTCCTACTTCATCCTGCCTTATCAGATTCCACTCACTGATGCCTTGCTTAGTAATCAGTAGAAGATGAAACCAGTAACATTGCAGCTTGCTTTCTCTCAGTTCTTCACTGAGACCCCAGAACAAACTCCTCTGCAAACTCTGGGAACTTCATCCACAGTATTTCCTTCTCTCTCCCTCCTGTTTCATCAGTCAGTGTTTTCTGACTCCTTCCTCTAAACCTATTCTGAAAATGACCCATCCTAAAAATAATCACCTTCTCTCAACTTTCCACACTCCCTGTAGCTATCCATACCCTTCCTCTCTGCCAATTTTGTTTTGTTATTTTTTTTGTAGCAAATGCAAATTTATTAGGAAAGTAAAGGAATAACGAATGGCTACTCCACAGGCAGAGCAGCAGCTAAGGATGCTTATCATTAGTTCTTGATTTTATGCTAAAAAGGGGTGGATTATTCATGAGTTTTCTGGGAAAGGGGTGGGCAATTCCTGGAACTAAGGGCTCTTCCTTTTTTTAAACCATATAGGGTAACTTCCTAATGTTGCCATGGCATTTGTAAACTGTCATGGCTCTAGTGGGAGTGTCTCTTAGCATGCGATTGTATTATAATTAGCATGTAATGAGCAGTGAGGAAGACCAGAAGTCACTTTTTCCGCCTTCTTGGTTTTGGTGCTCTCCAGCAAATGTCTTGATAGGCATCTGCCTGCTATCTTCTCTGCTCACCTCCTGTTAGAGTCTGGTTTCTGCTTCTACCATGGCACTGAAACTGCCCTGCTAGGCTTACAGCAAGCAACTCTGAACTCTCCAAATGTTTTGAGAGGTTTATCCCTATCAGTGAAAACAAATTGAGTATGCACCTCAACATATGAATATTTATAAATTATGTACATATGCTAATGTATAGATAGGCGTCTAATATGAAATATAAACCAAAATAAATTCTTTAAATATAGAAGTTTGAATATTTTTCCTAATGGATTATCTCCTGCCAGCTTCTTTAGTCTAATTGCTGCTTTCCATATATTTATTTTTTGTCATCTTTATTGAGATATAATTTAATGTGGTAAAATCAATTTTACGTATATAATTCAATGAGTTTAGACAAATGTATAAAGTCTGATAACCACTATTCCCATCATAATACAGCACATTTCAACACCTCTCAAAGATCCCTCATTTTTCTTTTCAGTGAATTCCTTACCTCTTTCCCTGGCCCCTAGCAACCAGTGACCTGATTTTTAATCACTATAATTTGCATTTTCTAGAATTTCATATAAATTAAATTACACAGTAAGTAGTGTTTTTTTGTATCTGGCATCTTTCACTTACCATGATGCTTCTGAGATTCACTCATGCTGCTGCATGTGTGGGTAGTTTGTTCATTTTTATGGCTCAGTAATTATCCATTGTATGAAGATGCTGTAATGTTTACTCATTTCCCTGTTGAAGGACAGGAATTTATGACTAAAACTGCTGTAAGCATTGACATATATGTCTTTGTGTAGAAGGTGTTTTTGTTTCTCTTAGGTAAATACCTAGGAATGGGATTTCTAAGTCTTATGGTAAATATGTGTTTAACTTTATGAGAAACCGCCAAACTGTTTTGTAAAGTGCCTGCAAAATTGCATCCTCATCAGAAATCTATGAGAGTTCTATTTGCTCCCACATCCTCACCAACACTTATTATTGTCAGTCTTTTACATTTTAGCCATTGAGGGGGCTATACAGTGCTATATACAAAGCTGATTACTGCAGTTTTATAAAAAGTTTTATAAAGAAATAAGGAATTATTAATACCTAGGTGATGTAAGGTATACCATCCTTTAATTCTTTTGTTAATCAAAGTTGTTTAGACCTCTCTACTTTTTTTTTTGTTTGTTTTTTTTTGAGACAGAGTCTCATTCTGTTGCCCAGGCTGGAGTGCAGTGATGTGCTGTTGGCTCACTTCAACCGTCACCTCCCGGATTCAAGTGATTTTCTTACCTCAGCCTCCTGAGTAGCTGGGATTACAGGCATGCACCAGCACACCCGGCTAGTTTCTGTAGTTTTAGTAGAGATGGGGTTTCACCAGGTTGGCCAGATTGGTCTCAAACTTCTGGCCTCAAGTGATCTACCCACCTCGACCTCCCAAAGTGTTCGGATGACAGGCGCGAGCCATTGCGCCCGGCTCCCTACGTGTTGATGTAAGTTTCTAAATCTGCCATCTTGCTACTTGTTTTCTATTTGTCCCATCTGTGTTTTGTTGTTGTTCCTTTTTTCCTTTTCTGCATTCTTTTAGATTGTGCTTTAATATGATTTCTTTTTTTTTGAGACGGAGTTTCACTCTTGTTACCCAGGCTGGAGTGCAATGGCGCGATCTCGGCTCACCGCAACCTCCGCCTCCTGGGTTCAGGCAATTCTCCTGCCTCAGCCTCCTGAGTAGCTGGGATTACAGGCACGCGCCACCATGCCCAGCTAATGTTTTGTATTTTTAGTAGAGACGGGGTTTCACCATGTTAACCAGGATGGTCTCGATCTCTTGACCTCGTGATCCACCCGCCTCAGCCTCCCAAAGTGCTGGGATTACAGGCTTGAGCCACCGCACACGACAGTTAATATTATTTCTTAGCAACTTTATTGAGGAATAATTTACATACCATAAAATTCTTCCATCTTAAATATACAATTTGGCCAGGTGCAGTGGCTCACACCTGTAATCCCAGCATTTTGGGAAGCTTAAATGGAAGCATTGCTTGAGCCCAGGAGTTAAGACCAGCCTGGGCAACATAGTGAAACACCCATCGCTACAAAAAAAATTTTTTTTTAAACTAGCCAGGCATGGTGATGCATACCTGTGGTCCTAGCTACTTGGGAGGCTGAGGTAGGAGGATCACCTGAGCCCAGGAGGTTGAGGCTGCAGTGAGCCAAGATTGCACCACTGCACTGCAGCCCAGGAAACAGAGCAAGACCCTGTCTCTAACATATATTTGTGTGTGTGTGTGTTTGTGTGTGTATACACATACACATTTTATATGTATATACACATATATGTATATATATAAAAATATATAATGTGTGTATATACATACATATACCTGTGTATATACGTATATATACACATATACTTTTTTCTGAAAAAATATTTTTTCACCCCTTATTTAGCATATAATCAATAAATATAAATATCCTTAGTCCAGCAGCCCAAGTTGCTACTCTGCCTATGGAGTAGCCATTTTTTATTCCTTCCCTTTCCTGATAAACTTGCTTTCACTTAAAAACTTTGAAAAAAGATTTGCTGGAGAAGAAGGGCATGGATATCTACAGGGAGAGTGGAAAGTTGAGGGACAGTGATTATTTTTAGGATGGGTTATTTTAGGTTTAGAGGAAGGAGTCAGAAATCACAGACTGATGAAACAGGAGGGAGAGAGAAGGAAATACTGTGGATGAAGTTCGCAGAGTTTGCAGAAGGAATTGGTTCTGGGGTCTCAGTGAAGATTTAAAAAAAAGGCAAAAAACGCAACTACTTTTGCACCAACCAAATATATAAACTATTATAAATATAGAATGATTTATGTCTATAAATCATTGAACTATAAATTTCATGATTTTTAGTAAACTTACAGAATTATGTAACCATGATAGCAACCCAGTTTTAGAACATTTCTATTACTCCAAAAAGATCCCTCATGCCCATTTGTAGTCAATGTGATTCCATTTTAACTTGTTGGTTTAATTAGCTATACCTCTATTTTTTTTTAGAGGTTCTTTCCGGGTTTACAGTATACATCTTGAACTTAGAGCAGTCTGTCTTCAAGTAATATGCCATTTAACATTTGGCCTAAGAACGTTGCGACAGTATATTTCCACCTCTTCTCTTTCCTGGCTTTTGTGTTATTCCTGTCATTCATTTTGTTTCTACATGTGCTATAAAACCCTCAATACATTGTTGCTATTTTCCTTTTGAACAACCAAGTCTCAAGATTGTTAAAAGGGAGAAGAAAAGATATTTTATATTTACAGAACTGTTTTTCCTTTCTAGCACTCTTACTCCTTTGTGTAGATCCAGACTTCCATTTGGTATCATTAGCCTTCTGCCTGAAAGACTTCTTTTGACATTTCTAATAGTGGTGGTCTGTTGGTGATGAATTCTTCCTATGTTTGTTTATTTATTTGTTTATTTATTTATTTATTTATTGAGATGGAGTTTTGTTCTTGTTGCCCAGGTTGGAGGGCAATGGTGCGATCTTGGCTCACTGCAACCTCTGCCTCCTGGGTTCAAGCGATTCACTTGCCTCAGCCTCCCGAGTAGCTGGGACTATAGGCGTCCGCCACCACGCCCAGCTAATTTTTGTATTTTTAGTAGAGATGGGGTTTCACTATGTTGGCCAGGCTGGCCTTGAACTCCTGACATTGTGATCCGCCTGCCTCGGCCTCCCAAAGTGCTGGGATTACAGGCGTGAGCCACCATGCCTAGCTCTTCCTATGTTTAAAATGTCTTTATTTCACTTCTGGTTTTGAAAAGTACTTTTGCTGGGTCTGGTTTCCTTTTAGTACTTTAAAGATACTACTGTCTTCTGAGATGTATTGGTTATGACAAGGAGTCTACTGTCGATCTTTATTTCCCTTTGTTTTTTTCTCTACTTTAAAATTTTTCTTTTTATCACTAGTTATAAGCAATGTGATTATGATATGCCTTGGTGTAGTCTTCTTAATGTTTTTTTCTGTTCGAGGTTTGTTAAGCTTATTACACCTATGGGTTTCTAGTTTTCCTCAAATATGGAAAAATTTTGGCCATTACTTCTTCAGATATATTTTCTGTCCCCGTTCCTGTGCTGTTTCTCATGCTCCAATTAGCCTGCTTGACATTGTCCCACAGCTCACAGATGCACTGTTCTTTTTGTTTTTTTGAGATGGAGTTTCGCTTTTGTTGCCCAGGCTGGAGTGCAGTGGCTTGTTTCGGCTCATCGCAACCTCTGCCTCCCAAGTTCAAGCGATTCCCCTGCCTCAGCCTCCCAAGTAGCTGAGATTACAGGTGTGTACCACCACACCTGGCTAATTTTGCATTTTTAGTAGAGATGGGGTTTCTCCATGTTGGTCAGGCTGGTCTAGAACTCCTGACCTCAGGTGATCCACCCATCTTGGCCTCCCAAAGTGCTGAGATTACAGGTATAAGCCAACGTGCCTGGTTCCATGCTGTTCATTTTATAGTGTTTTTTTGTGTTTTATTTTAGATTGTTTCTATTGCTACATGTTTAAATTCATTTACCTTTCTTCTGTAGTATCTAATGTCTTAATCCAATTTATTTTACATATCAGACGTTCTATTTTTCATCTCTGGAAGTTTGATTTATAATCTTTTTTTGCCTTCCGTGTCTCTCCATAACATGCTCACACTTTAATTTTCTTGGATGTACAGAGTTAGAATGCTGTTTTAATGTTTTCATATATTAATTGTGTCATCCATGGCATCTCGGAGTCTATTCGTTAGTAGGGGGTATGTTTTCCTACTTTTTGCATGCCTGGCAACTTTTGATTGGATGCTAAATATTGTGAAGTTTACATCGTGGAGTGCTGGAGCGTTTTGCATTCCCGTAAGCATTGTTGGGCTTTGTTCTGGGATGCAGCAGGATGTAATTGTGTTCCTTGGAATTAATATGATCCTTTGAGTCTTGCTTTTCAGCTTTGTGAGAGTGTGTCTAGGACAGAACTTAGTCCAAATCTGGGGTTGACAAACTATGATAGCTCACAGGCAAGCTGTGTATTGGTAAATAAAATTTTATTGGAACATGGCCACACCCACTTGTTTACAAATTGTCTAGGGCTGCTTTTATGCTTCAGCAGCAGAATTGGGTTGTTGTAGCAGCAATGGCTGTTATGAACCACAAGTCTAAAATATTTTGTAACTGATCCTTTAAGAAAAAGGTTGCCTGGCTGGGCTTGGTGGCTCATGCCTGTAATCCCAACACTTTGGGAGGCCAAGGCAGGTGGATCACTTGAGGTCAGGAGTTTGAGACCAGCTTGGCCAACATGATGAAACCCCGTGTCTACTAAAATCACAAAAATTAGCCAGGTGTGCTAGTGCATGCCTGTAAACCCAGCTGCTGTGGTGGCTGAGGCAGGAGAACTTCAGGTGCACTTCAGCCTGGGGGATAGGGCAAGACTCCATCTCAAAAAAAAAGAAGAAGAAGAAGAAAAGAAAAAGATTACTGGTTTCAGATCTAAGGTACCTTGGGCTCAATATACTTGATGCTTCATGTATTAGAAGGTCTTTCCCCTCTGATGGTTGGAACATGAGCTACTCTTGGCCATGTCTGAACTCGGGATTATTCCTTCCTGCACTGTGGCCTGGAAACTCTCTCCAGGCCATGAGCTGGGGTGCTCTCAATGCTCACCTAGTTTGTTGTCTTTTCTCAGGGGAGCATTGTCTTGTGCTTTGTCTAAAAACTTGTCCAATGTCTAAAAACTGTTGTTTCATAAATTACTTGTGTTTTTCTAGTTATTTAAGGTAGAATAAATTACCGTCTGTTATTCCATTATGGCTAAAAGTTAACATTCATCATCTTTTTTGTTTCTAAACTTTTTTCCCCTCTTCTGATGACAAAAGTGATGTGTGTTCCTAACCTGCTGTCTTCTCTGCAACAGTGGATCTGGTTGACCACTCCAGCTTTTTGCAGTTACTCCACTTTTTTTTGAGACAGAGTCTGGCTCTGTCACCCAGGCTGAAGTGCAATGGCGCAATCTCGGCTCAGCGCAACCTCTGCCACCCGGGTTCAAGTGATTCTCCTCTTTCAGCCTCTCAAGTAGCTGGAATTATAGGTGCACACCACCACACTGCTAATTTTTGTATTTTTTAGTAGAGACAGCTTTTTACCATTTTGGCCAGGCCGGTCTTGAAATCCTGACCTCAGGTAATCCACCCTGCTCGGCCTCCCAAGCTGCAGGGGTTATAGGTGTGAGCCACTGCGCTGGCCAGTTTTATGATGTTTTCCATCATTCCACTTTTATGATAATCTCTTCCATCTGCGATCTCTGTATTTTATCTGTTCTTTGTTGGTTTTGTCCTTTTCGTCTGCCTTAAATATTAGGAAATCAGGTAGTAATAATCTTGGTTTTTTTTCGTTCCTCCATTCTCCTATAGCTTCAACCACCATGTGGATGGCGATCCTGAGGGTTTTAAAGTATACTTGGCAGTTGTTCAGTCCTAGATTGAAATCTTGGTTGTGTTATTTGTTACAACGTGAGCAGACTTAGGTTTTCTGGAGTTAATAATAATTTCTAACATTTTTTGTGCTCTTAGTACATACCTGGGCCGGGCATAGTGGCTCACACTTGTAATCCCAATACTTTGGGAGGCCGAGGTGGGTGGATCACCTGAGGTCAGGAGTTCAAGATCAGCCTGGCCAATGGTGACCCTGTCTTTATTAAAAATACAAAAAATTAGCCGAGGGTGGTGGCAGGCACCTGTAACCCCAGCTACTTGGGAGGCTGAGGCAGGAGAATTGTTTGAACCCAGAAGGTGGAGGTTGCAGTGAGCTGAGATCATGCCATTGCACTCCAGCCAGGATAACAAGAGTAAACTCTATCTCGAAAGCAAAAACAAACAAACAAAATACCTGATGATGGGCTCCATATGTCACACATCTCTAATCCTCCACAGCAACTCTGTGAGGGAGGTACTTTTGTTATTCTCAGTTTATAACGGAGAAAACTGAGATTCAAAGAAGTTAGGTTACTTGGCTCAGGTGAATAAGCTATAATTTGGACCCAGGATTGTTTGATGATACCAGGCTGACCAGCCATTCTGCTTTCCTTAAGATCTTTTCAATCTAATCTTCTGTTTTGGTACTGAAAGTCTTGCTTGCTGGGAAACCCCTCAGTCCTGGACAAACTGGGGCAGTCGACCAGAGTAGTAAATTGCCCTCTTCTGCTTGGATCTCTTCTCTGTGCCCATTTCATGCTTTGTATAATTTAAACTCTAAATGCACATTGAGCAGTTTGTATGGTGCCTAACACACAATAAGTGCTCCTAAGTGCGAGCTGTTATCACTGGTTCTGTTTCTAACCCTTCTGAATATAGGTGGTGGACATTTGTTAGTCTTTCTGATGACCCAGCATCTGAACATTACTTCCCTGTGTTGGGAATCTTCTGCCTTATGGGGCTGAATGCACTTCTCACTCCAGAGTAACCCTTCCCACACTGGCAGCGAGAGCGCAGGCACGTGGCTCAGCCCCCACCTGTCAAAAGCCTATGCTCTGATCCTGATAAGAAGCAGGGCCCGCACAGATCTCTCCTGGTGAGGACGGCAGCAGCAGGATTCTGGAAGCAGAGCCCAAGCCAGGGCTGTGAGCTAGAGTCAGTTTCCAGCAGTATCAACAAACGGCTCCTCACTGGACAAGGTCTGGAATGAATTCGATGTTTGCTCCTGGCTGTAAAGGGGCCAACCTTGGTACTCTGGCTGTTCTGGAAATTACGAGAATTGCCAGATATCCTCTAGTAATTTCCTCTTGTGCTTGAATTAGCCTGAGTTGCTTTCCTTTCTCTACAACTGTGTACACTGATTGCCACATATACCATCTGGATGTCTTGGGCACTTCAAACTTAATGCATCCCAGATAGAAGTCATTGCCTTTCCTCAGAGACCTCCATCTCTTGTACTCTTCATCACAAGCACAGCTCTCAACATTTGCTGGGTTTATGAAATTAGAAACTATAGTCACCGTCAACTTCTCCTTCCTAAACCCCCAGCCCTCAGCATTTACCAAGAAAGGGTTGATCCCTTCTAGGTTTCCCTCTCTGTCTTCTCTGCTGTTGCCTTCACTCAGGCCCTCTTGCCTTGAACATGGCACAGCCTTGGATCTCGTCATCTTTTTGCCATTCTCCTGCAGATGAAGAGCAGGAAACAGAGAAGGTCCAACATCACTTGCGAGGGCCAAAGATGAAGACAAAATTGAAAAGAAAAGGAGGTGGATGAGGGTGGATTCAAACTGGAGAAATTAATGCCTGGAATGGGAGAGAAGAAAAACGTTTTTAAAGGAGAAAGAGTAAAAAATACAGCTGATTTGCCAGGCGTGGTGGCTCACGCCTGTAATCCCAGCACTTTGGGAGACTGAGGCAGGTGGATCGCCTGAGGTCAGGAGTTCAAGACCAGCCTGGACAACATGGTGAAACCCTGTCTCTACTAAAAATACAAAGAAGTTAGCTGGGTGTGATGGCGGGCACCTGTAGTCCCAGCTACTCAGAACGCTGAGACGGGAGAATTGCTTGAACCCGGGAGGCGGAGGTTGCACTGAGCTGAGATTGCTTCATTGCACTCCAGCCTGAGCAACAGAGTGAGACTCCGCTTAAAAAAAAAAAAAAAAAAAAAAAAAATGCAGCTGATCCTCTTTATTCACAGAGGCCATATTTGCAGATCACCTACTTGCTAGCATTTACTTGTAACTCCAAAAATCAATATTTGTAGCGCTTTTGTGTTCATTTATGGACATGATGGGAGCAGAACAAAATTTGAGTCACTTAGTGCGCATGGTCCCAGCTGATTTGGAACAGCATGACACTCTGCCTTCACTTTTCAGCCCTCCTACTGTGGTCAAGTGTCCTTTTAGTATTCTGGGCATGCTATGATTTTCACATTTTTGTGCTTTTTGTTAGTGTTTTCGTTGTGCATTATTTATTTTTATTTTCAATTTTTTTAAGAGATAGGATCTCGCTTTTTTGCCCAGGCTGATGTGAAATGCAGTGATGTGCTCATAGCTCACTGTAACCTTGAACTTCTGGCCTCAACAATCCTTCTCCCTTGGCCTCCCACAGTGCTGGACTACAGGTGCACACCACCGCTCCTGGCCTTGATTTTGCTGTTTAATGGCCCCCAAACTCGTGCTGTCTAGTGTTCCGGAGCTCCAGAAGGCTGTGATGTGCCTTCAAAGAAAACACATGTGTTAGGTAAGCTTTGTTCAGGCTTGAGTTTTGGTGCTGCTGGCTGAGTTCAGTGTTAATGAATCAAAAATATGTATTAAGTGAGTTGTCTTTAAACAGAAACATACATAAAGCACATCGATGTATCGATCAGCTGACAAAAAATGTTGAACAGTTTGACTAGAGGCTTTAAGGAACCTCTCTCTGTATTTCCCTTGGGAGCAGTGGTTTAGTATTTGCCAATGCAGTGTTTGCAGTGACTTTATGGAACATAACTACTGAGAGTTATAAGAATTAACTGTGTACTGGTGTTCATATCCAGCTCCTTGATCCTTAATGTGCTCGATCTGGAAAAGGGGAAGTGGTTCATTGCACCCTCAAGTTAACATTTCTGAGAAATGTATCAGTCAGAAGTCAAGCAGAGAAGAAACACCAGTAGGAGATACATGTTTTAATAAATGTATGACAAGGAATTGGCCTACATAATTGCAGGGCTTGGCTAAGTAAGCCTGAAATCACGGGGCAAACTAGCAGGAAGGAAGGATTACATGATCATTGCTGAAGCTTGTCTACAGGCAGCCAAATAGGGAAAATCCAGTGAAGGAAAAGCAATTGTATATCCACCTGCTGTTGGAGTCTTTTACCAGAAAAAGGTCAGTCCCTGTTAATGGCTCACCTGATTGAGTTGGGCCCATCGCAAATAATGTCTCTAGATTACAGTCAACTGATGAAGGCCTTTAATCACATCTGTAAAATCCCTTCACGGCAGCACTTAGGTTAGGGTTTGATTGAATAACTAGGAGAAGATACATCTTGCGAAAAGTTTGCTGCCCCATGTGTTTAGCCACATAGACACATCTAAAGATCATTGCAGTGATATGTCAAATATAAATTTTAGGCTGGGTGTGGCGGCTCACAACTGTAATCCCAGCACTTTGGGAGGCCAGGGTGGGAGGATTGCTTGAGCCCAGGAATTCAGGACAAGCTTAAGCAACGTAATAAAACCTCGTCTCTATAAAAAATACAAACATTAATCAAGGATGGTGGCATGTGCCTATAGTTTCAGCTACTTGGGGGGCTGAGGTGGGAGGATGATCAAGCCTAGGAGTTCGAGGCTGCATTCAGCTGTGATCATGCCACTGCGCTCTAGCCTGGGCAACAGAGCAAGACCATGTCTCAAAAGCATTGTAGGTTTTTATGCAAATTATTTCATTTCTGTAAGTTGGAATGATGAGCGCTGCACGATTAAAGTCAATGATTTTGCTTGGCTGTCATCTTATCAACTCAGGTTTTATTGAAGTCTCCCTTCTTTCCCAGGACCAGGCACCACTCCACATTTCTTCTGTAGACCAGGTACTCTGATCATCCTCATTTTACAAGTAGAGACACTGGAGCATTGGGAGGTTAACTATCTCTACTAAGTGATGAAGCCAGGATTTCAATCCAGGTAGTCTAGAGCCAGAGCCTGTGTTATTAACTATGCAGTGCTGAGTCTCAGTAAGACATGAAGCAAGTCACTTTTACCAAGACCCCTTCATGTTTTAGGCAGGCAGGTCTGTATGAGAAGCACATGAGAACTTGTGTAGTTCTTGGTTGTCTGGTAGCACAGGGTGGCTTATACTCTTGTTAGACACATTAATGTCTCAGTGCTAGAAACTTAGGCTCTACTTCCAGAACCCCAGTCCCTTTGGCCCTTTTCTTGGACCAATGTACCACCTAGAGTACCTTGAGTCATTTAAACCTTGAAGTCATACAGATTCCCCACTTGCCCCACATTCATGCCTTCTTCCACAAAATCACCCAGATTTGTGTCCTAAAACTTTAATTAAATCTCCTGGCCAGGTTAGAGCTTCCCAGAGAACTTTATTATTTGGTTCTGCTCCACCCACCATTACTTCATTCATGCATTCATGTATACAAGAAACACATAGTTTGAGCATTTATTATGTGCCAGGTACCATGCTAGGTACTGGGGATATACTAATCAATAGGATAGATAGCTCTCAGTACCTTGAAAGTGGTTATAGTCCCATGTCCCAGAAAAAAAGCCTGGGGAGTAGGATCACCTGCTAATATGGTTTGGATTTGTGTCCCTGCCCAAATCTTGTCGAATTGTAATCCCTAGTGTTGGAGGAGGGGTCTGGTGGGAGGTGGTTGGATCATGGGGGTGGATTTCCCCCTTGTTGTTCTCATGATAGTGAGTTCTCATGAGATCTGGTTGTTTAAAAGTGTCTAGCACCTCCCCTTTTGCCACATTCCTCCTTCTCCAGCCATGTAAGACCTGTCCGCTTCCTCTCCACCTTCTGCCATGATTGTAAGTTTCCAGAGGCCTCCCCAGCACATGCTTTCCATATAGCCTGTGGAACTGCGAGTCAGTTGAACCTCTTTTCTTTATAGATTACCCAGTCTCAGGTAGTTCTTTATAGCAATTCAAGAATGGACCAATACACCTGTCAAACAGGAAAGTGGGCCCACAATGCCTTGCATACTGTCTTTCTTCCTGATTTGCTGGATATTTGCAAAAGTGTGTGTTTTCCCCTATTCAGGTGAATGTATTAAAATAATTTTACATCAGTAAAAATCCCTTTTCATCAGCCTCCTTGTTTTTTCCTCCCCTCCCTCTTCCACTGTCATGGGATCCTTGTGGGGGGTCTCTTTACCAGCAAGAAACCTCTGTGGCTGGTGATGTCATCTGCCTGAATATTGCTTGCACCCTCTGGGTTCATTCTGCCCACTTTGCCTGGCAGGCTGCGCTCAGCTCGCATTAATAGTCTGGATGCCACACCTGCCAAGGGTGAGCCAGGCGCGGAGCAGTGAAAGGTGTGTGGACAAGCAAGTGCGGGATCTGGCCACTGTGCACAGCCAGGCACACTGGCTGCTGCAGCAGGCGGGCAGCTCGAAGCACTGACACAGGTGCCGGCTCTGTGCAAGGCTGTGGCTGGACCAGATGTACTGCATGCAGCTTCCACTGTTGGCACATGCATCTGGATGAGGGGAACATGATGGTTCCAAGAAGCTTGGAAACACCAGGTACCAGAGAACCCCAAAGAGGGTGTCACAGCCCTGGCTCAGGAGACCCTAGGTCTAGGCTCCCTGAAGGGCCACAGTTTTTTTCTCCTTCTTGTCATCCACAACATGGTGAGCAGGGGGTGTTTTCCAGCTCTGTTTGTATTATAGCTCGTTTAGTCCTGTCATTTGGCAGGTCCCAAGTTCTTGTCCCATGTCCAGGAAGAATAAGGTATGCATACAACTGGATGGTGAGCAAGGCAGAGAGGAGCTTCACTAAGCAACAGAACAGTTCTCAGGATACCTGAAGTTGGAAGCTCCTATCTGCAGGCAGATCATCCCAACAAGCATAAAGCTCTCATCAGAGAGGAGACCCACAGTGGGTAGCTACTCTCTGCAGGTGGGGCATCCTGACAAGTGCATTCCGCTCTCTACTGAGAGGAGATCTATAGTGGGTAGCTCCTCTCTGCAGACAGGTCCTCCTGACTTCTGTCCAAGTCTGACTGAGTTTAAGGGTTTTATGGGCTTCAGAAGGGAGGGAGTGCATGCTGATTGGTCTATGGGCAGCCATGAGCAGGCCTGGAAAAAGCACCGTAAGTTCTCACTCCAGTCTGCTGAACTGGCAGCCAGGCCCCCAGGCCATATCTGGCCTGAAGGTGGGATTTTATGAGGGACCCACCTATTTTTGTCTGGGAGACTGTCTGCCTCCTGCTGCCATCCATGGTGCCCAGGCTGTTCATACTGAGGGGTGCCTTCAGACCCTCACTGAGCAGCCCTCACACCCCACTCAGTCTCCCTCCTGTGCCTGTTGGCTCAAAGTCCAGAGGGGGCTGAGGCAGCAGGGGACTGGTATGTCAGCACTAACCCAGGTGTGCTGGGTTGTGACAGTGCCCAGGCTTGGCCTCAACTTCCCTCTGAAATTGGTGCTGGGAGTGGGGAGAGGCCAGACAGCAGGAACATGCACTTCTGAGCCTGCGGGGGAAAGGAGCCTTCATAGGCCTCCAAGAGTGCAGAGATGCACAGGTCCACAGCTGCAGCTGGGCAGCTGTAGCTGCGCTTGGGATGGTGGGGCTCCCACCCCTCCAACTCAGAAGGGGTTGGGGGTCCTTCCTGTTCATGGATCCCACTGGCTCCATGAAGTGTGCAGCCCTGGTTATATCTCCCCCACTGCAGGTGGTGTCATGGCAGTGTCTGCTCCAGACAGGCCACTGCTGCCATCACCACTCTCTATGCCATCAGACTTTATTGTCCACTTAGTGTATACCTTTCCAGATCTTTCTTCCATGCATTTATAAACAAATATGAATATATTTTGTTTGAAAACTATTTATAATGGTACACAATAGTTACTCCATAAATGCTAATTGCTGGATGGAATCATTTTCACATGCGTTTCTCTCCGGTTTGTTTGCTTCCCCTCCTGATTTCTGTACCCTTTCGAGGCATAGTGGCTAGGAAGATAAGGAGAGTAATGTCTCTGAATTCCTGTTTTTTCCCATCAGCCATGTTGACTAGATGTGGTCATAAGAGTTTGCTGTGTTAGTCAACTCAGACTGCCATAACATAACATTATAGGTTAGGTGGCTAAAACAACAGAACTTTACTTCTCATGGTTCTGAAGCCTGAGAAGTCCAGATGATCAGTTTCTGGTGAGGGATCTTTTCCTGGCTTGTAGACAGCCACCTGCTTGCTGTGTCCTCAAATGCTGGAGAAAGAGTTCAATCTCTCTTTCTCGTTTTATAAAGACATCAGTCCTGTTGAATTAGGACCTCATCCTATGGTGTCATTTAACTGCAGTTACCTCTTAAAGACCCTATCACCAGGCCAGGCATGGTGGCTCATGCCTGTAGTCCCAGCACTTTGGGAGACCAAGACAGGCGAATCACAAGGTCAGGAGTTTGAGACCAGCCTGGCCAATATGGTGAAACTTCTCTATTAAAAAATACAAAAATTAGCCAGGCATGGTGGCAGGCGTCTGTAGTCCCAGCTACTCAGGAGGCTGAGGCAGGAGAATTGCTTGAACCTGGGAAACAGAGGTTGAAGTGAGCCGAGATCAGGCTACTGCACTCCAGTCTGGGCGACAGAGTGAGACTTTTTTTTTTTTTTTTTTTTTTTAAAAAAAAAAAAGACCCTAGCACCAAATAGTCATTTTAGGGGTTAGGACTTCAACATGTAGATTTTGGGGAGACATGACTGAGTCCATAGCATTGTCCATGATGCCTGTACATGTCTCAAGGCAACCATATACATAGCTGGGCTCCTCCAGTGCACCTAGTTCAGAGCTCTGCCCCCAGTGGGTACTCTCTGGGAGGTGTGTGGACACATGTGCTTCTTAGATTAGAACTGCTCCTTGCCCTGAGACTTGAGATAAGCTGAGGGCCTCCCGATGGCCTCCAACCCTAGCATTCCATTTGAATTGGCAGAAATTCCAACTACCAATTTGCAAGTGGTTACAGAAGTGCAGGCTTGAGGAGACCAAGATAGCTGTAAAGTCAAGCTTAAATATTAAATCAAACTTGGGATGGAGAGCAGTTACCATCACCTTAGGATCTTAGAAGAGGGAATAGTACCATCATGGGATGACTCAGGCCTGTTAAAAATAGGGGGATAGGCCTATGCCTTGATGAATCAAGTTGCATGCCAAAGCCAATTAATTAACCTCACACTTCAGCTCAAATCTTGGTTAGTTTTAAAGGCTCAGAAGGACAACTACAGAAGCGTATAGAACAGGATATGGAGTCCCTACAGAGTTACTAAGAGAGAACTTCTCACTGGGAGATTCGAGGGCCAATTAAGGCAGTTTCAAAGAAGAACACTGTCAAGTGGCCACACAGGGATTCTGTTGTGGGGATTCTGAGTCACTGGGATGCTCTGAGACATGTTTCTGTAGTGGTTTAGATGCCAGGATGAGAGTGTGAAACAGGGCTTCAGGGTAGACAGGATTGAAGGATGTTTGTGGAAGAAATACTGAGAGGGAAATGAGCTCCTGGCTTGATGTGGCATGAATACTCATCGCATCAGACATGACTGCATATGTTATCTAGAAATGAAATGTCATTCTGTCAAATGAAATGACAGAACCATGTGGTAAGTGGGTCGGCAGAAGTAGATCTGCAAAAACCAGAGGGTTGGTTGAGAGTGGGCAGAGGACCAGGATTGTGAGGCTAGTAACGTACTCTTATTGTGGGGTGACTTCCGTCAGCCATGAATGTGGATTAGGGACAATTGTTTAGCTTGAGAAGTTCATATCTGGTAGCTACACTGTGGAAAATCACTGTGTATCATCAGGCAATGGGGAAAGAAGGTACCAGAATGGTTATAATCCTAAAGCTTATAATCAGACAATCTGCGGGACTTTCTGTAGGCTAGTTATAATTTCTCCAAGCCTCAGTTTCCTTCTCTGTAAATGTGGATACCAATAGTACTGATATGGTTTGGCTGTGTCCCCACCCAAATCTCATCTTGAATTGTAGTTCCCATAATCCCCACATGTCATGGGAGGGACCCAGTGGGAAATAATTGAATCATGGGGATGGTTATCCCCATGCTGTTCTTTTTTTTTTTTTAGAGAAAGAAAAAGAATAAAAAAAAAAAAAAGAAAAAGAATAAAGGAAAGGAAGAAAGAGGAAGAGGAAGAGGGAGAGAGAACAGGGGTGTTGCTTTATTGCCTGGGCTAGAATGCAGTCTAAAACTGGGTATGCCTGTAATTGTGTTTAATAATAGAGACATAAAAAAAAAAAAGAGGGAAGAAAATAATTAACAAGCAGCCAACCAATATTTCATTTAAACCTGTAAATACGTGTGATGTAGTACTGATAAGAGTGTATATTTTGTGTATTTAAAGTGGAGAGTTCTATGAATGTTAATTAAGTCTACTTGATCCAGATCTGAGTTCAAGTCCTGGATATCGATGTTAACATTCTGTCTCATTGATCTATCTAATATTGATGATGAAGTCTCCCGCTATTATTGTGTGGGGGTCCAAGTCTCTTTGTAAGTCTTATATATCTGGGTATTTCTGTATTGGGTGCATATATGTTTAGGATCTTTAGCTCTTCTTGTTACATTGATCCTTTTATCTTTATGTAATATCCTTCTTTGCTTCTTTTGATCTTTGTTGCTTTGAAATCTATTTTATCAGCAAAAATTGCAACTCCTGCTTTCTATTTATTTATTTTAGCTCTCCATTTGGTTGGTAAATTTTTCACCATCCCTTTGTTTTGAGTCTTTATGTATCCTTGCATGTGAGATGGATCTGGATGTAGCATACCAATGGGTCTTGGCTTTTTTTGCCTGTGTGTATCTTTGGATTGGGGGATTTAGTCGATTTAAATTTAGAATTAATAACAATATATGTGTGTTTGATACTGTCATTTAATGTTAGCTGGCTGTTTTGCCCATTAGTTGATGCAATTTCTTAATTATGTTGATGTTCTTTATTTTTTGGTATTTTTTAGAAAGGCTGATACTGGTTGTTCCTTTCTATTTGTAGTGGTTCTTTCAGAAGCTCTTGTAAAGCAGGCCTGGTGGTGATGAAATCTCTAAGTGCTTGCTTGTTCACAAAAGATTTTATTTTTCCTTCGCTTATAAAGCTTAGTTTGGCTGGATGTAAAATTCTGGGTTGAAAGTTTTTTTCTTTAAGGATGTTGAATATTGGCCCCCACTCTCTTCTGGCTTGTAGGGTTTCCACTGAGAGATCTGCTGTGAGTCTGATGGGCTTCCCTTTATGGGTAACCTGACCTTTCTCTCTGGCTGCCCTCAGTATTTTCTCTTTCATTTCAACCCTGGTGAATCTGGCGATTATGTGCCTTGAGGTTGGTCTTCTTGAGGAATATTTTTGTGGTGTTCTCTGTATTTCCTGGAGTTGAATATTGTCCTGCCTTGCTAGGTTGGGAAAGTTTTCCTGAATAATATCCTGAAGCGTATTTTCCAGCTTGGATTGATTCTCTTCGTCACATTCAGGTACACCTATCAAATGTAGATTAGGTCTTTTCACATAGTCCCATATTTCTTGGAGACTTTGCTCGTTCTTTTTTATCCTTTTTTCTCTAATCTTGTCTTTTTGTTTTATTTCATGAAGTTGGTCTTCGACCTCTGATATCTTTTCTTCTGCTTGATCAATTCGGCTATTAAAACTTGTGCATAGTTCGCGAAGTTCTCGTGTTGTATTTTTCAGCTCCATTAATTCACTTATATTCCTCTCTAAATTGTGTGTTATTGTTAACATTTCTTCAAACCTTTTTTCAAAGTTCTTGGTTTCTTTGCATTGGGTTAGAACAAGTTCTTTTAATTCCCAGAAGTTTCTTATCATCCACTTTTTAAAGCCAGCTTCTGCTAATGGAACAGTCTTTCTCCATCAGGCCTTGTTCTGTTTCTGATGAGGAACTGTGATCCCCTGTAGAGGGAGAGGCATTCTGATTTTGGGTATTCTCCGCCTTTTTAGGCTGGTTTCTTCCCTTCATTATAAATTTATCCATCTGTGGTCTTTATAATTACCGTCTTTATAGTTGGGTTTCTGAACGGACGTCCAACTTGTTGATTCCCGGCGCTAGAATCTGAGCAACCCACTGCTCCTGCCAAAACAGCGGCTTTAAGATTGATGGTGCTTTTCTGACTCTGCACCAAGAACCGCCACACCAAGGCAGCGGCAAAACCGCCTCACCGGCCTCAAGAGTCACGCTGGTGACACGTGGGGCTCCTCCGCTGGGAATCTCCTGGTGTGTGAGCAACAAAAATTGATCTAAAAGTGTGGCGTCCTCTTGTTCTCTGCTCTTTCAGTGGGAGCTGCAATCCCGAGCTGCTAGTGATCAGCCATCTTGGATCTCTCTCTCCCCATGCTGTTCTTGTGATAGTGAGTTCTCATGAGATCTGATGGTTTTATAAGGGGCTTTTCCCCCTTTGCTGGGCACTTCTCTTTCCTACCTCCACGTGAAGAAGGATGTGTTGGCTTCCCCTTCTGCCATGATTGTAAGTTTTTTGAGGCTTCCCCAGTCACACAGAACGGTTAGTCAATGAAACCTCTTTCTTTTATAAATTACCCAGTCTTGGGCATGAGAATGGACTAATACAAGTACCTACCTGTTAGGGATGTCCAAAGGACTAAATGAGGTCAGGTACAGTGGGTCACACCTATAATTCCAGCACTTTGGGAGGCTGAGACAGGAGGATGGCTTGAGCCCAGGAGTTCGAGACTAGCGTGGGCAACAAAAAAAGACCTTGTCTCTATAAAAAAATTTTAAAATGAGTCTGTCTTGGTGACATGTGCCTGTGGTCCCAGTTACTTGGGAGGTTTAGGTGGGAGAATCATCTGAGTTCAGAAGGTTGAGGCTGCAGTGAGCCATGATCATAGCACTGTATGCAGCCTGGGTGACAGTGAGACCCTGTCTTAAAACAAAGAAGGACTAAATGAAGAAATGTCTAGAAAGGGCTTAGATCATGGTAAATGCTTAATAAATGTTATAATTATCACAGGTAAGCAATGCAATTTGTGTCCTTATCATAAGGAAAAACATTTAGTTTCTCATGTCAAAAAGAATAGACAGTAAAGAAGAAAATAAACAGAATACAGGTACACCTAAATGGATTTTGGCCAAAATCATGCAAGAGAGTCTAGGAGAGTTTTCAAACTATGGTAGAAATTATTTTATCAAGTTTAGAAGAGAGATTGAGTAACATGGGCCTGGGATGGTTGAAAGGGAGAAAAAAGAGAAAGTGAATATTATATCCCTGTTACATCGACTGTCAGCAGCCTGTGTAAAGCACCCACTGTGTGCACTGTGCCCCATAAGATACAGGAGTGAACAGAAATAAATGAACTGACCTCTGCTCACATGGAGTTGACCATACATGTTGTCACGATCAGTAAAGCAAGCATAGTGATGATGTAAGAACTAAACACAGCAAATGGGCCGGATCACAAATCTAGCACAAGCCTGATTGTATCCAACTGAAGGCACATCACCTTAGGGACTTCAAATATCTCTCTGATAACTTGCGTGCCCACTTCTTGTACCGTGCTGTTCTAGACGCTCGATGAAATTTGCAGGCTTATCCCTGATTTTAGTAATGTTTGGAGGAAGGTAAGTGGGGAGACTATTCAGGAAGCTTTGATGATAGTCTGGATAATAGGAGATAAGCCCAAATGGGCGTAGTGGGATTGGAAAGCAGAGGGCAGGTTCAGAAGCCGGTGATATTACATTGGTAAATATCAGTAGGCCCAAAAAGAATGAGGGATAAAGGGGCACGTGCTGCAGTTCTAACCTGGGCGACAAGAGAGTCCTGTTAGAGCTGGGGGACACTGGAGGAACTTGGACCAGTGGTTCTTATATTTGTGTGTGTGTGTGTGTGTGTGTGTGTGTGTGTGTGTGTGTGTGTGTAGGTGTGTGTGTAGGTGTGTGTGTGTTTCTTTCTTTTTTGAGATGGAGTTTTTCTCTTGTTGCCCAGGCTAGAGTGCAGTGGTGTGATCTCAGCTCACTGCATCCTCTGCCTCCCGGGTTCAAGCGACTCTCCTGCCTCAGCCTCCTGGGTAGCTGAGATTACAGGCATCACCACCATGCCTGGCTAATTTTCTGTATCTTTAGTAGAGATGGGGTTTCTTCATGTTGGTCAGGCTGGTCTCAAACTCCCAACCTCAGGTGATCTGCCCGCCTCGACCTTCCAAAGTGCTGGTGTTACAGACGTGAGCCACTGCACGCAGCCATATTATAGTGTTCAGGAGTAAACTTCGGAGATTGTTAATGCAGATTCCTAGGATTCACCACAGGCCTACTGAATCTGAATCTCTAAAGTGGACCTGGAAATCTCCCTTTCTAGCAGGTGCCCCAGAGGATTCTGATGCAGGTGGTCTGCAGATCACACTTTGAGAAATGCCGGTCTAGAGAAAATAAACATCTTAGCTTTGATCTTCCAGAAAGCAGAGTCTGAGACAAGGACCACGGTGCTAAAACTTCATCTGGGAGCTGAAATCCCAGGGTGAGGATGTGTGGGACACAGGGAGGGGCAATGGGATACATGAATTCCTCCCTCCTCCCTTTCTCCCTTTCTCTCTCTCTCTCTTTTTCTCTCCTCATCTGCTCCTACCCCAACCCTTCCCATGGGTTGTCTCCATTTTCAGGTCTACTCTTCCCTATGGCAGCAAGAGGACTGCAACAGCTCTAATCATCACCTTTCAGTCCCCAAATTATGTAGAGAAACATGGCTACCCCAGTGTGAGCTCCCGCACATGTCCTGGGAGTCATGCAGATTGTATTGGTTCAGGTCGAACACTCATCCTTGAACTGAACGCTCTGGGCAGAGGGATGAAATTGATCACTGCCAGGCCACATGTTCCTCCCTGGAGCCCGAGGTATAGCCCTGCCCAAGCTTTGAGCATTGGGGAGTCTGGGATGACATAACCAGGAGACAGGGAAATGGATTCTGGGGAGCCCAAAATTAATACTGGGCTACCCCAGGCTCTGTGAAACCTGGGAAGAGACATGAGGTTCTGATCCAAAAAAAACAACAGAAAAAGGCCAGAGGGACAAGAAAGAATCCTGATCCAGAGATGGCCCCAGGATTGAATGACAGGTCCAGAGTGGCAGCTCACTGCCTGCTCAGGGTGCCCTTTGTTCCAGGCCCTGAATCAGGGATTTCGGATGACCCTGGTACACGGTTACTTCCAGGAGATTACGGGGGGGATATACTCCACTTCCTGTTTAGGATTACACTCTGAACCCTCCCCTCCCACGCAAGCCATATGTTCATTCTAAGCCTCAGCATCCAGCCAGAAAAGCCCTTTGTGTTTTCTTGGCAAAACTAGTGCCCAGTAATTAAAGTCCATATGCAAAGCTACTCCCTCCAGCCCACACCGAGGTCTTTTAATTAGTATGTAATTGGTCAGAGAGGTACTATCAAATAGCTCCCAGTCTGACCAACTAGAAATGCAGTGTTTGAGAAGTCCCAGGCCAGAGAGGGATAATAAATGCTTTAAGTCCCATCTGTTGGAATGATTTGTTTAAGGTATAAATCACTGTTCTGTTACTATTTTTAACAATTCTGCTTGTAGCATTCTTCAAATATGGTAACAACTACCAGAGTATTCACTGGAAGTAGGAGTGTAATAAATGAATAGAAGAAGACTGAGCAAATCCATGTTTTCCCTTTAAAGAAATTCATATGATGCAGTGGAGATGGGGAGGGAAAGAGGTGAGTTGGGCATTTGGTTAACTATTTGTGATCCTCACAATGAAGAGCCCCTATCGCCCATTAACCTTGCTCCAAACACGCCATGTGTGTGAGAGTCTGATGACGTGAGGAAATACTTTGAATGCACCTTGGTAGAAAAGGGTCAGCAGCGGCAGAGACACAAAAGGAACAAGCAGGAAAGTGGATACTCATTGCCCTCTACAAGCCATGGCCGTCCAGAGTGAAGCTGGAGTTAGGTTTGAAAAGCAGCAGTCTAGGGCAGGGGTCCCCAAACCCTGGGCTGCAGACCCTCTTAGGAACCAGGCCACGCAGCAGAAAATGAGCAGTGGGAGGGGGAGCATCACTGTCTGGGTCCCGCCTGCAGTCAGAGCAGCGGCTGCATTCATTCTCGGGGAGTGGAACCCCATTGTGAACTGCACATGCGAGGGAGCTAGGTTGTGCGCTCCTTATGAGAATCTAATGCCTGATGATCGGTCACTGTCTCCTATCACCCCCAGATGGGACCATCTAGTTACAGGAAGACAAGCTCAGGGCTCCTATTGATTCTATATTATGGTGAGTTGAGTAATATATATACATATAGATATAGAATATATATATCTATAATATGTATAATAGTTATATAACTATTTCATTAAATGTTACAGTGTAATCCCAGCACTTCTGGAGGCCAAGGTGGGTGGATCATGAGGTCAGGAGTTTGTGACCAGCCTGACCAACAGGACAAAACCCCGTCTCTAGTAAAAATAGAAAAAATTAGCCAGATGTGGTGGTGGGTGCCTGTAATCCCAGCTTCTCGGGAGGCTGAGGCAGGAGAATTGCTTGAACCCAGGAGGTGGAGGTTGCAGTGAGCCAAGATTGTGCCACTGCACTCCAGCCTGGGCTACAAAAACGAAACTCCATCTCAAATACATACATACATAAATAAAATGTTTAATAAATGTAATGCCCTTGAATCATCTTGAAACCGTCCCCCAATCCCCTGGACCGTGGAAAAATTGTCTTTCACAAAACCAGCTTTTGGTGCCAAAAAGGTTGGGGACCGCTGGTCTGGGGATCTTTAAAATTCCTTCCAGCTCTGACAACACAGGTCAGTATTGATGCTATTATTATTCATACAGAAGCAGTGATAATATGATACTAATAACAATAACACCACCATCATCGCGGCTGCCAGCTTTTGTGTGCCATGCTCACTGTGTGCCCAGCACTGTACTCAGTGTTTTACATGAATCGTCTCATCTGAACTTCACACCCAACTCTGAGGTTGCTATTATTGCTTTGCCTGTTTCATAGATGAGGGCTTACTAACTTGCTCAAGGTCACCTGATAGTAAGTGGCAGAGCTGGCATATGACACCCCCCCCCCACCAATTCCCAGGGCCATCTCATCTGGTTCTAATTCTTACCCACCACGCCTGCCACCTTCTGCTCAGCATTGCAGAGTCCCTGGGTTTTGTTTGATGCAAACGCTGCGGAAGCAGGAAGCTGGTGGAGGGCACGTGGCTGAGTCCCTTCCAGATTCTTTTTGCTCAGTTAGCCCTTTGGGCAAACCTGTAGTAAAAACTTAAGTTTTAGAACAAAAAAATTCAAACTCATAGAAACAGTAGAAAAGCATTTGCCGGCGGCGGGGGATGTGGGGAGATATTGGTCAAAAGGCACAAACTTTTAGTCATAGGATGAACAGATTCTGAGGCACTGATGTACAGCCTGGTGTACATGACTATAGTTAATCATGCTGTATCGTCTACTTGAAATGTGCTGAGAGTAAACCTTAAACCTCATTAAAAAGGAAGGTGATGGATAAATTAATTTGGGGTAATAATTTTACAATGTATACATATATCACATCATCACATACTCTTTAAATATATACAATTTTAACAGTTATACCTCAATAAAACTGAAAAAGAGAAAAATAAAACCCAAAAATATAACAAAGTTTAGAAGCATAGATGGCTATGTGACATGGCTCTCTTGGAGAATGAGTCTGAGGTCCCTCTCGGCACCTGGCCTTCCCAGCTGGCCCCTTCTAGGTGTGGAATCAGGAGGCACTGCCACAGCCCATAGATGCGGGTGAGCCTGTGTGCCTGTGTCGGAGGAGGCTGGGGGGAGGGGATGGGGCATTTGGCTCCACACCTTGGATGCACAGTCTTGTGGGGGCTTTCTCACTCTTCTTTTGTGTGGCCAGACCCTTAAGCATTGGAGTCCTGTTCCCTCCAGAAACCTCTCCCCTGCTGCCTCCTCACTCTCAGCTTCTGAGGGTAAGAGATGGGGCCTGTTTTTGTCCTTTCTGCCCTCCTTCCTAGGAGGCTGAGAGATAACTTGAACTGAGGCCTGCTGCATTGAGAGAAGGCCTGACAGTCCTTTTTCCCTACCCTTGTTATTTTGTCTGTCTGTTCATTCATTCCCATTCATTCCCTCCAGTGCAAACCCTTTCTCTCCTTTGGCTGGAGAGGACTGGGGAAGTGGCCTAGGTTTACTCCGTTCTAGGCACTGGGTCTAACACCCCGTTTGTTTTGCTTGTTCTTCTCCTTGCTGGTGTGTTGTGGTGGCTGGCTGTAGGGGGAGGCACAGATTTGGGTCAGGGGGTGGACATTCAAGAACAGCGCTTGGGATATTCAAGCCCCGCTAGCCCCAGTGAGGGAGCTTGCAACTCAGCCAGTGTTGCTGCGGTTCTACTCAGAGCTAGAGGCCAACCAGCCAATAATAAGGTGTTGCTTTGCCTGGCTCTCTTGTACCCCTTTCCCTCGAGTCCTCTTGGGGAAGGGTGGCTGCTTTGTGGCAGGATTTGGGTTTTCTGTGTCCTAGTCAGTCCCTTCAGGATGCCTGGGTACTTCTGACTCCTGCAGACTCTGTGTGCCTATGAGTGATGAGCTGACTTTGTTAGGTGAGTGGGGTCCAGATGGAAAATGATGGGAAGAACCATGCTGCTGTCGTGATGCACTGAACAGGAAGGCCAGTGAGGGAGATGAAAGCATTTGTGTAAAGTAGCTGGAAGCCTGGAAAGCGAGAGGAGCTGTGGGAATCGACAAGAAAGGGAAGTCAGAAGGTCTGGCTTCTAGATGGAAGTTCTGTTTAAAGAGAAAATTAGTGATGGCTTCAAATACCGTGTTTAACATAAATTAAAGGGGATTCTGACTAGAATCTGGAATAAATGTTATTTGTCTGACACTTAAATCCTTGCTTCTAGAATGTCCTCTCCTTGCAGAATAATAGTATTTCGGGTTTTCTTTATAATGCTGGATGAATAGATCTTGGTTTAGAAGAGCAATTATCAGCCCCTTATGAGAGTTGTCTACATTACCTTACCTTTTTGTAACATCTGAAACAAGGGTTGCTTTTTAAAAAATTCTTCATAGCACTCCTGGCAAAACTAAGAGCCTTGCCTGATGGCACCACTACATGCAATTTGGTTTGTAATCCAGGGATGGTTCCAGCATGCAGAGATTCAGAGTGGGTTTCTTTGTGGCTTGTTTGCACCTGCCAGAGATCTGGTGCACCTATTAAACTTACAAGGCAGCTATTAGCCACCAACTGACATCAAGATTATAGGTTAAACTCTGAATTGGTTTAAACGGTGTCATGTGTCCACCAGGGCAGAGAGCAAGGTTAGGGCATGTGTTTGGCAAATGGTAGGAAGTCACTCCAGCCTGGGGAGGAAAGTCTGTTTATTAGCAACGGTCACACACAAAGAGGAGCGGGGTTGGGGTGGGCCTGTTGGAAAAACCTTGAATCTGGACTCAGAGAGACCCAAGTGTTGAATCCTGACTGTGTAACCCTGGTAAGCCTCAGTTTGTCATCTTGAAAATGGGAATGATAATACCTGATTTACAAAACAGAATTCAATGAATGTGAATTCACACAATTCTTGCTGACATAAATGCAAAAAAGTTGGCTGGGCACAGTGGCTCACGCCTGTAATCCCAGCACTTTGGGAGACTGAGGCAATTGGGTCTCTTGAGGCCAGGAGGTCAAAACCGCCCTGGCCAATATGGCAAAACCCCGTCTCTACTAAAAATACAAAAATCAGCTGGGTGTGGTGGCGCACGCTTGTAATCCCAGCTACTCAGGAGGCTGAGGCACAAGAATTGCTTGAACCTGGGAGGCGAAGTTTGCTGCATTTCAGCCCGGGTGACAGAGCAAGACTCTGTTTAAAAAAGAAAAAAAAGGCTGGGTGCAGTGGCTCATGCCTGTAATCCCAGCACTCTGGGAGGCAGAGGCGGGCGGATCATGAGTTCAGGAGATCGAGACCATCCTGGTCATGGTGAAACCCCATCTTTACTAAAATACAAAAAATTAGCCAGGTGTGGTGGCATGCACCTGTAGTCCCAGCTACTCAGGATGCTGAGGCAGGGGAATCATTTAAATCCGGGAGATGGAGGTTGCAGTGAGCCGAGATTGTGCCACTGCACTCCAGCCTGGCAGAAGAGCAAGAATTTGTCTCAAAAAAAAAAAAAAATGTTACTGTAAGCTCTGACTGTGCCATGAACGGCATGGTAATCTCCGAGACCTGCATGTACACCCCAGATGAGTTCCTGGAAGAAACGATCAATGCCTGCGGCGCCTAACTAA
Source organism: Sapajus apella (assembly GCF_009761245.1). Classification (NCBI taxonomy): domain Eukaryota; kingdom Metazoa; phylum Chordata; class Mammalia; order Primates; family Cebidae; genus Sapajus; species Sapajus apella. The sequence continues at coordinate 1,046,149 of NW_022436941.1, forward strand.
CTTGAGACATTCTTCTATTGTTTCTTATTCCGGCCTCAATTGACAAGGCCATTGGGCTTTGTGACCGACCTTAGTGAACCTCAAGACTCCACACCCTATGACCCCCTCCCAGCTTGCAAAAAACCAACAACTGTAACTTCTGTAACTTTCCACTGTTCACCCCAAACCTATAAAAGCAACTCCTACGCCTCCACCCTCTGCTGATGCCCTTTTCGGCCTCAGCCCGCCAGCACCCAGGTGAATAATGAGCCATGTTGCTCACACAAAGCCTGTTTGGGTGGTCTCTTCATTCAGCGTTCGCATTTTAACAGTTACACTGAGCTGCATTAGTAGAAAAATAGCAGCAGCAGCATTCAAAGGAGAATTTTGTAGAAGTCCTCAGCCTTCTGAGTCGGGTAACCGAGAGAAAGGTTAAGTGTGCAGCTCTGGAGTCACGCAGACTTGGATTCAACTCTTGGCTCTGGTAGTTACATATGCTCAGGGTGGGTGTGTGACCTAGGGTGACCTCTCTGAGTCACAGTGTCTTCATTAGGATCATGGTGACAATACACCTACCTATAGAGTCATGAGGAGTAAATGACACTACAATACAATGCTGGGCTGACGGCCCCAATGCTCCCAGGCTCTGGAAATGCACAGTCACCTCTGTTAGTCACCTTGTTTCATCAAGCAGCATTTTTTCCTCTTGAATTACCACTACTTACTCTAAACTGGATTTTTCTCCCCTCTTCCTACAAGTACCCTCAGAAGCTTTCTACAAGCATGCCCCAGAGTTTACTAACTGCAGGCCACCTGCCCGATTTCTGCCACCAGTGCCTGCCTCCTCCATTGTTACTTATTTAATATTTCTTCATATTAAATTTTAATAGTTAAATGCATTTAAAGAAAACTTCACATCACTATTATAAGCAAATATCGAATAGATCTTTAAACAGAATGCCTATGAAACACCTAAAATCCTCATATGTGCTCTCAGACACATTCTGCTTGGGGAAATACTGGTCTGGTCCTTTGCTCTTTAAAGTGTGGTCTCTGGACTGCAGCCTCAGCATGCTTAAGAATTGTTAGAAATCCAGGATCTGACTGCGCACAGTGGCTCGCGCCTGTAATCCCAGCACTTTGGGAGGCCAAGGTGCGCGGAATTCCTGAGGTCTGGAGTTCAAGACCAGCCTGGCCAACATGGTGAAACCCCCTCTCTACTAAAAATACAAAAATTAGCTGGGCATGGTAGCACATGCCTGTTATCCCACCTACTCAGGAGACTGAGGCAGGAGAATTTCTTGAGCCCGGGAGATGGAGGTTGCAGTGAGCTGAGATCATGCCACCACACTCCAGCCTGGCCGACAGAGTGAGACTTTGTCTCTAAAATAAAATAAAATAAAATAAAAAAGTGTGGGATCTCAGACCCCATCCCATTCCTCCTGAATTAGAATCTGCACTTTTAGAAGATCCCCAATGATGGACATACCTTTTTGGAGGGAATTTATTACGTTTTTCATTGAAGTGACATTTATATGTATACTTTTAAGGATTGAGAAGCAGCGGTCTAGGGGATCTTTAAAGTTCCTTCCAACTCTGGTGTGTGCCTATAGCCCAGTGACTTATAAGTATGGAGCAGGAAGATTGCTTGAACCGAGGAGTTTGAGGCCAGACTGGGCAACATAGCAAGACTCTGTCTCTAAAAAAAAATTCTTCCAGCCCTGACAACAAATGTCAGCTATTCATTTTACTCTCTCTCTCTCTCTCTCTCTCTTTCTGAAATCCAGGTCCATATTTCCAACTGACATATTTTACTTCAGGCCTAAACCCTGCCTTTTCCCTACCTCTTCATCCTTGTAACCTTAGAAGCATCCATCATTAACTCCTTCCTCCCTGTTCACTGACATCAGTTCTTACCAAGGATGCCCAACCCTGTCTCCATCAGCCTCTTTCTGTCCATTCCTATAGTTCCACTTGCACTTCTGTGCAAGTGTCTTAGTGCCTGGGCTGTCACCCTCTCCTTCATTCTCTTTCCTCCATCTCTTGACAGCTCTGTGTTCTTATAGCAGTGTTGGTGGTCTCAGTCCACTGCTCAGCAACCTTTAGTGATTTCCTACTACCTACCACATAGTAGCCAGGCTCCTTGGTCTGACACTTAAGGCTCTCCACTAAGTGACTGATGGTGAGCTCTCACCTGCATATACCCTGAGCTGTAGATAAGTCAGAGGAGCCATTGCTTTATGTATGCAAAGCTTTCCAGCCCCTGCGTCCTTGACTAAGCTTTCTCATTTCTGAAATGCATTTTCTCCGACCTCCCTATTTCCTATCTCCATCTCTGAAAACTCAACAGCCTGAGACCCCTGCTCATGTTTCATCCTCTCCCCAAAGCCTTCTGTGGCTCCCCAACTGCATAGCTGTCCTTACTCATCACAGCATGGTGACAACTTCTTCCTTTTGGCAGTTATATTATTACAACTCTTAGCTCTTCAAATCTGTGTAGCAGGTGCCACTCTCAGTGCCACAAAGTCAATTTAATTTTCTTTAACTCAGTTTCTTTTCTGAGCTCCCCCTGCTTGTGACTATACCATCCCATTCCCCACCCCGGACACCTTGCCCCATTGCCCCATTGCCCCAGGGCAGCATCTAAATTCTAGAGGATTAGGGCCAAGGTGGGATGGGATCTGGTCCTCAGGTGTCATCTGTCTATTTGCTAGAACCTATGTCATCCTATCCAGTCTGTAGTCAGGGGGACTGGACAGGATGCTTCCTTGTCCCTTGTTTCCCTCTGCAAGCCCTCATTAGGTCCTGCAACTCTGCTCTTCATGCGTTGTTGTCTCCATTAGGTCCATGGGACCCTTCTTCTGCCCCACACCATGCTGGGGGCAAGGGAACTCTACATGGTTGCCTAACCACCCAGATGCCTTAATACAGTCCTGCTTCTCTGAGGTCTTGACAGTTCCCCCAGGTATGGGTCACCTAGGCTCTCACAGCTTCCAAACATGTCTGGAATTTTTGCTGTTTCCCCCTCCCTTGGAGTTCATCCTGTCTGGAGGTTAGGTGGGAGACTTTTATCTCCTGTGGGGTCAGGAAGCCTTGTTCTTATATTGTCATGTATTTTTCCCCAAAGTGTTAATTACCAGAGTCCATTCCATTCCCAACAGGGTGTAGACTTTGAAGCTCAAAAGAAATTTTCTTCCTGCCTGTCATCCCTTCCTTCCCTAAGGCAAGAAACACAAACTAGTCCTGCTGACCAAATAGGGCAAGGGCCATGGAAACCTGGAGGAAAATTCAGCGTTAATGTTATGAAATACTCTCCTGCTCCATGATTTGTAAACCGCTTGAGGACAGGGAACTTGATTTCATTCATCTTAATATCTCCCTAGGGCAACTGAAATAGTGCCTTGCACAGAGAAGGCACTAAATACACATTTGTCAGGCACAAGAATAAATGATGGATTACGTTTTAAATTCTGTATTATTAGCATCTCATTCATGATTTCTCATCTCACTGATATTAACAGCTGTCCATCTTTCTATAATGCGCTGTTAAAGTATGACTAGAAAAAAGTTACCTAGTGGTTGGACTGACTGGATAAAATCAACCAAATAAATGGGAATAAAGATATGTGACACATTCCTTTATTTATACAGCCTATGTGTTGAGGACTTTCTCTTGTAGGAAGGATTGGGAGATAGCTGTGGATGAAAGATTCAAGGCTCCTGGCAGGGTAGTAGGGAGACAGATGATTAGCATGTGTTCAAATAAATAGGATGCGTTTAGCTATAGACAGGTGATATGAAGAAAGTCACACATAGAAATGTGTAACTGCACAGAAGGAAAGGTACACAGTGCTCTGATACAGTAAAACAGATACCTGGGAGAAATTCTTGTGCTGAAATCTGAAAGAGGAGTAAGAATAACCAGGTCAAGGAGACAGTGAGGGCGAGGGTGAGGAGGGACAGAGCATTTCAGGCAGAGGGAGTAGCCCTGTGGCAGGAAGAAGCACATCCCTGCCCTCATGGAGCTCACAGCCAATTGGCAGAGGGAACGTTCTCTGTGGCACACTACCATGGCATACTAATTGAGTTGTTTAATTTCTGCCTGTTATTTCTTTAGGAGCTCGTATCTTGCTAAATTAATTTGTTTTTTTTTGTTTTTTTTTTTTTTTTTTTTTTAAATGACAGCATGTTCTTGGTGTATGCTGTTTTATGGAATAATGCACTTCTAGTGAGAATATTACCTGTCAGTTAAATAATTCATGAGAGTGAGATGGACAGGGCTAACACAGGTATAATGTGTTGATTGCATTCGTCTGTTGATTGACTTAGACTGATAACCTCTGACATGGTCTTAGGAAAATTCAGTGTTTGCAAATTGCAGAGTGAGGCTGCATGGAGGGGCATGGGTAAGATTTGAGCTGTATATTAGTTAATGTAACCCTAGCTGCTACTAAAAGATATTTTGGTGGCTTAACACACATGTTTATTTCTCACTAGATGTTCTAATCAGCAGGTGGTTCTCCTCTAAGCAGTGGTTCAAGCTCCCAGCTTTCTTCCATCTTGTGGCTCTACCATCTTCAACATGTCGCTTCCAAGACCATGCAGAAGAGTAAACGGTGTGGTAGATTATGCATGACAGGTTTAGTGGTCCAGGCTTGGAAGTGACATGCGTCACTTCTGCCAGAACTCAGTCACATGGCTGCAGCTTACTGCAAGGAAGGTGAGAAGTATAATTTAGTGAAGCGCCCAAGAAGAAGTAGAGACTGCTTTAATGAATAACGAACAACTCTTCCATCCTCTGCAGTTTGATCCTGCCACCTCATCTACTTGGGTTCGTTTTCTTCTGTGGCCTCTATTTCTTTAAAAACAAAAACAAACCGGCTGGGCACAGTGGCTCATGCCTGTAATCCCAGCACTTTGGGGGGCCAAGGCAGGCAGATTATGAGGTTAGGAGATCGAGACCATCCTGGCCAACATGGTGAAACCCCATCTCTACTAAAAATACAAAAACTAGCCAGGCATGGTGGCAGGTGCCTATAGTCCCAGCTGCTCAGGAGACTGAGGCAGGAGCATCACATGAACCCAGGAGGCGGAGATTGCAGTGAGCCGACATCATGCCACTGTACTCCAGCCTGGGCAACAGAGCAAGACTCAGTCTTAAACAAACAAACAAACCACATTTGGAAAGTATGTTGATATATGGCATAAGTAAATGGCACTCCCCCAAATTGCTCATTACTTTTACTTTTCTTGCTTCTGTTCATTCATTCATTCTTTTTTAATTTTGAGAGTCAGGAATTATAATTTTTTTTTTTGAGACAGAATCTCACTCTATCTCCCAAGCTGGAGGGCAGTGGGGCGCTGCTGGTGCACTGCCATCTCTGCCTCCCAGGTTCGAGTGATTCTCCTGCCTCAGCCTCCTGAGTAGCTGGGATTACAGGCACATGCCACCATCCCTGGCTAATTTTTGTATTTTTAGTAGAGATGTGGTTTTGCCATGTTGGCCAGGCTGGTCTGGAACTTCTGACCTCAAGTGATCCACCTGCCTCGGCCTCCCAAAGTGCTGGGATTATAGGAGTAAGTCATGGTGCTGGTGAATTTCTATTAATTTTGTTTCTTATTTTATAAGTTTGAATATAACCAACTTACCTTTCATATATTTATAAGTCTAAAAAAGTCAGTGGACAATGTATAATTTGGAAACTGCTTATCTCCATTTGGAGGGGAATTTGGGGGGATATAGTTAGCTTTGGAGAACATAAGATCATTTGGTTTTAGAGGTCACCTCATCCTGATCTCATGAAAGGAAGGATGGAATTCAAGTTTTTGTGACCTAAACCCTCAATGTCTGTCTCTATCCTTAGTAACAAATGGGGAAGGGGAACAGTGACAGGAGCCTGTTTTTGAGAGCTGTTAATTTTCTGCTTGATTATACAGGGATATGAAATATGAAAGACATTAGGGACTATGAGCATGGTTCCCCTAAATGCCCCGCTGCCCACAGGGAACCAGCCCAAGGGCTGGGTTGGCTTCAGATGGCTGGACAGGTGGCTTGGTAATTAAAACCTTTCCCTTCTAACTGCAGGCCTTGTTTTGCCAGGAACCTGAGGTGAAGAAAATGTTCTGGTTATATGCCTCTACCAGCTGCTTTGAAAGCTTCCTCACAGCTGTCCTCAGACCACAGCAGACAGCCACATCTCTACTTTCAAAATCTTGGGGGCTTAGTGTTATTTGAGATGGGATAAGCAGATGCAGGGGTGAGGGAAGATTTCTTCCTGATCTCAAATGTTCTGAGCCTTCTTGAAGAATCAAACAGCACCAAAGAAAGTCTGGAATGCACATGTTTCCTCCTTGTATCAGCTCTATGTGATGGAGGCTATTGTTAGTCTTTGTTTTGTAGGTGAGATCACTGTGGCACAGAGGATTTACGTAACTTGATCAACATAATGAAGTTGAGTGTCAGAGTCAGGATTCAAATCCAGTCAGCCTTGACCTCATGTTTAGGCTCTGGTAATCTCCACTCTTAAGAATGTTCAAAATTTAACTCTCAGTTTTTCTCCAAATATAGGCTCTACCCTCAGTTTTCCTCCCTCTCAGTTTGTGGCCATTCATCCTTCCAGTTGCTCAAGCCAAAACCCTGGCATCATGTTTGAGGTGTTTCTTTCACTCATGCCCTAAGTAGAATTTATCAGGAAATCTAATTATTGGTATCTTCAAAGTATGTAAGGAATTTGAGCACATCTCACCATTTCCAATGCTATCACCTTTACCAATGCTGTTATCTCTTGCATAGGTTTCTGTAAGTCTTGACATGGATCTTTCTGCATCTTGCCTTGCAATCCTCCAGTCTCTTCTCTTCACACCAGTGAGATCCAGGTTGGTAGGCAGCTCTACTCTGCAAGATCCTTCTGGGACTGAAACTCCTTCCACCCTGTTGTTCACCTTCCTTTAGGTTTCTGTGCCCATCAGTATGGTCAGAGCTGGCACTGCTCCAAGCCTGCATTTAACCCACAAAAAAGGGAGCAAGAGAGGGAATCCCAGGAAGCAATTTCCTTTTAAGCAAGTGATGTAAATTTTGTGTCCATCATTTCCACTCACGTTTTACTCGTAGGTATGTGCTCACATAGCCAACCTAGCTGCAAGGGAGTCTGTGGATTGAATGCTCTATTCTCAAACCCCAACAAACAGAGTCCCAGAGGCCCAAGAGATAGACCAGTTGTGGGGCTTCTCAGGAGCCAGGGTGAGTATTGATGGCAGCTGAATCTAGAGAGGAGACAGTGGACATGGGGAGAGTCAGGCAGGCTTGGGATGTATTTTGGAGGTAGAGTTGACCTAGCATAAAATGGGGTGGGCATAGAGACCGAGGAGAAGCAAGAATTGAAGATGATTCCCAGCTATTTTTGCCTCAAGAGACAGGATGGTATCATTTCCTGAGGGAGCAGTCATTGCACATACCTGTCTCTGGAGCAGCCACCATGGACCAGTGCATGAGCCCCTCTTAGGGGGCCCATCTTATGTCACAGTGGAGGCAACCATGGAGGTTGGAATGGCCCAGAGGTAGAGTCTGAAGAGCAGTTGGCTCTTCAGAGATCAAATGTATTTTGTTTCTGATCGATCAAAATGTACTTTGTCTTAAAATGCTTCAAAGGAAGGGGGCGGGGCAGCCTTTTCTTGGTACATTGATAGAGCAATGTGCTGGGCAATGTGGAGGCTGAATAAAAAAGACCTGGTACCCTAGAGACCGAACTGCATGTGGTTGAAGCCCCTATTGAGTCTGGATAGCTGTTTTGGGGTTGAGAGAAGGGAGGTGCTAAAGGCACCTACATTTCAACACCTGGGCCAGAGGGGCCATGTTCCCAGCACCTTGATGCTTCTTGACTTTTGAGGGCTCTCAAGTGTTTTTCTGTCTCTTGTTTGCCTGGGTTGGAGCATATAATAGGGAACTGTGTTTGCAATTAGAGTAGTCAAGAGGGTGAGGATCTGGAAGGATGAATAATAACTCACACAGCAGGGCAGGAAGGAAAAGGGGGTTGTGCTAGGCTCAGAGGTTGGACACACCTCACTTTGAGCCTGGGATGAGCCCAGCTAGCACTATCCCCTGCGAGAATGTGCCTGGAGCACTGTCAGCTTCTAAAAATGTTAGCTAGTTTAAAAATCCTGCTTGGTAGTAGTTTCCAGATCACTCAGGATTGTGCCATGTATTTTTTTTTTTAACCTCTCTATTTTACAATGAAGAACGCTTAGGTTAGGGAATTAGCACAAAGCACTACCCTAGGTAAGGAGAGCAAGAATTTGAACCCTTGCTCATAAATACTCTGATGTTCAATTCATATCCTGAGTCTTGTGGTGTCTAGAGGGTTAAGTGTTGACAGGACCAGGGTAGCTCATGGTGTCCTTTAGGGAAAGAGCTCCAAGGTATGGGGTTGCAGCATGAGTTTGATTCCAACTCCACCTTCAGTGGCTTCTGGGACCCTGAGCCTCCAGTCAGTTGTGTAGCCCCCTGGAGTCTGTTTCCTCTTCCTTAAAATGGGAAGTAACCATTTTCCTACCTATCTTTGGATATCGTTGGAAAAATTCCATGAGATGGCACCCAGGAAGGCACTTGGACGTTGGTCAACCACAGATCTCAAAGAAGTGACCAAAATATGGACATGGGGACCCAAATGCCTGTGCTTAGGTTAAACCTGTGGATGCTATTTGTGACTAGGGAATTGTGGTTAGATGTTGGAAAACCTAAGTTGTGTTCATGGTAAACAAAAAAGAAAAAAGAAAAAAAGAACTCTAGATAAGTGCTAAGATGAAAAGTGAGGAAAAGTCTTAATTTCCTTCCGAAGATTGATGTGTTACTGAGGGTTGACCAGAACTCCTAGATCAGTGGATTTGTCTACGTAGCCATGATCTCTCCCGATTGTCATCACACCTGGGACACAGGAATCATCATTTTCCTCATACCGTGGATGAGGCAAAGGCAGAGCTGGACCTGCGGATGCTGTGGCAGCCTCAGTCTAAGGCCTCCCTCACAGGCTCCCTGGCTAAGGAACCTCTGTCTCACCAGTTCCACCAGCACTGATCAGGCATAGGGTGCTCACCTACTGGCAGCAAGACCCTGAGCCGTAACAGAGTGCTAAATTATCAGTGGAAGGGATTGTTCTGGGAATCTCAATTTCAGGGTCCAGGCACTGAATCAGTCTTAACAAGCATGAAATCAAAGCAAGAAGCTAGGGAGTCTTTGTGGGATATTTTATCTAACGTGACTGGATGAAGACCGTTTGAGCTTTCACTTTGTCATTTACCTTCCAACAGACCAAAACTCTCCAGCCCACCAGATATAGGGCCTTCTGGGTAAGTTCTGACAGGTGGATCTTACCCAGTTCTTTCTTTTCAGCATCCCCCTTTGAGCACCAAAAACTTCTGTCATTGCAACTCCTCCTACTCACATGGTAGGGCAATTTCTGAGGTCAGACCTTCCATGCCATTAGCTGAATTGAAATCAATGGCTTCCTTTCGAGCTGAATTGAAATCAATGTCTTCCTCTTGAGTTTTTCTGAGTCTAGGAGCCTTTAGGATGTACCCTTGTCACATGAGCCATGCACTTAGGCATCAGTGCTTATGAAGTTAAGTTTCTGGAGGAAAACATTCATTCAGCTAACCACATTCTTTTACTCTGGTTCCTTTTAGCTTCCACACCAGCATGAGGCATTTTTCTCTTTTTCTTTCTTTTTTTTTTTGAGACAGAGTCTCGCTCTGTCACCAGGCGCTGGGCTGGAGTGCAGTGGCACGATCTCGGGTTACTGCAACCTCTGCCTCCTGGGTTCAAACAATTCTCCTGCCTCAACCTCCCAAGTACCTGGGACTGTAGGCACGCACAACCATGCCCGGCTAACTTTTTGTATTTTTAGTAGAGACAGGGTTTCACCATGTTGGTCAGGCTGATCTTGAACTCCTGACCTCATGATCCACCCGCCTTGGCCTCCCAAAGTGCTGGGATTACAGGCGTGAGCCACCACGTCCAGCCTGCATGAGGCATCTTCTAACCTAATCTCCAAATTCTAGGTTGTGTCCTCTGTGGAAATGCCCTCTGTTTCACACTGAATATATTTATTTCAATCCAGTGAATATTTGTTGAGGGCCTCCCATGTATATGACACCATGGTGGCCAGTGTAGGCTAGGCAGGATTAGAACAATGTTATGGTTAAAGGGCACAGGCTTTGGAATCAGACCTGGGTTTGTGCTCTAGCTCCATCACTTACTGGCTGAACCAAGTTACTGACTTCAGTTTCACCCTCTGTAAAATTGGTATAATAGTACTTACCTCAATAGATTTTTTTGTGAGGATTAAATAACATAATATGTATATGAAGTGCTTAGCTCAGTGGTTGTACATAAGTACTTAATGAAAATAAACCAAACTTAAAAATAGAGACAGACCAGGTGCAGTGGCTCATGCCTGTAATCCCAACACTTTGGGAGGCCGAGACAGGCACATCACAAGGTCAAGAGATTGAGACCATCCTGGCCAACATGGAGAAACCCCATCTCTACTAAAAATACAAAAATTAGCTGGCCGTGGTGGCGCATGCCTGTAGTCCCAGCTACTCGGGAGGCTGAGGCAGAAGAATTGCTTGAATCTAGGAGGCAGAGGTTGCAGTGAGCCGAGATTGCGCCACTGCACTGCGGCCTGGCAACAGATCAAAACTCTGTCTCAAAAAAAAAAAAAAAATATATATATATATATACAGTGTCCTGCACATCCCTAAACACATGTGTATGGCGTTCCCTCCACAGGCCAGACCTGTTCCAGGTGCTGCAGATCTGCAGTGGTGAAAACAGAGTATGTGTGTGTCTTCATTGAGCTGAACGTCTAGTGAGGAGTATAAACAGTAAGCAAATAGACTCACAAGTATAATGTCAAATAGCGAAAAGTGCTTTGAAGAAAAATAATGTGGAGTAAAAGGACAGAATGACAGGGGTAGGCGAGGCAGGGGTCTTGCTTCTCATGGTTGCCCCTTGAGCTAATGCCTTTGCACCTGCTGTGCCCTCTTCCTGGAGGCTTCCCACTCCCGCATACCCTCAGGGATTGCTCTCACTTCTTTCAGGTGTCTGCCTCTACATCACCACCTCCAAGAGGCACACCTAATCTAAATAATATATACAAACTCAAAATATGTAGAGATGCCATTCCTGCCTTTGAAATTTATAGGCCAGTAAAATTGGTTAAGTACACAAATAACTCTGTGCCCAGATTACGATAATTGACTAATTTTATTTTATTTTATTTTATTAATTAATTAATTAATTTTGAGATGGAGTCTCGCTCTGTCTCCCAGGCTGGAGTGCAGTGGTGTGATTTCGGCTCACTGCTACCTCTGCCTCCCAGGATCAAGCGACTCTCCTGCCTCAGCCTCCCGAGTAGCTGGGATTACAGGCATCTGCCTCCATGTCCAGCTAATTTTTGTATTTTTAGTAGAGACAGGGTTTTGCCGCCTGCCTCAACCTCCCCAAAGTGCTAGGATTACAAGCGCGAGCCACCGCCCCTGACCTGTAATTGCCTTATGAGAAGACAAAGAAAATTCAGTGAAGGGAATTGAGAAATGTGATGTTTAGAAAAGAGTACTTAAGATATTTCTTGGTGTAGAAAGACCAGGGACTTTGGAATCAGAACAACCTGGGTTCAATTCCCATGTCTGCCCCTCACTACCTTGAGGACCTTAGGTGTCACTCAGTAACACAAAGATAAGAAAGCTACCCCCAGGAGCTGCTGTGTTATGGGAGAAACATGTTAAACCCTCAGTACCCGTGGTAGTACCGGAGGTCGGCTCTCAGTGGCACCCCTTTCCATAAATAAGTATTGTTAATTGTAGTGTTTGGCTTTTGTTTTCATCAACATTCTACTCTCACAATGTGGTATTGTCTTGGGATGGTCTGTCTGGGCATCTGGCTCTACCAGGGGAAGATGAGTTTCTTGAGCACATGGACTGCACGTCCCCAGCGTAGGTGGCCATGCCTGTCATGCTGTTGATCAATGATAATGGGTGCATGCATCTAGCAGAGACACAACTGTTTTGTATGGGCAGGAACCCCAAGGGATGGTCTGTTCTATTCTACATCTCTACACCTCAATACCCAAAAATTGTTTCTGACAGATGGATGTTTAGCGTGTTCTTGAAGGAAGAAGAGCCTGTGCCCCCTCTAGGGAGATGCATGCTGGGTTTAACCGCATAATTCAAAACAGGTGAAATGATGCCGGCATGCCCACCTCTTCTAGCCTGGACTCTATTTTAATGCCCTAGTTTTTAGAGGAATAAAAGAGTATTGATTTTTCCAGTGCAAGGGCTGTAGCCAGATTTGTATTATTTTAAAATCAGAGATACTTTTTAAAACATGGAAATTTTTATATTAGCTAAATCCTAGTTATCCCAGGAATGCCTAATGTCAAGTAGTAGCCTGTCTGGCATATTTCTCCTCCTGCATTTTCAAAAAAGAGTTTTGTTTGTTTCTTTTTGCCTCATAGCAGCTCTGCCCTTAAACACAAGGCACAAAAGACAGACAATATAAATAACTATTCTTAGGAAGTTTTATTAAGATATGGATGGGCTTTGAGAGGCCGAGGCAGGTGGATCATGACGTCAAGAGATCGAGACCATCCTGGCCAACATGGTGAAACCCTGTCTGTACTAAAAAATACAAAAATTAGCTGGGTGTGGTGGCGCTTGCCTGTAGTCCCAGCTACTCGGGAGGCTGAGGCGGGAGAATTGCTTGAACCCAGGAGGCAGAGGTTGCAGTGAGCCGAGATCGTGCCACTGCACTCCAGGTGCCTGGTGACAGAGCGAGACTCTGTCTCAAAAAAAAAAAAAAAAAAAAAAAAAAGATATGGATGGGAAGAGGGAGTGCAGAGGCTACTGCCTCCTAGCCAGCTCAGGATGCTCACTGATGATGCTGTGTATCACGCCTCACCTCTGCTCAAAACATAGTTTAGGAAAAAGGTCACTGTAAATTTAGAGATTGCATCTGGAATTGTATGTCAAGGGGTTGTGTGTGTCATGGGAGCTCTTCCAGTGGGCAGTTCTCTACTCCTTAGGGCTTCCACCCTAGATCACAGAACATGGACCACCAAGACACCCATGCTTTGGGGTCTCTGTCAGCCCTGTAATGCTACAGCCACAAAACGAGGGGCTTCTCTTCTATCTTATTTTTCTTTTTTTGTCATAATCAAAACCTTGACCTGTGACAGTGAGCTGCCAGAAACCCATTGCTTGGCATCTCCTTGGCTCCCCAGGGTAGAAAACTTAATCAGAAAAGAAATGACCACTGAAAGTTGCTTTGGCAGACATGTCCCGGAAAGAAACCTGAAGACCTTAAATAAAGGTGGCACCCAGGCCTACTGTGCTTAAAGAATGTGTGCAACATCCAGCAAACAGTCGTGCATGCTCATTTTCTTTAGATGGATTGGTGTTAATTGTTGGGTCACATGCTGTGGCTTTGATGAAACCACTTGCATCTGTGAGTTGATGGGACATCTGCAAGAGTGAAGTTATGTTTAGTGCCATCTTGGTTATGTTGGATGCTTCTGGAGTGAGTTAAGCCTAGGAAAAGGAGCAAAACACTCTCCTAAACCAGGGTGTGTATCAGAGAGGGCCCCATTGTCTACAGCTCTCAAGGCTGTGTGTGATGCTGTGACAGCCTCCCCTCCAGAGCTTCCTGCCTGAGGAAGAATGATCATTCCACTGTGCCTGCATATTCCTTCCCTCTGCTGATAGGAACTCAGCCTCCAAGGGTTAGAAAACCAGCCTCCAGGGCTTGCTCTGCCCTTCACACATTGCTGCTTATAAGTCAGGACCTGTGAGTGATAAACCTCCCTACTATAGCCTTCACACAAATGAAAAAAGATAAGCACCTTGCAGTATTCCTTTGAAAGATTACTGATTTCTCTACCCCACCACTACCTCATCATGAGAGGTATGTTGATAGCCATCAGATTCTGAGCACACTCAGGTTTAGCGTCCCCTCCTATCCACCAGCCTTGGAGGACTGGATGCCCCTCCTGTTACTTGTGGATCCAGCCACTGGTGCCTGATTCTTTTGTTCTTCACCTCCACCACCTCCTCTTGGACTTGGTTGTGTTGTTCCTCCCTGTATGGTACATTTCTATGGCCTTTCTTTCACCAGTGGCTTATTTCTCCCATTAAGATGTCCAAGTCTCACGGATCCTAAAAAGGGACCATCCCGTGGCCCCACATCCTCTCTAGCCTCCACCCCACCTTTTTTTTTCCTTTTCTCACCCAAATAGTCTATGTGAACTCTGTCCACTTAACGCTTATCCTCTACCCAACTCATTGCCCTCTGGTTTCTTCCCTCACCATGCCGGGGAGCAAAACTTCCTGTGGCACCCACAGCTCACCTCCCCAGTGCTGTGTCTCCTTCGGCTTCTCCTGTCTCTGGACCTCCCTGCTGCACTTGGTGCAGGTGGGCACTGCCTCCAGCTTCAAACTCCCTTCTCTTAGCTTTTGAGACTTCAAGCTTTCTTGCTTCTGTCTCAATTTCTTTGACTGTTTCTTTCTCTTCTATATGGATTTCTCTTCTATTTCTAAAATCTTGATGCCCCCAGGGATACTGCCCTGACTGCTTCTCATTCTACTTTGTCTCTGGGCGATGGCACCCATAGTCAGGGCTTTTGCTGCAACCTAAATGCCGATGACTCCCAGATGTATAGATACAACTCAGATCTCTTACCCAGGATGCCGAGCAGGAGTGTCAGATGGCAATGCCCGCAGGGGGCAAGCAGGTAAAGAAAATGAATGAAACTGACTGTGAGTGTGGCAGAACAGAGAGCTGCTGGTTTTAGCTAAAGGAGGTGGCTGCTGCTCAGCTCCAGCCAACCCTTGATGCATAGGAATTTAGGGCCAGTGTCACCAGATTTTCCAGTTTTCCCATAGAAGCTACAAATACATAATCCTATTTGGAATCTCTCAAAGATTAAATATTGGTTCAATTTTTTTAAACATCTTTTTGAACCAAAGCCCATCTGAAAGCTAGATCTGACTCTGGACCACCAGCCCGGGATCATGGCTTGCACTCCACCAACTGCTCATGGCATTCCAATGCCCATCAATGTCCATGGGCACTTCAAATTGAGCCTGCCCCAGACTGTCTCTTCCCCAAACCCACCTTTCCTCCTCCCATGCACCTTACCTCAGTTAGCAAACTTCCTTCTAACCTGCTCACCCAAGCTAGAAATATGGAGGAAGGTGTCCTTTCCTCCCTCCTTTCCCTCCTCCTCCCACATTCACTAAATTCTACCAATATAACTTGCTAAATAAATCTGTTCTTACTCTCCATCCCTTACCACCATTATTGAGGCTTAGGCTGCTAGCATCTGTTGCCTGGTCCAATAGCCTTTTAAGAGTTTCAAGTGATGATTCATAGCAGTTGACTCCCACCATGTGTAAATTATTCTAAGCCAGACATGTAACCTATTCCCCTGGCAATGATTGGTTTTGGAATGGGTTGTGTGACCCAGTTGGGGCCAGTGAGATGGGAGGGAAAGTTTGCTGGGAAGCTTCTGGAAAATTTTTCTTGTTAAGAAAGAGATACATAAAAGAGGCTAGATGTGGTGGTTCATGCCTGTAATCCCAACACTTTGGGAGGCCAAGGCAGGCAGATTACTTGAGATCAGGAGTTTAAGACCAGCCTCGCCAATATGGTGAAACCCTATCTCTACTAAAAATACAAAAATTCGCCAGGCGAGTGGTGTGCACCTGTAGCCCCAGTTTTCTTAGGAGGCTAAGGCAGGAGGATGGCTGGAGCCTGAGAGGAGGAGGTTATAGTGAGCCAAGAGCATGTCACCGCACTCCAGCCTGGGCAATGGGAGTGAAACACTATCTCAAAAAGAAAAAAAAAGCGAGAGAGAGATGCATAGAAGAGGTGGCTCCCTTCTGTCTATGGTCATTGCTATGCCTAGATGTCACCCTGGGAACTGCTGCAGCCATCTTCTAAAGATGAGAAAAGGCAGCCTGCAGGCAGAGAGAGCCACAGAGAGAAGTAGAGTGATGAGAGGGAGGGAACCTGGGTCTGTGGTGATGTTGTAGAGCCACTGAATAAGCCTTCCCTACTGCTTGTCATGTCAGAGCTTACAGCTGTACCAGATAATAAGTCTCTTGATAAATTCAGCCAATTTGAGTCAGAGTTTTAAGGAAGCCAAAGGCATCCTGGCTGGTACCCCTGTCTCCTGCCTGCAGCCTGTGCTCCATCACTCCACATGACATATGACTGCCAGGGTGGTCCCTCAGGATGCTAATCTGATGGCATTACCTCCTGCTCATGGCTCCTGTTGCCCATAGGATAAAGCCCCAGGACCTTGGCAGAATATACAAAGGCCTTCATGACCAGGCCCCCTGCCTCCACAGCCAAACCAGTTCTCACTCCTTAATGCAAACCTTATGCTCACCATAGTCTGCTCTGCTTGCAGTTCCCTGTGTCAGTGACAGCGTTTAACTCTTTCATTCATTTGACAAATCCACACAAGTGCAGACTCCGTGCCAGGAACAGTTCCGTGTGTGGGGATACAGGAGGGAACAATCCGGCTGAGGTCTCTGCCTTCACTGGTGTACCAGCTACTGACCCAAGTCCTCTGCTGTTGCTATCCCCTCTCCCTGGAGTGCCTTCCTCTCTACCTTGATCTGACAAATATCTAGTTTTTTGTTTTCAGTGCAGTGTTTGGCCCTTGAAATATCTTCACATACAGATTGAGTATCCTCTATCCAAAATGCTTGGGAACAGAAGCTTTTCAGATTTTAGAATATTTACATTATACTGGTTGAGCATCCCAAATATAAAAATCCAAAATACTCCAATGAGCATTTCCTTTGAGCATCATGTTGGCACTCGAAGAATTTCTAACTTTGGAGCATTTCAGTTTTGGGATGCTCAACCTGTATGTGTATTTCAAATTGTTTACCAAATTTATTTTATTTACTTTTGGAGACGGAGTCTCGCTTTGTTGCCCAGGCTGGAGTGCAAATGGCACAGTCTTGGCTCACTGCAACCTCTGCTTCTTAGGTTCAAGCGAATTCTTCTGCCTCAGGTTCCTGAATATTTTTAGTAAAGACAGGGTATTTTTAGTAAAGACCTGTATTTTTAGTAAAGACAGGGTTTCACCATGTTGGCCGGGCTGGTCTCGAACTCCTGACCTCAGGTGATCCACCCTTCTCAGCCTCCCAAAGTGCTGGGATTGTAGGCATGAGCCACCGCACCTGGCCCAAATGTTTTATTTGGAAAAATTTCAAACACAAAGAATCATACAATGAAATATTCATGTACCTTCACCTAGATTCACTGATTAACATTTTGCCACATTCTCTCCCCACCCCTGCTGTGTGTATGTACATACACACACACACACAAAAACAAACGTTTCTCAGAACTCTTTGAAAGTAACCTTATAGGTATTACAACTCCTCACCCATAAATAGTTCAGCATGTGTTCCCTAAGACTAAGAATGCTCTCTGGGAGCCTGAGGCAGGAGGGTCTCTTGGTCCAGGAGTTTGAGGCTGTAGTGCGCTGTGATCCTGTGATAGCGCCTGTGAATAGCCACTGCATTCCAGCCAGGAAACTAAAAACAACAACAAAAACGCTCTCTTTATAACCACAATGCCATTATTCTCAAGAAAGTTAATGTCAATGCAGTAATATTTAATGTGAATTCTATATTCAGCTTTCCTCAATTGTCATAAATATGTTTATGGATATTTTTTTCCCTTCCAGGATCTTGTGGGCTAAGGTCTCATCTCCTTCAGGGGTCTCCTTGAACCCCTTCTGGCACTCACTGCCTCACGCTTCCAGAAGGCCATGTGCAGGTGGCTGTCATGGTCTCAACCTCTCTTCCTACAAGTGCTCATCCGTCTTTACATTGAGTCCCATGCTGTGCTCATCTCCATGTTCTCAGTGCCTGCTGCAGTGTGCAGCACATAGTAGGGACTCAGCACTTTTTGATTGAGTGGATGATCAAGTAAGTGGCAGAATTAGAGACAAAACCCGTGCCTCATAGCTTTTTTCTTGATTCCATATTTAACTGCTTTTTGCAGACAGTGATTGTTAATAATGTAAGAGCAGAAAGTCCCATCTGCCAAATGGTGAGAAGAGAGAGGTAATCTAGAAAGATAATTGTGAACAATGGAAAGAACCAACAATTAGAGATGTTCAAGGTCATGGTCTTATAGAAGCATAACCCAGATCTCTGAGAACATCCATACAGGAAAAACCCTGCCTTCTAACAGCTGTTTCAAAGCTTCCGTCATATTTGCAGGCATATGTTATAAACAGAAACCAGGACCCCTTCCAAGTGAAATGACTGTAAGCCCCTCATCTACCTACAGCCACACATGACTTGTTAGCCCTACGGGATGGGCTGATAGTACCAGAGAAAGTGTCCCTTAGCTTGGATGCTGCATTTCTTCCCTTTTCAGTTCTAACTTGAAGTTTGGAGTTAGCTCTGATTTTTTTAAAGTATATAACAGCTGAAACCATAATTAATATTTGGATCCAGGGACTCCACATGTGAACCCAAAGAACATTTCCATTCTCCTGGTAACTATTCACTAACCAAGAAGAATGTGGAGACAGGATCAGGGTGGAAGTCACTCAGAAAGAGGCTGGCCATTTATGGGAAGTGACCACTTGCTATCTTTTTTGGAGGACTCATTTTTTTCTTTCCTAACTGGCCACAGTGTGTTTTACTTGGTCTCTTAAGACCCCTGGGATCACTAGGAAAGTTCTTTCCAGCAACCACAGGGACCAATCTAAAGACCAAATAACCTGACCACCTCACACTCTGCTGTGCACAGCTCAGACACCTATTAAGAGCCAGGCATTGTGGATACAAGGGTAAATAAGCCACAGCCTCTAGGAACTCACTATCTGTGTGGGTAGGCAGACACACATAGTCCCCAACTTTATGGAGAATGCCGGCAGGAGAGACATGCATGGGACACCACAGAAAGGGGACCAGTCCAACTTGGGGAGGGCCCATCAAGGAAGGGCTGGCTGGGGAAAGTGGGCACAGGCTAGGTAGGAATTAGGTAAGCAACTTGGAGGGTTGTCTAGACTAGGGACATGGAAAGAGGGAATTATGGAAAAAGTCATCGTCCTGATGAATGTGAAGACAAAGTGGACGTTCACAATATGTTAAGATGATGCATATAGAGTTCCTTTTAAAAAAAAAAAAATCACATTATGCTGACACCAGAAGGCCAAAAACTATCTCCAAGTCGACTTGGAAAGACTTCACCTCCCTGACACTGGGTGATCTTTTAATGTTATTCCCACTAAGGGTTAAAGGTTGAAGACAACCCCCACCCCACACAGAAAAATTCAGTGAAGATAATTATACCACCATCTATTTAGCTGCTAAAGAATTTACCATTCAAGGAGATAGGACCCTGCCTCACCAGAGGCGTTTAACAGTCCAGCACTATCACATTACCCAGATTGTATAAAGAGTATGAATGATTTCCGCTCACAGACCTCTAATGGAGGTATCTCTTTACAAAGCCCCTACTTCAGGCCAGCTGAATGCCTCAGCAGTGCCTCCGAAATCCCGCAGTCCTAATCCCTTTAGCAACAAAGATCTGTTTCTTTGCTTAGCATGAAGTAGGCCTCAGAGGCCTGTGTGTGTCTTCGCCTGTAGGCCAGAAGCCTCCTGTTTACAATTTCCCTATTCCTGTTTTTAATGTTGTTCTGAGAGCAGCCACAAAGGGCTAGTTTTGTCCAGCAGGAACAAGGGAGCTATTAGAGAGGGAGGGAGGAAGGAAGGAAGGGAGATCGCAGGGAGGACTCCTCAAGGGATTAGCAGACACAGCTGTTCCCGAAGGGAGAGGAGCTTTAGGCTGTTTATAATTTCCGTCACATTTACATGTTTTAATATTTTATTTCCTTATTTATTTTTCTGATCAGTTTCTATCCACCATTTCAAGCGAGCATCTTGTGACCATATTGACAGACTCAGAGTACCTGTTTAAAATGTTTGGGTCGGATGCTGCTTTTCCTTCAGTGCTGCGCGGCTCTGGTGTGTCGTCTCCGGCTTTTTCCGGGGTCACAGACCTCCCGACTACCAGGTGCCTAGGGAAATAAATTGTCGAGGGGGACGGCTTCATTTCTTGTCCCATTTGTGTGTGCGGCTGGAATTCTTTAGGCTGAATGATTCATTTAGGTCCTATAGACCACCACCTGTATTCACAGAGTCTCAGACTGGCTCTTAAGTTGCATTTTATTTTTGTCTGAATGTTACCTATCTAACCAATGTGTTAGAAAGGGTATTGAACATATCATATTCCATATTTCTAAAATGCCTTAGGGCAGTGACTTTAAGAGAGTGATCCATGATTTCATCCTAAAGCAAGTAAGTGTCCATTTGTGTCACCTTGTGTTTCTTGTCTATGTACATACTTCAACGTTTGCGTTTTACAATAAAACCAAATTTAGAATTTTAGTCTTAATTTTCCATAATATTATGGCATGCATATTATCCAAGAAAATTTGTTTCCTAAACAAAAAATTCTAAAAATTTCCATCCAAGAGAATTTGTTTCTCTCTTTTTAAAAACTCCTTTTCCCTCCTCCTCCTACCTCCTTCCCTGTTACGAATATTCGCAATGGGTGTTGAAATGATCATATAAAAGTTTTTTTCAATCTTGGATTGGAGGAGTCATTATTTTATTAAATTAGAATTAGATGTTATCTACTTTCCTACAAGTTTCCTCACTTACTGCTATTCAGAGGAAACTGCATTTAATGTAATATTTTTAAGCTAACATGGCCTCTGCAGGGTCACCTTGCCTGAGAACACCCTTTGGTTAAAGTTGCAAATGCCTATGGATATGGCAGTTTCATTTTTGCTCTGTTTTTCTTAAGTTTTACTTTTTTCCTGGGGAAATTTAGTCAAGAAATAAATGACTTTCTCAAATGTCCACTCGGCCCACTGCTGACCCTACGGGCTTTCATTGCCTTGGGATAAGTTTCCGGACTGGAGCGTCTTTTAGATCCAGCTGACATGCTACTACTGTTACAGAAATGTTCCTCATGATAGTCTCAAAAGTTAAGTATATGCGGTTTCCTTTTGCAGGGGCCTGGGATGTGAGCTAATCTTTAAGTAAAGGAGAGAAGGGACAGTGATTAACATTCTCCCAACTCACCAAGGGACAGCTGTTCCAAACCCTTCCTTCCTGCTCAAAGTAGTTTTCAAGGGGAACTTACAAAAAAATTTTTTTTTAAAAAAGAGAATATGGACTTCTTCCAAGATTGCTCAATTTTTCTTTCTCTAAAGTAAAATAGTTCAAACCACGTGCCAATCCGACTGCACTTTCTGTATTTGGCCCCACTGGAAATGTGGACCATAAGATAAGATGCACAGCTTCTAGAATATTGTTTTTTCAGAGCTGGCCAGAAGAAAAGCCACAATTTCAGCTGCTTTGATTCCCCTCATGCTTTTTAAAGAGAAATGCAAAGGATGTTTCGGCGAACATGAGCTTCTGTGAGCCCCTGTCATCTCACTGCCCCCATTGAATAGGTTTCTTTGGCAGGATTATCGATCTGAGATGGTGATTATTGTTTTGGTGACAACATGCATTTTGAGGGGACCATTTTCTGATGAAAACACACTTTTTTTTTTTTTTTTTTTTTAAACAGAGTTTTGCTCTCATTGCCCAGGCTGGAGTGCAATGGCACTATATTGGCTCACTGCAACCTCCACCTCCCAGGTTCAAGCGATTCTCCTGCCTCAGCCTCCCGAGTAGCTGGGATTACAGGCATATGCCACCACGCCCAGCTAATTTTGGTATTTTTAGTATAGGTGGGATTTCACCAGGTTAGCCAGGCTAGTCTTGAACTCTTGATCCCAGGTGATCCACCCACTTCAGTGTCCCAAAGTGCTGGGATTACAGGCATGAGCCACCATGCCCGGCGAAAAAACTTTTTAAAGATGTATTTCCATTCCAAGTATAAATTAAAAGTTCCGTGAATTTTACTAAATGCTTTTATTAAAAAACCTAGAATTACCCAATATACACATAGCCTTTAGGTTATGAATGTGATGATTTTCTTAGCCCATGCCAAGGACATGCCCATGACAGAGGAACTGTCTTACTTCATCTGGAAATGGGATTCTTTGATGCAGAGTGGGGCACGTATGGGGCCATGATCCAGGGCAGGATGTCTGTGTAGCCATCCAAGGCAACAAAATCAGCGCTGACCATCAGTGGGTGGCAGACACCACAGTGCTGGCATCTTACATTCATCAAGACTATGTTAATGAAAATGCAAGTGGGAGAGTGCATTGGACCCTTTTCTAGCTTTAGAGTGTATGTCAGTTTTACTCCATATACGTGATCAAATTATAGGGGAAGAAAAAAGAAGATGAAATTTGACCATTTTCCCTTTTCCTTTTGCTCAATATATAATCTAAAAAATTAGCCGAAAGGACAAAAAGGAAACTCTATAACATATTCATTTTTTTTTCGAGATTGATTTATTGATTTTTTTGAGATGGGTTCACTCTGTCGCCCAGCATGGAGGCACAATCATGGCTCACTGTAGCCTCGACCTCTTGGGCTCAAGCAGTCCTCCTGCCTCAGCCTCGCTAGTGACTGAGACCACAGGCTCACACCACCACACCCAGATAATTTTCAAGTTTTTTGTAGAGATGGTTGTTCAGGTTGGTCTCAAGTGATCTGCACGCGTGGGCCTCCCAAAGTACTGGGATTATAAGCTACCATGCTGGGCCAGGACTTGTTTGTTTTTTTACAGTAAAAACTGCCCTTTCCAGGAAATAATAAAAAACATAAATAATACAGAGTCAAGGAGAGTAAAAACAAAAGTCAACCCCCCAAATTATACTCCCCCAAAACTACTATTTTTGTGAACTTTTAAAATTAAGATGTACGAGCGTGCTCTTGTGGCCTAAGTAAAGACTACCTCTAAATGATACCAATTCAATCCATTGAAAATGAAAAAATTCATTCTGAAACCTTTTTTTTTAATGTGATTATCTAGACAGTAGGGAACAAAGAAGAGTACTGGGATGGTGACAGGAGGAGGGCTGAGCTTCCAGGAACCCTGCTTTACAGAGAAGTTCTTTTATCTGCTTTATATCTTCATATTCTGCCCAAAACTGTGTGTGTGTTTGAAGGGGGAAGGGAGAGAGGTGGAAGGAAAGCATTCTGTAGCTGCTAAAAAGTATTTGAAAGTAACAGTCTTATCTAGAGGACAACTCATCTTTCGGTAGCTTTTAAAAAATGTGCATTACTTTTTTTTTTTTTTTTTTGAGATGGTGTCTTGCTCTGCACTCAGTGGCGTGATCTCCACTCACTGCAGTCTCTACCTCCTGAGTTCAAGCGATTCTCCTGCCTCAGCCTCCCGAGTCGCTAGGATCACAGGTGCACACCATCACACCCAACTAATTTTGGTATTTTTAGTAGAGACAGGGTTTCACCATGACCAGGCTGGTCTCGAACTCCTGACCTCAGGTGATCCACCCACCTTGGCCTCTCAAAGCGCTGGGGTTACATGCGTGAGCCACCACGTCTGGCCTGCCGCATTACTTTTGGTGCTGCTTCGACTAATAGTATTTGGGCCTTACGCTGGCAAAGTTGCAGTTATGCCTATGGATTTGAAAAGATGCGCCTCAGAATCATCCAGATTTCAAATCTTCCAGGGGTTGGAAGTGATTGGAAATGTTTTTTCATATTGAGTATTAAGAGGAAAAAACAGGCTCCAAATGCCCCACCATCTGTTTATATTACAAATTGCCCAGAGCTATGAGAATAGTTTTCTGTCGGAAAAATCATGGCGGGTATCTACATAAAATGTGAACTTGGAATTGCTGACAAATGTGACTAGACCACAATCATGGTCCACCAACTTACATGTGTGGAGCGAGAAAATCAGAGGTCTTCCTTCCTGTTATTGATTGTTCCCTGTGTCTCATTCTGATAAAACATTCTTTCCTTGGATTTTAACCAGTGACATGATGCAGAATTAGATCCACATGTGTTGATTTTTTTCCATTCTATTTATTTCCAGTGTTTTTTTTTTCCCTCGGAGTCTAAAGAAAGCCAATCCTGGAATGCATACATCAACCCTTTAGAGAATCTCTTCTATGAACAAATACTCTAGCCTTTGTAACTATAAGTGCTGAAGTTGCAGTAAAATATCCATTATAATCCCTATATTCATTTGCTTCTAACTTTCCAATAAGGTATCCTTTGGGCTGAAAATTTCCATGCTTCATTTCGGCTCAAAGATGAATTTGTTTTGGAAAGTTTACACTAATTTAATTCAGGGACTTGGAAGGGATGTGAGAGTAAAAATATACCTTCTTCTACTCTACAAATAAATGTAAGACTTTGGTCATAGATAACTCCAAAGTAGCCAAGCAGTGGAACAATAAACAGGTCTCCGAAAATCTCTGTTAAAGTAAAGCAGGTTGAAGTGATTAACCACAGATTTCCTGTGCACACTGAACAGCCTGGAGTGCCTTGAGGCTCTCTGGTCTCTTCTGAAGAATGATAACCAAAATCAGGAATCTGGGGGTCTGAATGGGAAAGATGAGAGACTTATTTTGGGTCAGGGCAAACTACCGTAGGGTCCACAAAGTTTTAAAACACATTGATTATTGTCGAAGGCTCTTTTAAAAGAGGAGCTGAACCATCCAGGAGCGGTGGTTCATGCTGTAATCGTAGCACTTTGGGAGGCTGAGGCAGGTGGATGGCAAGTTCAGGAGTTCAAGACCAGCCTGGCCAACAAAGTAAAACTCCATCTCTACTAAAAATACAAAAAAATTTAGCTGGGTGTGGTGGCGGATGCCTATAATCCCAGCTACTCGGGAGGCCGAGGCAGAGAATAGCTTGAACCTGGAAGGCAGAGTTTGCAGTGAGCCGAGGTCGCGCCACTGCACTCCAGCCTGAGCAGCAGAGCAAGACTCTGTCTCAAAAAAAAAAAAAAGAGGAGCTAATTGAAATGCCACAGAGACTAAGATAGCTAAGTCTGTAACATGCTGTCTGTGAATATAAGGCTAGGGTCCCTAGGACATTCATATAAAATGGTCTAGAACAAGGTTTCTCAACTTCACCACTATTGACATTTTCAGCTGTTAATTATTTGTTGAAGGGGTGATGGTGGTGGCGTCAGTGTCCTGTCGGAGGTGTAGCAACATCCTTGGTCTCGACCTACGAGATGCCAGTATCGATCCTCCCCTCCAACCCCCTAGCTCAAGTCATAACAATAAAAAATGCCTCTGGGCATTGTCAAATGCTTTTTGGTGGGTAGGAATAGCCCCCAGCTAAAAACACATAGTAAAACTTAGAGTTTAAACCCATCCAGGCAAGGCATTTACGATAGAAGGGAATCCATGAAGTAGAAAACCTGACATTTCTTTTCTTCTTTTTTTCTTTTTCTTTCTTTGGGATTACAGGCACATGCCACCACATCCAACTAATTTTTGTTTTTCTATTAGAGACAGGGTTCCACCATGTTGGCCAGACTGGTCTTGAACTCTTGACTTTGAGTGATCCGCCCACTTTGGCCTCCCAAAGTGCTGGGATTACAGTCATGAGTCATCATGCCTGGCCTGGACTAACTTTAGATAAGGGGTCAGGGACGTGATGGCTGACCTAAGAGCTGGAGGATAAATAGGCATTTGCCAGGTGAAAGAAGTAGGTGTACACATGAATGTGTGTGTGTGCATTGTGCGAGTGGGAAGAATGAAGATACTTGAGGTAGAGAGATCAGTATGTGCCAAGGTCCTAAGGTTGAAGAGAACATAGGGCAGAGAGGCAACAAGAAGCCAGCGAGACCAAGGCAGTGAGGGGGAGCAGGGACCAGAGCCCGTAGGGCCATATACGCTATGGGAACAATGTTAGTCTTTATTGAAATAGCAGTGAGACATCATTAAAGCATTTCAAGGACATGAATGACATTGTCTGATTTGAGTTTTCAAAAGATCCTTTTGGCCGCAGTGATGAGAATGGATTAAAAGGGGCCAGAGTGGGTTGGGGGCTCTGTGGTTGTTCAAATGAGAACCCATGTAGCACAGAGGCCCATGCACATGTTTGCTTTTGTTCTTTTTCATTGAAAGATTTTGCCTTTTTGTAAGAAAAAAAAAAATGAGAAAACTCCAGCGGAGTCCTCTATTGAGCCAGGTGGTTCCATGCCTCTGTCCCGGCTTCTGGCAGGTGCCGACAATCCTTGGGATCTCTCGGCTGGTGGATAACATCACTTCTAGCTCTGCCTGTTTCCACACACTGTTCTCCTCTGTGCATATTTGTGTCTCTCTGTCTCTTTTCTTAAAGGACACAGGTCACTGGAGTTAGGACCCACCCCAATCCAGTGTGACTTCATTTTAATCTAACAAATTACATCTACAAAGACCCTCTTTCCTGGTAAGGTCATATTCTGAGGTTTTCTGGTGGATATCAATTTGGGGGACCATGATTCAACCCAGTACACAGCCCATTCTGACAGTGTCAGGACATTGGATATAGACTTATTTCAACCAGAAGAGATCTGCAAAAAACTCTGTTCAAGAAAAGCATACTGAAGTTAACATCGTCAACTGGAACTGAGTGGTCTCTCTCTGGACGGGCAGGGACCCTCTGGTTGTCATCTAGCCTGCTTTGATCATTTATATTATCTGGCTGGCTCCCATAGACATTTGAGTTTGCTACCCAAGGTTTACAATAAAAGTGAGCAATATTAAAATGTGGGAACAACTGGAGGCTGCTGGGAGTGTATAACAGGGGTACCGAATTTAGTAACAGTTGCAGAATGGGTGACTAGCTCTATTTGAAGGCTGTAGTGGGATTGTTCTGGCTACTTAATCTCTGGAAGACCACAGATGATGTCTGTCATATCCCCATGCACCAGCTATGACCTTGGAAACAGGCCATCCTGACAGCGTGTCAAGGAAGCTGTTATAGGGAATTATTTCAGCCAGAAGAGACCTCTTCAAAGCAACCTGTTCCAGCCTACTGTGTCATGAAGTAGTCCCCATGTCCCCAGTTTTTTTGCTGGAAATGCAGCCGCAGCCAGCGTGAAGCCTACACCTGTCATGAGCTAATGTTTGATTCCTGCCAAGGTTTGCACTTGGGTTCCATTACCAGGGTAGAGAGACCTTCCAGGGAAGCGTGTTAATGTTTAACCCTTTACCCACAAATTCTGTCTGTCTCCCGGAGAAACCTACCACTTGCCAAACCACTACCATGCCCTTTGGAATTTTGCTTTTGCTTTTTAGCATTTTTTGGTTTTGCAAGCAGACTAGAGAAAGGAAAATGAATAGAGACTGGGCTTCATATACAAGGTCCATAGGCTTTTTTGAAAAGTCAAGGAAGAGTGAAGCTCATCCTTGGCTGGGAGAATATTCATTGGCAGAAATGATACAAAGCTGAGACAGGAAGCAAACCTGTTAGTGTTAAATGTCTCCTTTCTCTCCAGCTGCAGCCTGAGCAGGACCTATGGATGCATGGTTGGGAGGTTAACAAATCTAAACCTCAGAATAACAATCCTATTGCTGTGTCTAGCAAGGGACAAGAAGCATTTTTCAGATGGAGATTTGCATTTTACTGTGTATGTCCCTACCATGAGACTTGGTGTCTTAGTGGGGAAGACCACTCCACATTCCTAGCCTTGGTAGACTTGAAAATGTTCCCATCAGGCCAGGAGTGGAGTCAATGAACTGGCGTTAAGTGGTACAGAGGCTAAAAATGGTTATGTTAATTGTTGTCAAGGTATTGCTGAGTGCCTGGGAGAGTGAGAGGGCTGGGGCTCAGGCTGAGAGTTGGGAAGGCAGAACTGGTGGTGGAAAAGCACTTGGGACTAAGAGATGAATTATGGGGAGTATTAGGGAATGAAGAAACTCTGGGGTAGGAGGCTCTGTGTTGGGAGAAAGGACGTTTACAGAACAGGGCATGCACATAGTAGGCCTTCAGAAAATATTTGTTGAATGAGGAGTGAATGATGAATAGTTGAGGTTCCTGGAGCTGAGAAGAGTTACTTTGTGCTGTTTCTTTTATGTATGTTGTGGGAGAAGCCCCATTCCTAGGAAAGACATATTCAATTTAGTTAAACATCTTAAAATTATTTTTTCTTTTCTTTTTCCTTTTTCTTTTTTTTTTTTTTGAGATGGAGTTTCGCTGTTTTGCCCACACCCAGCTAATTTTTTTTTGTATTTGAGATTTTGTATTATTTGCATTGTACTCACAAGTTCAGCATCCTAAATCTGAAATCCAAGATGCGTCAGTGAGCATTTCCTTTGAGCATCTTGTCGGTGTTCAAACCTTTTAGATTTTAGAGCATTTTGGATTTCAGGTTTTCAGATTAGAGTTGCTCCACCTGCAGCTCGGTGTATAGAGCCATTCCCTGTGGATGGGCATTTAGATTGTTTCCAACGTTATGCCATGACAAATAATGGTATGAAGAACATTCCCATACACGCCTCCTTGGTAGGTCCATGAATTTAATTTCATTAATTACTCATCTGAGGTAAGGCTGGCATCCTGAGATGCTTGGCACCCCCGAATAAAGTAGTTTTAAACTTTGACAATGGATGTTGTAGAGAAGGGGTAAAAGAAGAGAACCAATAAGAGAAAGATGGTTACCCCAAGGTCAGGATCTTTGGAGAAAAATAATCCGAACTTTTGCCTGCCAAGGTTATCTAGATGACATGTGCAACATAGCTGTTTGCTTCTATGTGTTTTGGTTTTAAGATAGAGTTTTGTTCTTGTTGCCCAGGCTGGAGTGCAACGGTGCCATCTCAACTCATCACAACCTCTGCCTCCTGGGTTCAAGTGATTCTCCTGCCGCAGCTTTCTGAGTAGCTGGGATTACAGGCATGTTCCACCATGCCCAGCTAATTTTTTTTGTATTTTTTTTTTGCCAGGCTGGTCTTGAACTCCTGATCTCAGATGATCCACCTGCCTTGGCCTTCCGAAGTGCTGGGGTTACAGGTGAGAGCCACCACACACAGCCTACCTTTAGGTTGTTTTGTAGAAAGTTTCAATGACAAGACCTACAATAGGTAAGATTTTTTATAAACCCAGAATTCCCTTTATAAATTGAAGGGAATACATACTGAACCCCTGTCTCATCCCTTGTTTCTGCTGAAAAACTGCATGTTCTTGTTTTATGGTATCTTTCTGGGTCTGTTTCAATAGAACAGATTCAAGAGTCCACCCACTGGTCATTCACTGAAGTTAGAAAGGTTGATCTATCAGATCACAGATCAAGGGATGACCAACTAAGACAGTTAAAGAATGATTGCAGAACTCAGACCCCTGAAGTCTCTGATTTAGCTTGAGTTGCTAAAAATGCAGTCTCAGTCTTTGGAGAATTTCCTTATTGTTTGTATCAGCTGCTAAGGGTGTTCCGAGAAATCACTTTACATATATGAAGAGAGTAGAAAGACGGTGAAAATGTCTCCTGAAAAAGGCATTTCTCCAGCCCACCCCACCGTGGTCCAAATATTTGATGACTCTCAGAGCCAACATAATCTGTTGGTAGATTTCAAGCCAACCTGATGTGGTCCACGGTGAGCAATATTGAGGTTGAGTGATTTCCTGTCTCTTTTTCCATTTTCATCTTCAGCCTTGGCACAAGCACCTGGAAACTCATGGAAACTATTGTGCTGTGCTAATGCTTTTCAAAATTGAGTTTTTTGTTTGTTTTCTTGATCCAACATCCTAAACCTGTAGGCAGGTCTGGAGGTGGGGAAACAGACACATATTGAATACCACCATGGGACAGTTTGAAGACCGGTGTGATAGGTTGCTGTAACCCAAATCCAAATGATCAGAAATATGATAACAGTAGGACCAAAGGGTTCTTTCCCAAGGTGAATTTGCTGTACAGCTTGACTGATGGCATGTACATTTTTCCACCTCATAGAAAATAAGTTGTTTCTTGCCAAGCAGTGGAATTTGTTAATGATTATCAGACAGGGTTTCCTTCTGGTGTGTTCCCCACTTAAGGTGGGTCAGCAGAGCTGAAAACACATTGTTGGCCTCTCCCAGACCTTCCATGGTGGGCACTGTGTGCTTCCGTTTTCTTTGGAGATCTTTGCCCCTGTTTATTTGTAGAGCTAAAATACATGCAAAACTTGCACAAGGAATTTGTTTCATTCTTCTTTGAAAGCTTCTGGTGGTTGAAAATATGCAGGGAAGGAGGATGGGGAAGGGTCAAGGATGCTGTTGTGGAAAAGATAAACAGACCATGAACCTGAGAAAGGACCATGAAGGAATCCTGAACCGTGCAATGCTGGAGGAGAGCAGGGGGAAGGGTCCTTCTCTCTTTCCTACTGGGATGTCACAGAAAGATGAAAATCAACTGGGAAACCTCAGGAAAGAAATTGCTTCTCAGATCACTGAGGCACTGATAAAGTACATCAGTGTCTATTCAAAACACAGCTGGATTTCTAGTCTGCATTGCCTGAAGCCAGGTACTGGGGGCAACATGTGGTCCAGAATGTAGTTCAGAGCAACCATGTTTACTTTTCCATGGAATGTGTTAATATAATGTGAAGAAAGGATGAGCAAAATCATCTCACGACTATCTGAAAGCTATTGCTGCTTCTTTCTGCCTGTTGTCCCCTTTGAGTGATTCGTAATTGTGGCCGGCACAGGACAAACCCCTACTCGTGTGGGAGAAGTCCCTGGCCCAGTGGTGCATCTTTCCTGCCGGCAGTTAACTTGCCATTCGGATGGTTGCACCCTTGGCACAGAATCAAGCAGATTTCCTTCTTATTCACGTTGAGTGAGGATGGCTACCCTCTGTATGTCACGATCAAATAACTCAGTAAGGACAATGGATGGAACAAAGAATTACTGACAAACTTAATACATGTGTTTGCATATTCTTCCCCAAAGAAATATCCCACGAGAGTGACTAGGTCCTGCTTGTGATCATTAGTGTATAGTTTAATTTCGTCAAACATATTTATCTTAGAAGTTCCACATTTCACAAAAGAAAACCAAATACATCTCCTTATGAACCGACGTGAGCGTGTAGAGTTACAGGAACACCTTTACGTATGTGAATGTTTCTTGCTATGGCCATTTTCAATGTGAGCTGTGTCTTGTGTATCTTTCACGCAGAGCACAGTGCCTGAGATGAAAATTGTAATGGATGGAGGGAGAGAGGGAAGAAGGAAGGAAAGTTTCCATCGATTAACAAGTGATAGAAGAGTGTCTTTTAGACTCTAGAGTGCATATGAATCCCCAATAGAGCTACTTCAAAAAGGTGGATCCTGGAGCCCCACTCCCAAGAAATTTTGATTCAGCAATGTATATTGTCAAGAAGTTCCCCTGGGTTTTCCAATACAGGTAGCCCACAGGCCTCACACTGAAAAAGGTGGTCATGGAAACTGTGAATATAACTAATCAGTTTTACCTCGTAGGGCATGAAGGTGGGTACATCAGTTTCTATCAATGTTTTCCAGAGTTATAGTTGCCTCTCTCTATGGAGAAGGAGAGTCGTTTGCAGAATTATGCAGACGGCTGGTGAGGGGACAAACCGATTCACCATTTCTGCTTTCAGCCGGACTCAGGGTCGTAGTTGCTGAAATGTCAGTCTTTTATCCCCCAGGGACCTTCTGACTACAGACCTGACATTTTCCTTTTCTTGAGGTTCTTAGCTTTCTTTCAGACTGAAGCCAACCACGCCACATGACTTTCTTCGGGGAACAAGAAAACCTAGTATATCATTAATACAAACTTTTCAGAAGTCTCCACTGCCAGAGCATGTTAGGCAGCTTACTCAAGGTGCCCGTGTTATTGTGTTATCTGCCCCATGCCCCAGCTCTTTTCTGTAATTCATATTTCTTGCAAAGTAGACTCTGCCACTGACTGACAGGATTCCTTTCCAGACGTTTCGATCTCCTTTCTGTCTGAACTTTCTCTGTTCTCAACCCCCCAACATCAAGTTGTATGTGGCCACGGTCACACAGCTAGCTTAGGTGGTGTTTACTTTGTTCTGCAGGAGTGTTTGCCAGGGTTTTATGTGAGAATAAAGAACTCCCCGTAAATTAAGACACTGTGTGCCGGGCTGCCGTCCATGCACTGGCCTTTGGCAGTCACAAAAGATTTTTTTGTTGTTGTTTTTTTGAGGCGGACTTTCGCTCCTGTTGCCTAGGCTGGAGTTACAGCGGTCTGATCTTGACTCACTGCAACCTCTGCCTCCTGGGTTCAAGCAAGTCTTCTGTCTCGTCCTCCTGAGTAGCTGGGACTACGGGCATGCATCACCATGCCTGGCTAATTTTTGTATTTTTGGTAGAGATGGGGTTTCACCATATTGGCCAGGCTGGTCTCGAACTCCTCACCTCATGATCCACCTACCTCGGCATCCCACAGTGCTGGTATTACAGGCGTGAGCCACTGCTCCCGGCCCACAAAAGATCTTTTACCCTGCCTCATCTTTGGCTGCTTGACCAAAGTAAACACCTATTGCTTTTGACTTTTTTTTATGTTTGTTGCTGTTAGAGAAATCAGCAGAAACCTCCAGATAAACCCTGTAGTCCAGATAGGAAACCGAAATGGACGCTGGGCAGTTTTATTTGGAGTCCTCTTCTGCTGTTGTGATTGTGTGAGTGCTGTTGGTACTGGAATACAGGTCTCTGGGTGGAGAGATTGTGTTCCGGATGCTGGCAATTTGATGTGAACGTGCTAGGGGAAGTCTGTATAGATTATCTTATTGGAAAGGCCAGATGGCAGCAAGCTCTAGAGTTATAAGTCCCACTTTGCTCGAAGGTGCCTGAGGAATAGCAGCCTACTGACAGCTTGAAGTATGGTGCACTGGATAATTGGCTTCCTCATTTAGTAATTTGTCTGCTTTCTTTCCTCTTCCTCTGCTTCCTCTCTTCTTGTAAGCCGATAGCCTCCTGCCTTTTCAATAGACTGATAGAGAGTCCCTGAGCAGCGGCTAACGGGAGGGGGTGGCCAGAGCCCCAGGTGGAGAGGGTCATTTGGAAAACTGACACAGAAAATAACCCTCCTTCTTTTCTCCTTTTCCTCTGCTTAGGTATCTTGATTTTAGTTTCTTTTCTTCATTTTCCTCTTATCTTCCATCATTGTCCCTTGGTGCTTCATTTCATATACTTTTTTCTTTTATGGAAAAACATTTGTTATTCTGTCTCTTTCCACTTTTTTCATTTTTCCTTTCTTTTATCCCCTTCATTCTGTTCCTTTTGCCTTCTTTGGTTTTGCAATTGTTCTCGTTAAAACTCAATTCAAAACAGGAAACTGCATCACATTTATTCAGGTTAAATTACCTTTTCCTTTTTTCATGTTTTTCTCTCCATGGAAGAAAAAAAAAATTGAAAGCACATTTCCGGCTCATTCTGGCACCCCCATCCCCTCAAATGTGTTTATCTTTAGGTGTTGGAAGCCTCAGGACACAACATTCCTTCTTCATTGAAAGTGCAGATGCACCCTCAGAACTTTTACCCTTGGACCTGGGGAATGACGTCTGGTTTCACTTAATAAGTCATTTTGTTCTCCAGGTGGAATTCAGATTATTCCAGGGCAAATTTAGGAGAAGACCTGCCCCTGGTGCTAGAAGAGTGGGTCGGATGCCTTAGCCTGTTTGTAGTCTGGAGGGGTGACACCATCTCTTCAAAATGTCCCCAGACGTTGGGCCATCCTGACAGCAGAGGTAGAAGAAGGTCTCTGCTCTGCCTTGTGGTAGACCAGTTGACTCCTTAGTCACATACTGTTCCTTCTACTGTCATCAGGCAGACTGAGTGAACGCCACTGACAAGAGGCCTTGCTCAGAGGTAGGGGGACAGCTGATGCATTCCACTATACATCCCCATTTTTTTTTTCTTATAGTTTACAGAGGCTGCCTGGGCCAGTGGCTCCCATTTTGTTTTAGAGAGTAGAGAATGGACCCTGGACGCTGGAGACAGGATACTCCAGTTCAAATCCCAGCTCTAATAGCTGTGCTGTGACCTTAGGCCAATCCCTCTCCCTCTCTGAACCTCAGTTCCTACATAAGCTTCATGAGGAACTTTTAGCTCTTTTGTTCATAGCTGTATCCCCAGCATCTATCATACCTGACACATAATAGGTGTTCAATTAAATACATTCCAGGGGTGAATGCAGTGGGTAAGAACAAGGACTTCATACCAGATTGCCTGAGTTCAAATTTCAGCTTGCCACTTACTAACTGCATAAATGTGGGCAAGTCACTTCATGTACTGGGCTCAATTTCTGTTTCTGTTTCTTTTTCTTTTTTTTTTTTTTTTTTGAGACAGAGTGAGTTTTGTTCTTGTCACCTAGGCTGGAGTGCAGTGGTATGATCTCAGCTCACTGCAACCTCTACCTCCCAAGTTCAAGTGATTTGCCTGCCTCAGCCTCCCAAGTAGCTGGGATTACAGGCGCATGCCACCATGCTCGGCTAATTTTTTTTTGTATTTTTAGTAAAGACAGGGTTGCACCATGTTGGCCAGGCTGGTCTTGAACTCCTAATCTCAGGTGATCCACTCGCCTTGGCCTCCCAAAGTGGTAGGATTACAGACGTGAGCCACCATGCCCGGCCTGGGCTCAATTTCTTTATCTGGGAAAACATATAGGATTAGTATTGGTGTCCTAAGCCTGCCATAGCAGATTACTACCAGCTTGGTAGCTTAAAACAACGGGAATGTATTCTCTCAGTGGTGAAGGGTAGAAGTCGAAAATCAAGGGGTTACAGAGCCATGACCTTCCGAAGATTCTAGGGTAGAATCCCCTCTTGCCTCTTCCAGCTTCTGGTGGCTCTGGCTTCTGGGGGTCACTGGCTGGGCAGCATCACCCCATCTCTGCCTTGGTCTTCACTTGGCCTTTTCTTCTTCTCTGTGTCTTCTCCTCTTCCATCTCCTATAAAGACATTTGTCAATGGGTTTAGGATGTGCCCGGATAATCCAAGATCATTTCATCTTGAGATCTTATCTTAGTTACACCCACAGAGATCCTTTTTCCAAATAAAGTCCCATCTACGGGTTCCAGGGGCTAGGAAGTAGATATGTCTTTTTAGGGGCCACCATTCAACCCACTACAGGGTTGCCGGGTCAATCAATTGAGTTAATATATAAAAAAATGCTTAGAACAGTGCCTTGAGTGCAGTAAAAGCAAATTAAGTGTTTTTAAAGTTTATCTTTTTATATTTTTAAATTTATTTATTTATTTTAAGACAGGGTTTTACAATGTTGTCTAGGCTGGACTCAAACTCTTGGGCTCAAGGGATCCTCCTGCCTCAGTCTCCTGAGTAGCTGGGACTGCAGGTGTGAGCCACCACACCTGGATAAGTCCTTTTTTTAGATCTACAATAATCCTATAATAAAAGCTAAGACAGATGTTGTAAATTACTGCAGTGTCTGGCACATGGTAAGTGCTCAAGGGATGTTAGTTATTAATTTAGCCATTTTGTACCAAAGGCCTACTGTGTGTCAGGTGTTCTGTTCTAAGTGCCAGGAATGCAGTAATAATAAATAATAAGTAATAAATAGCAGTAAAGGACAAAGGACGCCAAAAAATCTTTCCCCTTGCTGTGCTCACACTTCCGTGTTTTCACGAATACTATCCTCACCACCACCGGCACCACCTTCATCATAAAAGCCAGCCTCGTGATACCAAGGCACCCAAACAAGATGCTGAAGAATGAGTTTTCTATGTGGAAGGGGTCAGTGAAGACGGCCCACAGTTGAAACCAAACTTCTGTTTGTGGTTTCAAAAGCATGAAAGATCCATTTTTGTTTTAGCAAAATAGGGTTCAAAGGTCTGGAGTTTGGTTTTCTAGGGAGTTTTTTTTGGTTTTTAATTTGTTGAGATCTGGTAGAGAAGCAACGGGCATCAGTCTTGTCTGAAACTTCTGTCAGCTCATGGTCTGGAGGTGGTGCCCAGGCTGCTGGTGGGGAAGGGCCCAGTGGAGGCAGGCCTGTTGGGGATGAGGCCAAGAGGCCCGTGGGCAGAGGGCCATGGGTACATTAACCTCAGAGAGTGGCAATGCTGGTCCCTGTTGCTGTGACAACAGCAGACTGTGCCAGGAGACCCAGAGTACGAATTAAATGGAAGGAAATTGCTGGTGCCCTCAGAAACAAAAAGAAATTAAAGCAAGCTTCTCAGGAATCTGTGGCTGTTGCTGTGACCTCCACTCTCAAGTTGAACATGTCAGCAAGGAACATTCTTGGTGATGGGGGTTGGGAGGACCTGCCTTGCCCACAGGATGCCCTTCTGAAAAAGAAGGTTGATTGCACAAATCACAGAAGCTAACTGACTGGCTGTGGAACAAGAAACCCCCTTCCCCTTCCACAATGAGTGCCAGGCTGTGCTCAGCAATGGCAGGGATGGCCCGTTTTATCTTCCAGTTCATCCCACATCTGTTGAGTTTGCCCTGATGGGACACAGTGACCTAGAAACTCACACAGAGCTCTGTTTTGGAATGGACTGTATAGAAAATAAACACATGGGATAAATACAGCACAGGGCAGGAAGCGATGGTTTTAAAGTTACTAGGAGAACCGCGGGTGAGGTCAGGTTCGGAAATGGGACGGCTTTCGGAGGCCCTTAGAACTGACATCACTCAAATTGCTCAGTTGAGACCTCCAAGTGGAGCAGTGGCTTTTGGAGTTTGCCCAGCTCTATGTGTGCTACCAGGCAGAAGAGCTCTGACCTAGTTTTCTTTTTTTCTTTTTTTTTTTTTTTAATTTTAAAGAAAATTTTACTGCTTGTTGTGAGGCCTCCAGCAGGGCAGTGAACTCGAAGTAGATTTTTTTTTTTTTTCTTAATATTTTACATGTCAGATTCCACATCACTCTCACAGAGACATGCTGGCCTCCAGATGGGCTGCGGGGGACCGGACCAAAGTGAGAGCCTGGGCATGGCATCAGCCTCTGCCCTTTTGCTCCCTCAGCTCAGGCTGCATCCCAAGGCACTGGGATTCTTTGTTTAGGGCTCTGCCCTGCTGAGAAAGAGATAAAATGGCCTTTTAAGGGATTGAACCAGAGGGCAGCCTGCGATACAACCTCCTGGTAATTGGATTGTGGATTGTCACGCCCTGGCTGCAAAGGCACCAGCAGCTCTCCTTTGCATTTAGAATAGCATCCAGACTCTTCACCCTGGTCTCTGAGGCCCTGCCTGACCTGGCTCCTGCCTATATCCCCACCCTCTCCCACCAGCACTCTGCCTCTCTACTGCCTTTCGGGCCACACGCATGCTCTTTCTGTTCTTCACGTTCTCCAAGCTAATTTCTTCCCCGAGATATTTGCATGTGGTCCTGACCTCTGCTTGGGCAGCTCTGACCCCATATTCCCATGTGTTGACTCCTCCTCTGATTTGCACTCAATGTCACTTTCTCAAACAAACCTGTGCCACCACCTTGTGCAAAATGGCCCTGCCACCCATGGGTTACTACCGGTCACAGCCCTGTGCTTGCTTTCCTTCTTGGCACTTGCTGCTATCTGAGGTCATCTTATTCAGTTATTTGTTTACTCCTTTATCACGGTAGCCCCCATCCTACCCCCAAGTCTAAACTCCCCATGAAAACAATGAGTCAGTAATTTTTTTTTTTTTTTTTTTGAGACAGAGTCTTGCTCTTTTGCCAGGCTGGAGTGCAGTGGCACGACCACAGCTCACTGCAACCTCTGTGTCCCAGGTTCAAGTGTTTCTCCTGCCTCAGCCTTCCGAGTAGCTGGGACTACAGGCTCGCGCCACCACACCCAGCTAACTTTTGTATTTTTAGTAGAGACTAGGTTTTACCATGTTGGCCAGAATGATTTCAATCTCTTGACCTCGTGATCCACCCGCCTCAGCCTCCTAAAGTGCTGGGATTACAGGCGTGAGCCGCCGCTCCTGGTGGAGAGGCTGGGATAAGAGCGATGAACAAAAGTCTGTAATTCCTGGTCGCCGCTCTTATTCCAACCTCTAAAGTACTATCTGGTGGGTGCTTAATAAATATTTATTAAGCAAATGACTGCTCACCAAGAGAGTGGCCTTTCCAAAATGTTGCCAGGAGAAGAGAGATTGAAAATCCTCAAGGAATGAGTTTCCCTTGGCCCAATAAACCTGATGGTAAAAGATACAGGCTGTCTCCACAGAGGTGCTCTTGCCCAAGGGCTCACCTAATGGAATCCGAAAATCATTGTTTAGAGTTGGAGTGTACCTGTTAAAACAGTTTCTGCTGCAAGAAACAGAAAACCCGATTAAAACTCACTTAAATAGTTAGGACATTCACTAGATCACTTACCAGGAAATCCTAGGGTAGGGCTCTTCCAGGGTTGGTGAATGCAGGGGCTAATGATAGTATCAAGAATTGGAGTTCTTTTGATCTGTCCATTCTGCCATTCTCTGTCTATTGCTGTTTCCCTTAGGTTTGTCCTCTCATGCCACAGGATGACTGCAGTAGCCAAGGGTATCATCTCAGTGGTCAATTTGAAAGACCGGAAGAGGGAACGAGCCTCTTTTCCTTTTTAAGAGCATAATGAGTTTCTTAGCAGATTTTCCTTCCTGTCTCTTTGGCCAGAGTTGTAACACGTACTTATTCCTAAAACAGTCACGGGCAAGCAGAATCCTCCTCTATTTGGCTTTGACTAATAACATCTCCTGGGATGAGAGAGGGGTCCTAACTTCCCCCAGCGCACCTGGTTTCCAGATACGTGCATCAGTTGAAGGCTGTTAGGTTGACATCTACAAACTCTCCTATAAATGAAAGGCGTTTCTGAATACAGTGCTTTTCAGAGCACAGATCACCCAGTTAACAGGTGATGGCCTTGGAGACATTTTTAGACACCCGATTAAGTAAACTTTAGAGCCATGTTAACAAAAGCAGTGTATCATAGGAAAGTGGAGAAAATGGGGATAAAAATAGAAGCGAAAGGGGAAAGAGGATGTATGAAGTATTCATGGTCCGTGATGTTAGAACTTCACCTAAAAAAATTAAGTGTCGCATAGCTTCTATGTTCGTTGACCTCATTTGTTTTCTGTTTCCTTTATCACTAGGGCTGATTTGTTAAGTTTAAACAGTGCTCACTGAGCATCTATATACCAGATTCTGATCCAGAATTTTGTTTTCCCAAGCAGCATTTCATTCAGTCATGTCTGTTGTTCATTCTCAAAAATTTCTAGAAAAAGAGATGCTCTGGATAATTTTATACCCCTTAGTCTGTGACTTTAAGGGAAACTTTTTGCCTCAGAAGTACCTTAGAGAATAGTAAGCCCTTTGGGTCTCTGCATATGATTTGTTTGGAGACCAACCTTTGACAGCCTATGGCCTGACTAAATGTATTTTCTCAGGACATCACAGGGATACTTTGGTTTTCAGTATTTTACACTAATTAAATATCATCATCTCTTTGTTTTCTCTGGTGCTATTTTCATAACAAATTTATTAAGAAAAAGTACAACCACACTATCCCCTAATTGCTGAAAACGTATAGCATTCTACCTGTGTTATGATCAGTATCACCATTCTGCTATAAGTAAATACTACTCCTCATATTTTGCTTTAACCAAATCCTAGAGGAGTTAGTCCTCATAAAAATGTGTGTGTGTGTGTATTTATTTATTTTTGAGATGGAGTCTCACTCTGTCACTGAGGCTGGAGTGCAAAGGCATAATCTTGGCTCGCTGCAACCTCCACCTCCTGGGTTCAAGTGATTCTTCTGCCTCAGGCTTCCTAGTAGCTGGGACTACAGGCGTATGCCACCATGCCCAGCTAATTTTTTGTATTTTTAGTAGAGACGGGGTTTCAGCGTGTTAGGATGGTCTCAATATCCTGACCTCGTGATCCACCCGCCTCGGCCTCCCAAAGTGTTGGAATTACGGGCATGAGCCACCAAGCCTGGCCCATAAAAATAATTTTTTGCCTGCTTCCCACCATCTTTCTTTGAAAAGACTGGTGACCTAGACTATTACCCCTCTTTCCATGCATTGCAGTGAGAAGCAGCTTACTGTGCACTGGTATTAACTTGCCTCAGTCTGGTGAGACAGAGCACCCATA
The DNA here is from genome assembly GCF_009761245.1 of Sapajus apella. Taxonomy (NCBI): domain Eukaryota; kingdom Metazoa; phylum Chordata; class Mammalia; order Primates; family Cebidae; genus Sapajus; species Sapajus apella. The sequence continues at coordinate 1,086,131 of NW_022436941.1, forward strand.
CACACAACAGGTTACACAAAGTGGGCTTATTACTTATGGATAGGTAGCAGGGGACAGCAGAAGTATTAGGTTCAGGGCGAGGCTGTCCCCCAAGGCTTAGGAAAGCTGCTCGGGGCAGTTGGTGTCTCAACTGCACATGCCCAACTTGGATAAAGCATTGAAGGACATCCTGTTTCTAAGGGGACTGGAACAGAGCCTGGCTGTCCTAGCCAGCTCCCTCTTATCTCAGAATGTGGAATTCTCAGCACATTCTACAGTTATTCATGAGAACTACAAGTGAGGAAAGGGAGAGAACTGGGTCAGTCCAAGGCCACCCAGAAAACTGTCCTGCACTCAGGACTATAATGGACTGTGTCAGTCTTACCTAACTTAATAACAACTCTGTGGTTGGAGTTGTTTTTATTTTTTATTTTAATTGTGAAATACTTCACCCTACACAAATAATATAACAGACATCATTTACTCATCACTTATATTAACAACTGTGTTAACATTTTGTCATATTCACTTCAGATCTTTTGTTTATTTATTTGAGACGGAGTCTGGCTTGGTCTCCAGGCTGGTGCGATCTCGGCTCACTGCAACCTCTGCCTCCCAGGTGCAAGCAATTCCCCTGCCTCAGCCTCCCTAGTAATGAGGACTACAGGCACATGCCACCAAGCCTGGCTAATTTTTTGTATTTTAATAGAAACAGGGTTTCACCATGTTGGCCAGGATGGTCTCCATCTCCTGACCTCATGATCTACCTGCCTTGGCCTCCCAAAGTGCTGGGATTACAGGAATGAGCCACTGTGCCCAGCCCAGATCTTTATTTTCTAAGGCAAGAAACATTATAACTGAAGTTCTTCCTTTCCATCTCCAGAATAAACCATTAACTGAAAGTTGTTATGTGATATGATTTGGCTCTATGTCCCCACCCAGATCTTATGTAGAGCTATAATCTCCACATGTTGAAGGTGGGACCCGGTGGGAGGTGATTGGATCATGGGGGTGAATTTTTCCCATGCTGTTCTTGTGACAGTGAGTTCTCACTAGATCTTATGGTTTAAAAGTGTGCGATACTTGCCCACCTTCCTCCTGCTCTACTATGGAAAGATGTGCTTGCTTCTCCTTCACCTTCTGCCATGATTGTAAGTTTCCTGAGGCCTCCTGGCCATGCTTTCGTTAGGCCTACAAAACTCTGAGTCAGCTAAACCTCTTTTCTTCATAAATTGCCCAGTCACAGATAGTTCTTTACAGCAGTGTGAGAACAGACCAATACAGAAAATTGGTGCCAGGAAAGTGGGGCGTCGCTATAAAGATACCTCAAAATGTGGACGTGACTTTGGAGCTGGGTAATGAGCAGAGGTTGGAACCTCAGAAGAAGATAGGAAGAAGGGTAATGGGCTCAGAAGAAGACAGGAAGATGTGGGAGAGTTTGGAACTTCCTAGAGACTTGTCGAATGGTTTTGACCAAAATGCTGATAGTGATATGAACAATGACGTCCAACCTGGGGTGGTCTCAGCTGGAAATGAGAAACTTATTGGGAACTGCAGTAAAGGTCACTCTTGCTATGCTTTAGGAAAGAGACCAGTGGCATTTTGCCCCTGCCCTAGACATCTGTGGAACTTTGATCTTGAGAGAGAGAATTTAGGATATCTGGCAGAAGAAATTTCTAAGCAGCAAAGTATTCAAGAAGTGACCTGGCTGCTCCTAACAGTCTATAGTCATATGTGTTCACAAAGAGATGCTCTGAAATTGGAACTAATATTTAAAAAAGAAACAGAGCAGAAAAGTTTGGAAAAATTGCAGCCTGGCCATGTGGTAGAAAAGAAAAACCCATTTTCTGGGGAGAAATTCAAGGCTGCTGCAGAAATTTCCATAAGTAAAGAGGACCTGAATGTTAATAGCCAAGACAATAAGAAAAATGTCTCCATGGCATGTCAGAGACTTTTCAAAGCAGCCTCTCTTATCACAGGCCTGGAGGCCTAGGAGGGAAAATGGTTTCATGGGCCAGGCCCAGGGCCCAGCTACTCTGCAGCCTTGGGTCATGGTACCCTGCATCCCAGTTGTTCCAGCTCCAGGCATGGCTTAAAGGGGCCAAGGTACAGCTCAGGCTATGACATCAGAGGGTACAGGCCCCAAGCCTTGGCAGCTTCCATGTCATGGTGGGCCTGTTTCGTCTGCAGAAGGCAAGAGTTAACATTTGGGAACCTCTGCCTAGATTTCAGAGGATGCATGGAAAGGCCTGGATGTCCAAGTGCAAGTCTGCTACAGGGCAGATCCCTCTGGAGAACCTCTACTAGAGCAGTGTGGAGGGGAAATGTGGGGTTGGGGCACCCATACAGAGCCCACACTGGGGCACTGCCTAGTGGAGCTGTGAGAAGAGATCCATCTTTCTCCAGACCCCAGAATGGTAGATGCACGAACAGATTGCTCCATGCACCTGGAAAAGCTGCAGGCACTCAATGTCAGCCTGTGAAAGCAGCTGCAGGGGCTGTACCCTACAGAGCCACAGCTGGAGCACTGCCCAAGGCCTTGGGAACCATCCTTTGCATCAGTGTGGCTTGGATGTGAGACATGGAGTCAAAAGAGAGCATTTTGGAGATTTAAGAGTTAATGACTACCCTGCTGGGTTTCAGACTTGCGTGGGGCCTGTAGTCCCTTTGTGCTGGCTAATTTCTTTCTTTCAGAATGGGAGCATTTGCCCAATGCCTGTACCCCCATTATATCTTGGAAGTAACTAACTTTTTTTTTCATTTTACAGAGTCATAGTAGGAAGGAAATTACTTTGTTTCAGATAGACTTTGGGCTTGGACTTTTCGGTTAACGCTGGAATGAGCTAAGACTTTGGGGGACTGTTAGGAAGACATGACTATGTTTTGAAACGTGAGAAGTACATGAGCTTTGGGAGGAGCCAGGGTGGAATGATATGGTTTGGCTTCCTGTTAAGCCTGTCAAACTGTGAGTCAATTAAGCCTCTTTTCTTCATAAGTTACCCGGTCTTAGGTATTTCTTTATAGCAGTGTGAGAACAGACTAATACAATGTGTGTAATTTGCATCCATGCTTTGTGCTGTTTATTACATGTGACGGTTCACATAATAATATATAATACTATTTGTATTTTAACCTACTTACTTAAATGATATTGTTCTGTATATATGCTTTTGAATCATGCTTTTCTTCTGACATTATGTTTTGTAGATTTATCCATGTTGATTTGATATACCTATTTCATTTTAACTGCTGCAAGTAATTAGCTGTATGACTATAGCACAGTTTGCCTATTTACTACTCTATTGATGGACATGTTGGACTTTTGCAATTTTTTTACAATGATAAATATTGTCAAAATGAACATCTTTACATACATTTCATTGTGCCCATATATGAAATTTTCTTCATTATGTATCTAGAAATTGATGGGTTGTGGAATACATGCATTTTTAAATTAACTAGAGATTAAGAAATGGCTCTGTAAACTCATTAAATGAATTAACAATACTATTAGCAATGTGGAAGAGCTATGACTTCTTAACATTCTTTCAAACTGTTAATATTATTAGACTTTAAGTATTTTTTTCTGATCTAATACATGTGAAGATAGTATCTAACTTTTAAAATTTGCGTTTGCGATTTGCTGGATTGTTAGTGAGACTGAACATCTTTTCACTTGTCTATTGGGCATTTTGGTTTTCTTTTTAGTGAATTACCAGCTTATACCCCTTGTCCAATTCTGTAGTATTAGGTTATATATTTCCTACTCATTTATAGGAGTTCTTTAGTAAGTATGGATGGTAATTATCTATCAGAGTTGTGTGTTCCAAATATTTTCTTCCAGTTTTTTGCATGTCTTCTATATTTTGAGTCTTTTTATTGTAAATAGTTTTACAATTTTCAAGTAGCTGAGTTAATAAATCATTTGTTTATACTTCGTGGGGTTTTTTTTCTTTTCTTTCTTTTCTTTTTCTTTTTTTTTTTTTTTTTTTTTTGTTTGTTTTTTGAGATGGAACCTCGTTCTGTCCCCCAGGCTGGAGTACAGCGGTGCGATCTTGGCTCACTGCAACCTCTGCCTCCTGGGTTTAAGCAATTCTTCTGCATCAGTCTCCTGATTAGTTGGGACTACAGGTGCATGCCACCACACCCAGCTAATTTTTTTGTGTTTAAATGGAGATGGGGTTTCACTGTGTTGCCCAGGGTGGTCACAAACTCCTGAGCTCAGGTAATCCGCCCACCCTGGCCTCCTAAAGTGCTGGGATTACAGGTGTGAACCGCCATGCCTGGCCTATACTATGTGTTTTTGTAGCTTGTGCTTCTTCTTTACCACAATGTAAAAAATTCTTTTTTTTTAAATTCTGAAGATTAAGTATTGCTGATTTTTAACATGCAGATTTTTCATTCATCTAGAGTTAATTCTGTGTATGATATAAGGTGGGAATCAAGTTTTTATTTTTCCTCCTGGATGGCCAGTTGTCCTGGCCTCTTGTTTTGAACAATTTCACCTTTACTGTGTATCTTTAATAGTTGCTGTATGATAACCTTGGCCTATCTGAAAATAGGAATGAAGGATTTGTTTTATTCTAGGATGCTTGACACTACAGTGTTAGTGATTCTCCAACTCCCAGGCACCTAACAATGACTAGAGGAGTGTGTTGAACATGCAGATTCCCAGGACCCACACAGGTCACTCAGTGTGACTTATGGGGTGGGGAGTCCAAGCACCTGTATTTTTTAAACTTCACTAGGTCTGGGGGAACAGGTGATGTTTGGTTACATGGATAAGCACTCCCAACCTTCCCCTTAAGTCTCCAAAGCCCATTGTATCCTTCTTATGCATTTGCATCCTCATAGCTTAGCTCCGACTTGTGAGTGAGAACATGCAATGTTGGTTTTCTATTCCTGAGCTACTTCATTTAAAATAATGGTCTCCAACTCCATCCAGGTCGCTGCAAATGCCATTATTTCATTCCTTTTTATGGCTGAGTAGTATTTCATGGTGTGTGTGTGTGTGTACCACATTTTATCCACTAGTTGATTGATTGGCATTTGGGCTGGTTCCATATTTTTGCAGTTGCAAATTGCCAAGCATCTGTATTTTTAATGTAGATGAGTTTGCTGCAAGTCACCTATAAATTACATTGAGAAATCTTCCTCTTAAGAGCAGAAAATAGAGTTTTCCCTTCTCCGTATTTTACATCTTCCAGAAGTCACAGCTTAAAATATTATGCTCTTTCTCTTTTACATGCACATTCTTATAGTCATGTGTGAAAGGACCCTAACCCACTCCTTTAATGAGAATAGGAAAAATCTCAATCCTAAATTTTCTGTGATTGCAGTGAACACTTTAATTCTCCTAAGCCAGATAATATTAATTAGGCCAGTAAAAATGAACTACAGGAGTCCAGAGAGCCCAGAGATCCACAGCGCATATGCCAGTGTTCTGCTGGATTTGACCATCCATCAGGAATATTTCATGCTGTTGTCTTCTCTCTGTACAATTTTGCTGTTTCAGGCCTAATCTATGCTCTTCATTCTGGCTGGAGACCTCAAAGAAGTTTTATAACTTGGAAGACCATGAAAATAATAATAATTCACCCAAAAGTGCCTACCCTAGGTAATGGTTTTCACTGCGGCTATTGGCAGGCACTGCTCAGGGGCCCGCCTGTGTGGCCAATGATCTAAGCCTTTTCTTGGGATACCTAAACTCCTCTTTACTGTGGGGCCAGGCAGCCTTTTGTGTTTCAAAAGCAGGAAGATGGACTTTCTCATACTTGTGTGTGGAAGGGGCAATGTGGATGACTTGCTGATGGTCACAAAGGTTTGTCTGCTCATTGTGAATGTTAAATAGCCCCAAAAAGGAAGGTTTCTTAATGCAAGAGCACATTTGCTCCATTTCCTGGCACAGGGTTTAAAACTAGATGAAAGCTCAAAAGCCTTACCTGGAATCTTGGTTTTTTGACTTGCAAGAGAGGCCCTATTTTTTCTTTTTCACTTTGAAGTATATTATTACTTTGATACTGTGATGGTTTTGACTGTCAGGAGAGCATGTCAAATATATGCAAATCATTACAAAACATCTATTCTCCTTACTGATTTTTTTTTTCAGGCAAATTTCAAACCCCAAAATGAGAACAATGGAATAATGCCTCTCAATGTAATTTCTAGAAACCAAATATTATCACTCTCAGAGCTTTTCCTTTAACTTAAGATGGGAAATCTGATCCTTTCCGTGAATGAGGATTGTCCTGTCTTTTTTTTTTTTTTTTTTCTAGACGGATTCTTGCTCTGTAACCCAGGCTGGAGTGCAAGTGGTATGATCTCGGCTCACTGCAACCTCTGCTTCCCAGGTCCTGGTTCAAGCAATTCTCCTGCCTCAGCCTCCCGTGTAGCTGGGATTACAGGCACGCACCACCATGCCCAGCTAATTTTTGTGTTTTTAGTAGAGATGGGGTTTCACCATGTTGGCCAGGCTGATCTTGAACTCGTAACCTCGTGATCCACCCGTTTTCGGCCTCCCGACGTGCTAGGATTACAGGTGTGAGCCACCGCGCCCAGCCTGTCCTGTCTTTTAATAGGTTTAGGGGAAATTAAATTTCCATTTTTTTGTCTTTGTTTTGTTTTGTTTTTTTTGAGACGGAGTTTCGCTCTCGTTACCCAGGCTGGAGTGCAATGGCGCGATCTCGGCTCACCGCAGCCTCTGCCTCCTGGGTTCAGGCAATTCTCCTGCCTCAGCCTCCTGAGTAGCTGGGATTACAGGCACGTGCCACCATGCCCAGCTAATTTTTTGTAGTTTTAGTAGAGACGGGGTTTCACCATGTTGACCAGGATGGTCTCGATCTCTTGACCTTGTGATCCACCCGCCTCGGCCTCCCAAAGTGCTGGGATTACAGGTGTGAGCCACCGCGCCCGGCCCTGTCTTTGTTTTGAGTATTACTAGCTCACATAAGCAAGGCAGAGGGGCAAAGAGTGACTCATGTTCACGAATATGACCAGTTGTTGGGAAACCAGTAGGAAATCCTAGGAAAAGGGTAATCTTTCTAACAGCTGCGTTCCTCTTTGACTTATCTCTCTGGATCTCTTGTGGGAAATGATTTGCTATGTGTTTGTCTGGTGTTGACAACACTGAATCCACCTCCCTAGCCACAGATATAGAGTTGTTCATTATTAACCTCTTGAACTTTGCACAGACACCTGCTTATGCCATTTAGCCATCCTTGGTGGCCAGAAACCCTTGGAGGCGTGGACTATCTTCACATCTGCCAGGCAAACTGAGTGCCTGGCTCAGGTCTCCTGTATTCACAGCTTTCCAGAGCTGAGGTAGATTTTAAAGTGGTTACAATACATATTACCTACAGTTATATGTACTGAGCAGTCATTGAGTACAAGATTGGAAAGCCAGATATGGTATTAATGAAGTCTAGAAGACAGGCAAATATTTGACTGTGATCTGTATTTATTATCTATTGCATTAAAAGGAGGCAGAACAAAGAGTTGAACTTAGGTATGAGTGATACTATCATTAAACTCTATTGTTCCGCTTGGGACTCTAGGAAAGTCCTGCATAATTCATAATCAAAAGAATTGATTGACCATATCACTAAGAGAAAATACCCTTATTTTACAGGGCTTTTGCTATATGTATAAAAGATTAAAAATTTACATGGGATGTTAAATGTAGAATCATTGAAATCAGTGACCACAAAGTGCCTGTTCATAATCAGGTGACAGTGGGATTTTGTTCCCATTGATAACTACATAGCTAATCTGTTTCTATCAGTATTAAACATAGCAAAATATATCCTTCCCCCATCTTTGGGAACATATGAAGTAAGAAAAGGAAAGCCAAGAATCGGCAGGCCACATTTGGATACAGTTATGTTCATATAGTAAGGACATAGTGGATTTTCCTTATTGGTATATAAACATGTTCTTGTAACTCCAGAATTAAGCCAAGAAAACTTTCTTTGACCCAGATCCCCCTTCGGCCACTGCCCCACTTCTTTCCCCATGCCCAGTGTCACTTCCGTAAATATTCTCCATGGTCACTATCTTGACTACACACTGCCTTTGTTTCCTCCTCACCCACTCCATGTGGGCTTTTCACCCTCATTCACTGATACCCTCACACTCTGCCAAATCACCAAATCTGTTGTTTGTTTGTGATAAGGTCTATCTGTAACCCAGGCTGCCATGCAGTGGTGCAATCATGGCTAACTGCAACCTCTGCCTCCTGGCCTCACGTGATCCTCTCACCTCAGCTTCCCAAGAAGCTGGAGCCACAGGCACGTGCCACCACTCCTGGCGAATTTTTGTTTTTTTTTGTAGCGACGGGATGTTGCCATGTTGCTCATGCTGGCCTCAAACTCCTGAGCTCAACTGATCTGCCCACCTTGGCCTTCCAAAGTGCCAGGATTACAGGCGCAAGCCACCGCGCCCGACCCCACACTGCTAAATCTAAAGGGTATTCTCTGTCTTCATTTTTCTCAAACTCACAGCAGCATTCAATTGACTCATCATTTTGTATTAAAGCACTTTTTTTTTTTCTTGAGGGTTTGTCTCCTAGCTTACTTGAAACCTCTACATTTTCTTTTGCTGGCCTCTTCTCTTCAACTTTCAAATTTTGGCAAGTCTAAGAGCTTCTTCCTGAGACCACTTTTTTTCATCTTCACTTTCCTCAGGGAAGCTTATCTAATCCCATTTTGTTGTATACCATATATGAGCTAAAGCTCCCAGTCTATAGCTTTCACTCCAACCTCTGCTTCAAACTTCAGAGTCAAATATCTGGCCATGTACTTGACATTTCTTCTTCAATATCTAATTGGAACTCTAAACGTAGTATGTCTTAATACATCCTACTGTCAACTTACTTCTTCCTGTATTTTCTCCATTTCATTAAAAGACACCATTATCCACCTAAGTGCTCAGGATACAAATGTAGGAGTCATCCTAGAGTTTTCCTTTCACTCACTACATCTAATCCTTTAGCAAATTCTGTTGACTTCATCTTTACATTTGAATCTATCCAATTCTCTTCCTTCCTTCTGTTCCTACCCTAGTGCAAGCTACCACCAGCTTTTTCCTGGACCATTACAGTGGCCTCATCATTGGTTTCCCTGTTTTTGCCATTGATACCGGCTACAATACATCCTCCCACATAGCAGCCAAAATTATCTCTTTAGAAAGTAAATAGGCTGGGTGTGGTGGCTCATGCTTGTAATGCCAGCACTTTGGGAGGCTGAGATGTGTGGATCACCTGAGGTCAGGAGTTTGAGACCAGCCTGGCCAACATGGTGAAACCCTGTCTCTACTAAATAATAATAATAATAATAATAATGATAATAAATAGAAGATCAAAAGAGATATAATGACAAATGGTCAGTTTATTACCAAGCAATTATAAATATTCATGCTCCTGATAATAGAGCTTTAAAATACATGAAACAAAAATAGAATTAAATAGAATTAAAGGGAGAAATAGACATATCCACATTTATCATTATAAAGCTTAACATTACTCTCAGCAATTGACAGAACTAGACAAAAATATAAATAAAACCATAGAAGATATGAATAACATCAACCATTTTGATGTAATTGATACTTATGTAACAACTGCAGAATGCACATTTTTCAAGTGCATATGGTACATTCATTAAGATAAATGATATCTAGGCCAGAAAACAAATCTCAGTAAATACATGTGGACTAAAGCTATACAGACTTTTTTCTTTTCTTTTTTTTGAGGTGGAGTCTCACTCTGTTGCCAGACTAGAGTGCAGTGGTACAATCTCGGCTCACTGCAGCCTCTACCTCCCAGGTTCAAGCAGTTCTCCTGCCTCAGCCTCCTGAGTGGCTAGGACCACAGGCACATGCCACCATGCCCAGCTAATTTTTGTAGTTTTGGTAGAGACAGAGTTTCACCAGGAAACTCTGTCTCTACCAAACTCTGACCATGCTGGCCAGGATGGTCTTGATCTCTTGACCTCGTGATCCACCCACCTTGGCCTCCCAAAGTGCTAGGATTACAGGTGTGAGCCATGGCTCCCGACCTAGGACTAAAGTTATACAGACTTTATTTTCTAACTATAGTTGAATTATATTAGAATTCTATGAGAATTTGGAAATAGAGGCCGGGTGCAGTGGCTCATGTCTGTAATCCCAGGACTTTGGGAGGCTGAGGCAGGCAGATTACCTGAGGTCGGGGTTTAAGACCAGCATGGCCAACATGAAAAACTCTCTCTCTACTAAAAATACAAAATATTAGCCAGGCATGGTGGTGGACACCTGTAATCCCAGCTACTCGGGAGGCTGAGGCAGGAGAATCACTTGAACCCCAGAGGTGGAGGCTGCAGTGAGCCAAGATTGCACCACTGTGCTCCAGCCTGGGTGAAAAAGCGAGACTCCATCTCAAAAAAATAATAAATAAAAGAAATTGGAAATAGATATCTAGAAAAACTTCAAATACTTGAAAAACGACATATTTCTTATTGGTTTCTCCTATTCATTTGGGTCTCAATGAAGCTTTCCATGACCACCAATGTAAGGGAAAGTCCCTGGTGAAGTCCTGCTGTATCGCTCCGCTATACTTTGTCATTGCACTAGTCATGGATATTTTTTCTTTAGCCATTGTGTGAATGGTTTTCCCCACTAGCATGCGAGTTCTGAGGGGTAGGAAGCTTGCCTCTATTACTTACTGCTAAAATGGTAGCTGAAACCCAGTAAATGCTCAATAGCATTTTGCTGAAGCAATGAGGAGTGAATATGAATCCTTGACAACCCATCATAAGCCCATCTAGATGGGGTAATGAGAATGATGATGACATTACTACCGTAAACATAATATTCTGCTGGTGGTGTGATTGCTCAGGTACTTTAGCTGCCTTATCTCATTGAGTCCTCACAATTGCCTGTGCAGTAGATACTTCTGTTATCCCCGTTTTACAGAGGGAGAGACTAAGATACAAAGAGGTTAAGTAACCGATGTCATTTGACTAGTAAAGAGTGAACCAGGATTCAAACTCGGGTTGTCTGATTCCAGACCACTTGTTTTGAGTAACTGGTATTGAATTCATAATGGGAGAAAGGAGGCTGGTGGTTATATATGTGTATTTGTAAGTGAGCCAGCATAAGCTCTGTCTAGTCTTAGCGTCAAGGCTCTGGTCTTCTCCCTCGAAGCCACAACTGACTTTTAACTAAAAATATGAAAGAATCTCCTCAATGTTAAAGTCAGTTTTGTGTTTTTGTGGCATCAGTCCTGATAATGGCAGCATTTTAAACCAGTGGAGAAAGGATAGATTAGTCAATAAATGGTGTTGACAAATTAATATTTGGAAAAATAAAATTAGATTCCTACTTTACATGATAAATATAAACAAATTCTGAAAGAAGAATTTAAATTTAAAACATGAAACCATACACAAAGATATTAGGAAAGAATATGGGTGAATAATGGCTAGGCTCGGTGGCTCATGCCTGTAATCCCAGCACTTTGGAAAGCCAAAGTGGGCAGATCACCTGAGGTTGGGAGTGCGAGACCAGCTTGGTCAACATGGTGAAACCCTGTCTCTACTAAAAATACAAAAATAGCCAGGTGTAGTGGTATACACCTGAAATCCCAGGTATTCAGGAGGCTGAGGCAGGAGAACCACTTGAACCTGGGAGGCAAAGTTTACAGTAAGCTGAAATCATACCACTGCACTCCAGCCTGGGTGACAGAGGGAGACACTGTCTCAAAAAAAGAAGAAAAAGAATATAGGTGAATATTTAAGCTCAGATGGGAATGGCCTTTCTAAGTGTGTTAGTATGTCCTAGCTGGACCTGAATCAGGAATTTGGTGCCTTTTTGTGACCTGGTGAGGCACTGCAGATGCTGCAGGGTAGGATCTGGAGGGTTAGGAAGTAATTCCTTCACCTGTGTTTGGTTCAGCCCTTTCTCATCGTCTTTTGCGGCTGTTCCAGCCTTCCTTGGACTCAGCAGATGATTCATCCCAATGTCCAGAAGAAAAAGAGTCTAGGAGTTTTAAAATATAAAATAATAAATTTCATCATTTACCCTTTGTCTCACGGTTTTCAGAGAAAGTAGTGTCCATCTTCTTGACCTAAGCCAATCCTTCTACATGTATTTTTAACATGTATTAATTTACAGTGAGAAATATTACTGTCAAATACACAGGAATGCTCATATTAACTCTTCAATGCATTTTCTCCCTGAAAGACAGTAACATGGGAAACCAAATGATGATCTAAAGGTTTCCTTGTGGGCAAGGACCTATCCAAACCAAGGGTGTGAATGGGACATTCTTAATCCCTGGGCAGAGTGTGACAGGTTCAGGATCTAAGACTGCTACAGGCGTTGTGTCCACCAGAACCTAGAGAAACACTCCACTGACTGGTGTTAACCAGTTAAAAAGAAAAATAATTGGTTTGTTTGTTTCACAAAATCAATATATGTTCATTGTTGAACCATTAGGTAAGGAATGGGAATTAATATAAATAACACTCATAATTCTTTATTTTAAAATATGCCATGGCAAATGCCTTGTATATCCTCTCTAGGTAAATTCCTCATATGTCTTTTCTAGTCTTTCTCTGCATATCTGTTAAACTGCTTAATGCCCTTCTAATTGGTTTCCTACGCAAAAAGATCATTACCGTTATGAAAAAAATCACTCTAGGTAAACTGCCCATATTGTTTGCCCCTCCAGCAGAGTTCAGCTTATTATTTCATCTTCTCTAACCATAAACAATATGAGAAGACCTCTCTAGCCATAATTGTTTCACTCTCTCACTTCCTGATTTTCAGAATGATTTCTTTGTAAAACACTTTGTACTGTAAACAAACAAAAAGCCAGAAACAGAAAATCTTACAAAACAAATATACAGCTTAATGAATTATTCTAAGGCAAACCCTCCCCAGGTCTGCAATATATCTGAGCTGTCTACTAAAGGCCCCACCCTGCATTCTGTCCAATCCTGCTCCCTCCTTCCCCAAGAAAGGAATCCTGCTGTCCCAAATGTGTATTCCTATATACTATACCTTAGCCTTTCCCTCTTCAAACAATTTTTTAAAAGATTCCTTAATCTAACAGATTTCTCACCATTCTTTTCTTTTCCTTAGAATTCACCTGTTGAGGACAGGTGCGGAGGCTCACGCCTATAATCCCAGCACTTTGGGAGGCCGAGGCGCGGGGATTAGCTGAGGCCAGGAGTTCAAGACCAAACTGGCCAACATGGCGAAACCCTGTCTCTACTAAAAATACAAAAAACTAGCCAGGCATGGTGGCAGGCACCTCTAATCCCAGCTACTCAGGAGGCTAAGGCAGGAGAATTGGTTTAACTCAGGAGGCAGAGGCTGCAGTGAGCTGAGATCATGCCATTGCACTCCAGCCTGGGCAACAAGAGCTAAACTCTGTCCCTGCCCTCAACCCCCCAACCCCAAAAAAAGGCTGGATGTGGTGGCTCATGCCTGTAATCCCAGCACTTTGGGAGGCTGAGGAGAGCAGATCGGGAGTTTGGGACGAGACTGACCAGCATGGAGAAACCTCATCTCTACTAAAAATACAAAATTAGCCAGGTGTGGTGGCACATGCCTGTAATCCCAGCTACTCAGGAGGCTAAGGCAGGAGAATCACTTGAACCCAGGAGGCAGAGGCTGCAGTATCGCTTGAACCTAGGAGGCTACAGTATCACTTGAACCCAGGAGGCGGAGGGAAACTCCATCTCCAAAAAAAGGAGAATTTATCTGTTGAAAAATTAGAGGTACTTGACCCATAGAATTGCCTGCCATCTGAAATTGGCCCATTTCGATCCCAAAGTGCACTTCAGCGTGTTTGCCTATGTCCTCTGTATTTCGTGCAAATTGGCAACTGATTCAGGGGCTTGATCAGAAACGCAATACTAAAAATGGTACTGCATTTCTCCATCATGCAGCACATAGTGTCTGGTTGTCTCTTTTTTGTAATGTTAGTAGCTGTTGGTGCACATTGCCTCTGTCTTAATTCACTGGGGTTATAGGCTAATGATTCTAATTCTTTTTTCTCATGCATTCACTGGAATATTTTTATTATAAAGAAGTACTGTGCCTCATGTAATATTTGCTTACACAGTGGCACAGTTCATATAGGAAAAGCAGGATAAATGCTTTCTCTTTATTCATCAAGTTTTTGAGATAATGAATTGATTCCCTGTCATCATCAAAAAGTGACTTTAAAAAAAAATCTATGAACTCGTGGAGGCGTCTCATCCTTGGGGAGGTGAGCCAGGTTGTTCAGCAAGGCCAAGGCTACAGAGTCAGCCAGTGTCACTTCTGCTACATTCCATTGCTGAAAGCAAGTCATTAAAGCCAGTCCAGACACAAAGACTGGAAGGATAGACTCCAGCTTTTGATGTAAGGAACTGCAGAGGACTTGCTACCATTATGTAATCTGTAATACCTAGTTTTGCTCTAAATGCTTCCATGCTTTTTTGGTTTTCTGTTTCCATGTGAGGATTCAAAGACTATATCACCACCAGTGTTTTGCCAGAATCTGCCCTCTGAGTCAATTCTTATTTTACTGATTATCTGTAGAACTAGCTGTGTATAAACAAGGAGGCATCTAGCAGGTAAGGTGGCCATAACTTCTGCTTCATGTTCTGCTCCTGATCCTCATGGGTGGCAAGCTTTGCCTCTGTACTACTTCTGTTACCTTGGAGACCGCCACAAAAGCCTTGACTCCTGTGCTCTCAGGACCACAAGGCCTTCTGGGTGCCCAAACAGTCCCTTCCATGCTCATTGTGCTAGGGCCACACTATGTTCCTAACAGAACTGTCCCTACTTCATGGGCACTCAGATCTGGTCTCTGGGGCCGGAAGCCTCTTACCATAACCTGTGTCCATTTCAGTCAATATCTACCATTGAGGTCGGGTGCGGTGGCTCACGCCTGTAATCCCAGCACTTTGGGAGGCTGAGTCAGGTGGATCACAAGTCAGGAGATCGAGACCAACCTGGGCAACATGGTGAAACCCCATCTCTACTAAAAATACAAAACTCAGCCGGGCGTGGTGGTGCGAGCCTGTAATCCCAGCTACTCAGGAGGCTGAGGTAAGAGAATCGCTTGAACCAGAATGTTGGAGGTTGTAGTGAGCCGAGATCACGCCACTGCACTCCAGCCTGGCAACAGAGCTAGCCTCCACCTCAAAAAAAAAAAAAAAAAAAAAAAACAACTACCATTAACTCCTTCCTGCCACTTTACCTCCTGAAAGCCTGTTTACTTGCAGATAAATCAAATCCCAAAATATGTATTTGCTCCCAACCTACACTGCTGTACTAGCCTGCCCAGTTACCAAACAGAGCCAGGCTCTGAATCCCCGTTCAGGCTCAAATGGGATATCCTAATACATGTAGAAAACCACCCCCCATCCAAGATCATATTACTGTTTCCCTATATAATTTTCTGATAGCTTCATGTATGATTTCATGTCATTGATTTACATTTAAACCCTTAATCCATTTGGAATTTGTCTTATTGTATTATAAGAAGAATCTAAGTTTTCCTCTAAATGATTTGCCAGATATAATTGGACTATTTGTTGAATAAAGTGTCTTCCCCCACTGATTTGAAATCACATGGCTATTTCATTTACTGAATTCTTGGACACACACACACACACACACACACACACACACATTCTCTCAGGCACATGCGTGCACACACACATGCACACTTACACACCTTTGGATCCTCCTCTGGGCTTTCATCTCCATTCTTTTCATCTGTATGGCAGTTGCTATATGGCAATTAATTAAAACATCATAATATCTTGGCTGAGTGTAGTGGCTCATGCCCATAATCCCAGCACTTTGGGAGGCTGAGGAGGGTGGATCACTTTCCTCAGCAAGATCAGGAGTTCACCTACCTCAGTAGAGGTCAGGAGTTCGAGACCAGCCTGCTCAACATGGCAAAACCCCGTCTCCACTAAAAATACAAATATTAGCCGGGTGTGGTGACGGGTGCCTGTAATCCCAGCTACTCAGGAGGCTGAGGCAAGAGAATCACTTGAACCCAGGAGGCAGAGGTTGCAGTGAGCCAAGATCGTGCCACTGCACTCCAGCCTGGGCAACAGAGCAAGATTCTGTCTCAAAAATAAAAACAAAAAAAAACCTCACATTATAATATCTTAATTAATTGTAGCTTTTAAATGTATTTTAATGTCTGATCCTTGTGCCCTCAGTTCTTTTCCTCTTGCCACTCCTAGGAATCTCAGCCTCTCAGTGATTTTGTTCCTTTCTCTCGACTTCCTCCCTGCCACCTATAAACATGTTCATGTCTCACCTGTTCAAACAAGCCCTCAGAAGCCTCTGGAGCCCATCTGTTTCCTCTAGCTACCGTACTACCTGTGTCCTTTTCATAGGTGAGTTCTGCTGAAGAGCAGCATTCACGGAGTTCTCACTGTGTCACTGGGAACATTGCTAAATTCAGGGAGTACTTCATTCCTTTTCTTTGCTGAATTAGACTCTGTGAGCACGTTGCCCTTGAAACCTTCTCCTCCTTGGTTTCCTGCCAAAGCTTTCCTTGTGGTCTCTTAGACTATTTCTTCTCAGACTCCTCATGGGCTTCTGTTCATTTGTTAGCCCCCTAAAAGTCAGTGTTCCCTGGAATTCCAGGCTCAGCTCTCTTCAAACTCTCACTCCTTCTGACTTCATCTCTCCCCATGGCTTCAGCTGGCTCTATATTCCGAGCCTGGTTCCTCCCATTTTTCTAATTATCTACTGGATGACACCATGAAGATGTCCCATCAAGGGCATCAAGTTCAGAGTGTCTTACCTTTCCCTACACGTCTTCTCATAGATACCTACATTTATGTCCTTACCATTCATCTTGTCTCCTGAGCAAGAAACCTGAGCCTCATGCTCAGCTCCTTCCTCCCTCTCCTTTTCCTCCCACGTGTAGAGCAGAAGGAAACATGCTTTGCAGTGAAACAAGCTTAGATTCCAATTCAGATGCTGCTTCCCACTCATCCTGTGCCTTGAGTGAGCTCCTTAATCTTTCAGAGCTTCCACTTCCATGCTATAAAATTGGGATAACAGTGGTACCTACCTCAAAGGGCTGTTGGGAGGGATAAATGAGATCATGGGTATTGAACCCAGCCCTGACTCATGCCTGGGGCTTATCAAAGTTTCATCTTTAATCCGTGCTTTATAAATGTTGTCCAACTCAGAGTATTCCTCCCCATTCTCCGGGTGGATCTTTCCATTCTAACCCCATCTCCGGTAATCTGGACTATCCAGCAGTCTCCTCACTGTGCCCTTCCTCTGGTCTCATCCTCTTCCAATCTCCATGCGACATTTAGGCTCATTCTCTCTTCCTTTTTCGCACCTCTTCCCTCACATCCAGGCTTACTTCTGACCGGGAAGGCTGCAAACCCTCAGTAGATAAAAGACATCTTTCTTAGCATGGCTTTGAGGACTCATAGATGTCCAACCCTGGCTGCCTTTCCTATCGTCCTCTCTGTCCCGTCCTGCGGGCCCACGCTCCAGCTCTGTTCATCCAGCTTGCTGTTTCTCTAGCATGCAGTGCTGTTTCTCCTCTTGCTTGCCCTTTTGCACACTGGACTTGATGTCTACTTTGTTTTTTGTTTGTTTGTTTTTGAGACCGAGTCTTGTTCTGTTGCCCAGGCTAGAGTGCAGTGGCATGATCTAGGCTCACTGCAACCTCTATCTCGCAGGTTCAAGTGATTCCTCTGCCTCAGCCTCCCGAGTAGCTGGGATTACAGGCACCTGCCACCATGGCTGGCTAATTTTTGTATTTTTAGTAGAGATGGAGTTTTGGCCAGGCATAGTGGCTCATGCCTGTAATCCCAGCACTTTGGGAGGCCAGGGTGGGTGGATCACCTGAGATCGGGAGTTTGAGACCAGCCTGGCCAACGTGGTGAAACCCTGTCTCTACTAAAAATACAAAAATTAGCTGAGTGTGGTGACGCACGTCTGTAATCCCAGCTACTCAGGAGGCTGAGGCGGGAGAATCACTTGAACCCAGGAGGTGGAGGTTGCAGTGAGCCCAGATTGTGACACTGGACTCCAGCCTGGAAGACAGAGTGAAACTTGGTCTCAAAAAAAAAAAAAAAATACAGATTTTCATCATGTTGGCCAGGCTGGTCTCAAACTCCTGACCTCAAGTGATCCACCTGCCTTGGCCTCCCAAAGTGCTGGGATTACAACAAGAGGCACCACGCCCGACCTAGTTGTCTACTTTGAACCCTCCTTCTTTCTCTTTCTCCCATCTCTGCCCTAGACTCTGAATGGCTGGTGAGCTCCTACTGGTTATTCAAAGCCTAGCTCAGTCTGCTCTCCCTAACTTCCTTGAGTGCCCTTTCAAGTTCCTTCTCACAGTGTCCTCCATGTTATAATCTTGCGAGGAATTCTGTCGTTGCAATGAGCCCAGTTATTTGTTTCCTACGCTTTCCCTTTCCTCATTCTCTGTCCTCACCCCTGAATAACTGGGAACCCCCAGAAAGGAGAAGTCGAGATTGAAAGCTTAGGCCATGGAGTCAGACTGGCTGGGCTCAAATCCTGGTGTTCCTGTTTACTCACTTGGTAAGATCGGGCAAGTTACTTAATTTATTTTTACCTCAGTTTCCTTATTTATACGATGGAAGCATCAATGGTACTACCTTAAAAGCTTATTTTGAGGAATAAAATACTCCATGTAAAATGCGAAACCTAGTTCTTGGCACATATTAAATGTTCAATAAATGTTAGTAAATATTGAACAAATGTTGTTCAATAAATGGTGGTTCAATAAATGTCCACCACTGTTGTTATTTTTATTACTATCATTGTTATTGGAAGCAAGAATGTGTAATTCACCTTTACATTTCCAACCTCTAGGACAGTGCTTGGATCAAGATAAATGTTTATTTAAAGGGATGTTAATAATATGAGCTAATATTTATTGAATATTTGCTATTTTTCAATCACATGCTAAACTCTTTAGATGCATTATCTCAGGTATCCTTCCCAGCAGCCCTGCAGGCTGTGGATTGTTATTCCCTTAGCAAATGAGAAGACCAAGAACACGGGCTCAGAGACTATGTCAATCTGACTGTATCAAGATTGCAGTTAGTAAGTAGCAGAGCCAAGATCTGACTCCTGAACTAGTGATCTTCATACTCCAGCGCACTCGCTGTGTGACCTTGAATCAGTCATTTTCCTCTCTGGTATTCATCTTCCTCATTTGAAACTGATTGGGGTGAACTGGACCATCTCTAAAGCCCCCTCCAGCTCTGCTACTCTGTATTTATTAGAAGCAGAAGACAAACTTGGTTGGGTGCGGTGACTCACGCCTGTAATCCCAGCACTTTGGGAGGCCGAGGTGGGTGGATCATGAGGTCAAGAGATCGAGACCATCCTGGCCAACATGGTGAAACCCCATCTCTACAAAAAAATGCAAAAATTAGCCTGGTATGGTGGCATGGGCCTGTAGTCCCAGCTACTCAGGAGGCTGAGGCACGAGAATTGCTTGAACCCGGGAGAAGGGGATTGCAGTGAGCCAAGATCGTGCAGCCTGGCGGCTGGTGACAGAGCAAAACTCTGTTTCAAAAAAAAGGTAGAAGACAAACTTATAGCAAATGCCATGAAGATGAAAATCTCCTTAAAAAAATAATTCCAAGTCCCAGTCAGTGCTATATTTCTTTCCAGAAACAAATCATTACATTGACGGAATTGATTACATTGCATCAAAGGGCTCTGATGGTTTCTTGTAGTTCATTGCCTTATTTGGCCAGCCTAGTGGACAGGATCCTTGAATGCTGCCTTAGTCTGTTTGAGCTGCCACACACACACACAGACACAAAAATAGCTTAGCCTGGGTAATTTATAAACTACAGAAATGTATTTCTCACCATTCTGGAAACACAGAAGTCCAAGATCAAGGCACTGGCAGATGTGATGTCTGGTAAGGGTCCATTGTCTCCTCCATCAATGGTGCTTCATTGCTGTGCCTCATATGGTGGAAGGGGTGAACAAGCTCTCTTTTTCAAGCCTCTTCTAAAAGGGCAATAACCCCATCCATGAAAGTGGAGCCCTCATGACCCAAACGCCCCCTTTCCCAATATTATTGCACTGGAAATTGGGTTTCACCCCATGAGTTTTGAGGTGGCACCAACATTCATAGTAAGCACATCAGTTAGGTTCTTAGTTACTGGCTGCAGAACCCCCTCTAGTTAGCTGAAGCAGAGATGGAAACTTATTTTTAAAATAGTGGGTGGCTCACAGGTTACCTATAAGGCTAAAGGATTGTCAGACTGAGGCCACACAGCCAGGGACAAAGCCCAAGCCACTCTGACAGATTTCCCTGGAAAGGGTCTGGGTTTGCCACAGCCACACACAGACTGCAGCTCTGACTGTGATGTGGGCCATCATGGACTTCTGAGCCTCCTGATGGCTGCCCCCAAGCACCAGATGTCAGGCCATGACCCTCACCAGAAAATGGATTATGCACGTTACTCTTGTGAAGGTAAGTCTCTCTGATTAGAGAAGACTGATCACATACCTTCACTCCATCTTCAGGGAAGGCCAGGAATTGGGGGCAGCAACTTCTCTGAGAAGCAGGACTTAATGAGGTAAGCAATGTCCCACACTTGGAAACAGCCAGAAGTTACTGGGTGACCACTGACAAGGACAGTTGTCCCACAGATAGATTTATTACATGGACTTTAGGAAGTCAGCTGGAGGCCAGGTGCGGTGGCTCACACCTGTAATCTCAGCACTTTGGGAGGCTGCGGCGGGTGGATCACAAGGTCAGGAGTTCGAGACCATCCTGGCCAATATGGTAAAACCCTGTCTCTACAAAAAATGCAAAAATTAGCCTCGTGTGGTGGTGGGCACCTGTAGTCCCAGCTACTTGGGAGGCTGAGGCAGGAGAATCGCTTGAACGTGGGAAGCAGAGGTTGCAGTGAGCTGAGACTGCACCACTGTACTCCAGCCTGGGCGACAGAGTGAGACTCTGTCTCAAAAAAAAAAAAAAAAGGAAGTCAGCTGGGCCTTATCATACAAGTGTGTGTCTTAAAGCTGAGAGATCTCTCTGAATCCAGACATTGAAATAATAGTCACTAACACTCACTCCATGCCAGGCCTGAGCTAAACTCTTTACACACATTTTCCATTAGATGTCACAACAGTCTTATGAAGTGTCTACTATCATCCCCAGTATGTATTATTATCTCCATCTCACAATTGAGGAAACTGAGGCACAGAGAGGAAGTATCATGTTCTGTATCATTCAGCTAGTAAGCGATAGGCATACGCTTGAACCCAGTGCACGACTCATCGTTCTGCCTTTGACAAGCCGTCTATTGTGCTGAAGACCAAATCCTCATGCTGGGTCACACTAGCACTTTTCCTTCTCAGTTCAGAACTGAGTTCTGATGCCAAAATCAAAGAGAATTTTGCAGGAAAATAATGTCAACCAGATTTGAAAGAATCATCACGCAGAGTTCTCTCAATGTTTTCTGAGATGAACGGCTTTCAGTTCAAGGGTGCTTTATTATCTTGGTTAAAATGAAAGTGTTGAACATTCTTGGTGGTTTTGCCCCTCTGTACCCTATTATACTGGGAACTGTGTCCTGAAGGAACTAATGTTGAACTTAGTTCCCAGGCCTCAACTTCAGGGTCACTTAAAGTTCTGGAAACCTTTGTAGAAAAGTTCCTCTTCTCATCCCTTCACATGTATTTTTTCCTTTTTTTCCAGACAAAGTCAGTGGCCGATTTGGAGAGAGAAATATTTAAAACAATCCTACCTCCCATCTTGCTGTATATACATGAGCATAAGTTCTGGTTATGAAATTCAATGCTTATTTGGCCTGAGGTTAAATTGTAAAGGAGCTTTAAGGGCCCCATTTAGGATGGAGATAAATGCACAAATGAAAATATACGTAACTCAAGGAACACACGCAATTAATGATGGCCACTGGAACAGCCTTCCTCCCTGGGCCAGCCGCTCTCCTGTTTTGGAACTGGTTATATAAAATTGGCAGGAGGCAGGAAGGAGGGGACGCTGTTGCTTCAGTGCAAGACGACAACTGAAACCAGGGGGAAGGAAGTGGGAGGAAAGGCTGGAGCAGAGGGCCATAATTTCATTATGAATTCCTGCCTATTCTGAGCGATTGTCCCCACATTTGTCATTGAAAGTGCAATTTCCTCTATGAAAACTGCCTTTCCAAGGACCTTGGGAAAGATTATGAGCACAGGAGGTAGGGTATCCAATTCTTGTTAGTAATGAACTTTATTCTATATTTGTTATTTAACAATTCTGTGCGCTGTTCAGTCTTCGGTAATAAAGTTAGCATTACTTTTTATTCTTTCATTTGTCCAACAGACATCTCCTGATGGCTCACTCTGTGCCAAGTGTTGTGCTGGGCACCAGACATATTGAACAGGTCCTGGTTACTGCCCTCTGGTACTTAACGCTCCATCAAAAGAAGCAGACAGGAAGCATCTGATCACAGACTTAAGTTTCATGCTTGTCAGGGTGATGTGTGCTATCAAGAGTCAAAGGATGTGATGAGAGCGGGCAACAGAAGTGACATTTGAGCTGAAACTCAGGACAAATAGGAGAAAAGCAGGCAAAAGGATGAGGGGAAGAGAAACGGAAAAAAAGCAATCAAATGCCAGAAATGGGGCAGAAAAGATGTAGAAGTGGTTTGTAAGCATGGGTTTATCATCTCTTTTCTCATCATCTTTGCATCAGCTACATGAGTTTTTCAAGAGTGGTCTATGAGCCTCTTATATCAGAATTACCTGGAAGTACAGTCAGCCCTCTGTGTCCACCAGTTCTGCATCTGCAGATTCAACCCACTGTGGATAGAATATATTGGGGGCCAGTTACAGGGGCTCAAGCCTATAATCCCAGCACTTTGGGAGACTGAGGCAGGCAGATCACTTGAGGTCAGGAGTTCTAGACCAGCCTGGTCAACATGGTAAAACCGCCTCTCTACTAAAAAATACAAAAATTAGCTGGGCATGGTGGTGCACTCAGGAGGCTGAGGCAGGAGAATCACTTGAACCCAGGAAATGGAAGTTGCTGTGAGCCGAGATCACACCACTGCACTCCAGCCTGGGTGACAGAATGAGACTCCATCTCAAAAAAAAAAAAAAAAAAAGTGGCCGGGCGCGGTGGCTCACGCCTATAATCCCAGCACTTTGGGAGGCCGAGGCGGGTGGATCACGAGGTCAAGAGATCGAGACCAT
Organism: Sapajus apella; assembly: GCF_009761245.1. NCBI lineage: Eukaryota > Metazoa > Chordata > Mammalia > Primates > Cebidae > Sapajus > Sapajus apella. Next base: position 1,109,336 of record NW_022436941.1, read on the forward strand.
CCTGGTCAACATGGTGAAACCCCGTCTCTACTAAAAATACAAAAATTAGCTGGGCATGGTGGTGCATGCCTGTAGTCCCAGCTACTCGGGAGGCTGAGGTATGAGAATTGCTTGAACCCAGGAGGCGGAGGTTGCGGTGAGCCGAAATCGCGCCATTGCACTCCCACTCCAGCCTGGGTAACAAGAGCAAAACTCCATCTCAAAAAAAAAAAAAATATTTGGGAAAAAAACCAAAACAATTAAACTATATAATAATAATTACAAGTAAAAAATGGTACAAAAATTTTCATATCATTACCATTGTATTAAGTATTGTGAGTAATCTAGAGATGATGTAATGTATATGGGAGGATGTACATAGGTTATCTGCAAATACCAAGCCATTTTACACAAGGGACTTGAGCATCCTCAGATTTTGGTATCTGGGGTCCTGAAACCAACCCCGCATGGATACCAAGGCACAACCGTACGTTAAAAACGCAGATTCCTGGTGGGGTACATGTGGCTCATACCTGTAGTCCCAGCACTTTGAGAGGCTGAGGCAGTTGGATCACGAGGTCAAGAGATTGAGACCATCCTGGCCAACATGGAGAAACCCCTCTCTACTAAAAATACAAAAATTAGCTGGGCGTGGTGGCACGTGCCTGTAGTCCCAGTTACTCAGGATGCTGAGGCAGGAGAATTGCTTGAACCCGGGAGGTGGAGGTTGCTGTGAGCTGAGGTTGTGCCGTTGCACTCCAGCCTGATGACAGAGCAAGACTCTGTCTCAAAAAAAAAA
>NW_022436941.1:1110213-1149868 GCF_009761245.1 Sapajus apella
AAAAAAAAAAAAAAAAAAAAAAAAAAAAAAAAATCTGATTCCTGGGTCCCACACCAAGCCACTAAATCACAATCTCTAAGAGTAGGACCCAGTAATCTACACTTTAAATTCAGCCCACACCCCTCCCCTCAGGTGATTATTGTACACACTCAGTTTGATTTGAGAGCTACTTCTTGTATTAGAGGTTTGTAATTTCTGCCAAGACTATTGCTTATATGATACCATTTGATCTCTACAGTAACCTTATATGGAATACAGGTATGGGATATGTCATCCTTCCACCCTTACAGATGATGTAGCTGAGGCCTGGAAAGGTGAAGGGATTTACTTATTCATATGCCTTCTGCCCTCCTCATGTCACTAGGCTATGCCTCCAAGTTAGATTACATGATGACCCCACTCACTTTACAAATATGATATAATATACCCAGGCATAGATCGCAAGCTTGAAGGCATACTTCTATTTCCCTTGCAGTGTTTGTTTTTGGCGTAATATCACCTAGTAGTTTAGCAGGTCTAGAGTCAGAAAAACCTGGAATTGAGTCCCAGCTCTGCCACTTACAAGCTGTGTGATCTTGTGACCTTCAATAGGTTACTAACCTTTCTGTACTTCCGTTATGTCATTTGCCAAATGAGGATGACTAATAATGCCTACATCATTGAATTGTTACAAAGACTAAGTACTGTATGCAAATACCATGTACAGAAGTTTTTGAGCACTTGGCAAATAATAAAAAAAGTGGCAGCTATTTTACCTATAACATTTAGGATACATTGAAGATGTAAGTGTCACTAACTAACTGAAACCCAGGTAAGTATCATAAGAGATGTTACACATGGAAGGCTTAAATAAATGCCATGAGTCATTCAGCCAGAGACCATAAGAAAACCCAGTATCACTGAGCACATCTAGCATCCGGATTTTGGTATCTACATAACATTTCTTGCAAACCCAAACTAGGCCTCCTTGGAGAAATATCAATTTAAGCTCTGAAGAAGGGAAAGTATGAAGTCAGTCTGAAACATTTTTTTATTTTGTTTTGAGACAGAGTCCTGCTCTGTCGCCAGGTGCCAGGCTGGAGTACAATGGCATGATCTCAGCTCACTGCAACCACCATCTCCCGGGTTCAAGCAATTCGCTTGCCTCAACCTCCCGAGTAGCTGGGACTACAGGCGCATGCCACCACGCCAAGCTAATTTTTTAATATTTAGTAGAGATGGGGTTTCACCATGTTGGCCAGGTTGGTCTTGATCTCTTGACCTCATGATCCACCCACCTCGGCCTCCCAAAGTGCTGGGAATATAGGTGTGAGCCACTGTGCCCGGCCAGTCTGAAACATTTTATGGCCAAGTGCTGTGTCTGACACCTGTAGTCCCAGTACTTTGGGAGGCTGAGGCAGGTGAATCACTTGAGTCCAGAAGTTCAAGACCAGCCTTAGCAACATGGTGAAACCCCATCTCTACAGAAAATACAAATACCAGCTCCTTGTGGTGGTGTGTGCCTATAGTCCTAGCTACTTGGGAGGTTGAGGTGGGAGAATCTCTTGAGCCCAGGAGATTCTGGGTGACAGAGGGAGACCCTATCTCAAACAAACATCTTACTTTGTCACTGTGATATTGTGAAATAAATATATATACAGTTATGCATTATTTAACAAGGGGGATACATTTTGAGAAATGCATCACTAGGTGATTTTTTCATTGCATAAACCTCACAGAATGTACTTACACAAACCTAAATGGTGTAGGCTGCTGTGCACCTAGGCTATATGGTATACAGTTAGACTTTTTAGTCCTAGGCCACAAACTGTACAGTGTGTACTGTACTGAATACTGTAGGCATTTGTAACACAATCAGATATTTGCATATCTAACTATATCTAAACATAGAAAAGGTACAGTGAAAATGTAAAAGACTTTTAAAAGTGGTTTACCTGTATAAGGTGCTTCCATTATATTCTTATAAGACCATCTTTGTCTATGTGGTCCATTGCTGACTAAAAGTCACTATGTGGCACATGACAATATACATGTATGTATATATTTTTGTTTTCATGCACAGTTCCTGACTTACAGCTTCTAAAACCCTTGTAATTTTCTAAGTGATTAGAGTAATTGGCATACTTTTTGTTAAAATATCTGGCCCTTCGTCTTGGGTTTCTGAAACAGGTGAAAGGTGAAAGATGTGTCTTTAGTTATACATAACAAGCTTCTTTCGACTATAGCGACCACAGTGAGCTTATGATGTGATTTTTGAAAAGTCCCTAGAACCATAGGATGGGGGCTGGTTGGCAGGGGAATCAACCATGTGATTACAGCGTTCAGTTCTCCTGCCTCCTCCACCTTTGGGGAGGGGAGAGGGACTGAAGGTTGATCACCAGTGGCTGGTGGTTTAATCAATCATGCCTATGTAATGGAGCCTCCATAAAAACCCAAATAAGACTGGATTCCTGTAGCTTCCAGGTTGGTTAAAAAGAATGCATCCAAGTGCTGGCAGGGTTGCGTACCCTAGTTCTGCAGGGAGTGAAGCTGCTACACTTGGGACCCTTCCAAACCTCGCCCTATGTCCCTTTTCATCTGGCTGTTCATTTGTATCCTTTAAAAAAAATACTTCGTAATAAATAGGTAAATGGAAGTAACTTTTTTCCTTAGTTCTGTGAGCCACTCTTGCAAATTCATTGGACCCAAAGCGGGGGTTCTAGGACCCCAATTTATAGCTGATTGTTCGGAAGTACAGGTCACAACCTGGGGTTTGTTACCGGCATCTCACATAGGGGGCAGTCTTGTGGGACTGAGCCCATAACCTGTGGGATCTGGCCATCTCTCCAGGCAGAGTATGTCAGACTTGAGTTTGAGGATACTGAGGATATCCAGGTGTCTGCAGAGAACCGCTTGGCGTATAGGGAAAAGCCACCTCCTACATCTGATGTCAGAGGCGAAGTGTTAACGACTGCATAAGAGGGTAAGAAAAATACTCTGTCCTTTAGTTTTTTCCCCATCTTTAGACTCATAAAGCAAAGAAATACTTAAAGACTGATGGGAACACATGAAAAAGACAGATGAGCTAACTCAAAGTGGACCCCTTTTCCCAAATCTGGGACAAATGATGTTGATTGTTTGCAGTGGTGATTAAAAAGATGGAATGGAGCAGGGAAAGTTTTTTTTTTGTTTGTTTGTTTTTTTTTGACAAAATGCCCATGGCCATATATGGAAGGAATTATAGAGTCAGAAAAATCAGAAAATTATTATTTTCTAACACCATTATAATATGGGATTCAGACAACAATCATCACTGTGTGCTAAAACCATTGGTTAAATGTTGTTGGGAAACCAGATATTTACATGGCCTTAAATATTATTTAATATTACTTATTTTAATGTTATACAAAGAGAAAAGCGTATATTTCTGATAGGGAGATCTGGTAAATACCATCTAACCGAGGAACCAAATTTAGCATCACCTATCACCAGCCAGACTGACATGAGGTGTCTTCTGACGTGATGCAGCAGGAAATATGCAACTTCACCCACGCAGCAGTGTTTTCAAAATTGTCTAATGAGTCAAATAATAGGAAACAATCAGACAAATCCAGAAAGACTTCCTTCAAAACATCTGACTGGTCCTCTACAAAACGTTTACTGTTGTAAAAGATAATATGGGAAGAGTGTTCTAGGATCTTAATCTAGATGAACGTTTTAGAATTAACGTTGTGGCGTCTAGAGTAAAGGAAACTAGAGACTTGGAAACCAAACACAGTATATAGTCCTTGTTGGATCCTGGCTTTTAAAAACAAGTTACAGGGCCGGACGCAGTGGCTCACACCTGTAATCCCAGCACTTTGGGAGGCCAAGGTGGGTGGATCACGAGGTTAGGAGTTCAAGACCAGCCTGGCCAAGATGGTGAAACCCTGTCTCTAGTAAAAATACAAAAAGCAGATGGGCGTGGTGGCACACGCCTGTAATCCCATTTACTTGGGAGGTTGAGGCAGAGAATTCCGTGAACCTGGGAGGCGGAGGTTGCAGTGAGCTAAGATCGCGCCACTGCACTCCAGCTTGGCAACAGAGTGAGACTCCATTTCAAAAATAAATAAGTAAATAAAAATAAATAATAAAACAAGTTATAAAACAATTTAAATGTCTATCAACTATCAAATAGATAAATGTGGTATATCCATATAATCTCAATATTATTCAGTCAGAAGAAGGAATGAAGTACCAGATACAGGTTAAAATATGGATGAACCCTGAAAACATTATGCTAAGGGAAGGAACCCAGGCATGGACACATACTGTACGAGTCCGTTTCTATGAAATTTCCATAATAGGCAAATCCACACGGACAGCAAGATCAGTGGTTGCCAGGGGTTGCAGGGAGGTGAAGAATAAATAGGGAACAACTGCCAGTAGGCACAGGATTTTTTTCTAGGTGGATGAAAATGTTCTGGAATTAGAAAGTGATGATAGTTTTGTAACCTGTAAATATACTAAAAATCTGAGTTATATACCTTAAAAGGGTGAATTTTATGATATGTGAATTATATCTCAATTTTTAAAAAGCTGTAATGGACATTGGGACAATTGGGGAAGTTTGAATGAACTATCTATTAGGTAATATTTTTTCAATATTAAATGTCTTGGATATAATAATGGTATTGTGGCTTTCTTGAAGCATGTTCTAGCTCTTAGGAAATATTTAGGGATCGTTGTGCTTAACCTTCAAATGTATCAGAAAAAAGTATTGAGAGAAAGCAATTGTGGTAATATTGTAATACAGTTGATCCTTGAACAACAGGTCTTTGAACTACAATGGTCCAGTTATGCTTGGAATTTTCTTCCACTCTGCCATCCCTGAGACAGCAAAACAACCCCTTCTTCCCCCTTTGCTCTCCTCCCTCCTTCCCCTCTCCCCCTTCCTTTCTTCTCCTCCCTCCTTCCCCCTCCTCTCCTCCTTTTCCTGCCTCCCCCCTTTGCTCCCTGCTTCCTCCCTCTTCTCCTCCCTTCCCTCCTCTTCCTTCCTCCTTCCCTCTCCTTCCTCCTTCCTTTCCTCCCTCTCTTCCTCCCCTCCTCTTCTTCCCTCCTCTTTTTCTTCCTCTGCCTACTAAACGTGAAGACCTTTATGATGATCCTTTTCCACTTAATAAATAGTAAATATATTTTCCTTATGATTTTCTTAATAACATTTTCTTTTTTCTAGCTTACTTTGTGGTAAGAATACCACATATAATATGTTTAACCTATAAAATATATGTTAATCAACTGTTTATGTGATTGGTCAGACTTCTAGTCCACAGTAGGCTCTTAGTAGTTAAGTTCTGGGGGAGTCAAAAGTTATACTCCATTTTTTACTGTGTGGGGGTCTTAACCCCCATGTTGCTCAAGGTTTTCAACTGTAATTGGTAATCTAGGTAAAATGCATATGGGAGTTCATTGTATTCTTTTAGTTTTTTGTAGCTTATACTTTTCAAAATAAAAAGATGGGGACTGGTGAGACCACTTACTGAATGTCTATGGCAAACCAGAGAGGAGGCTATAGATTCCTGTGGATTGTGACAGGGAAATTAGGAAAACTGAGGGGTACCTCTACCTCCTTTCTGAGTGAATCCTCAATGGAGAGTGGATTGTAGGCTTCCCTTCAAAATTTTCTTTTGGTTCTACCAGCATCGGAGACAGAAAGTTAGGCTGTTTGTCTTCTGGAAAAGTCATTCTGTGCTTGCGCTGCCTAGGTATAGCGGGTGTCCTGAACCACGCCGTCTGATTTAATAGCATTGGTTGGGGGTCTTAAGATCTTCCGAAGAGCTAGTGTAAACTTTATGAGTAAAATTGAAAGGGTGATGAGATGCAAGTTGGCGGGGGTTGAAGGCCTAAGAACAACAAGAAAGAAGGGGTACGCCTGGGCCCCTTTAGTGGGGAAAGCAAATGATCAAGGCTAAGAACCCAAAGCTTGGCTGTTGAGTTTGGGTAATAAATGGGAAGTGAGGCAACCAGTGCCCCAACCCCATCTGCAGGCTCTCAATAGTAAAATGAATCCATGGGGGATTCTGTTCCGGCCCGGGTGCTCCTGGCTAGTGGTTAGGAAGCAGGGGAATTGGTGTCCCCTATTGTCCCACCTATTCATGTTACCCCTCTTAACCAGGGAATCACTGTCATCTGTTCAGCCTCTTTCTTTGTTCTGTTATTTTTGCCTCAAGGAGGCTAGGAGAGAGCCTTATAGAGCTCAACTAACTAGCATTTACATTTGGACAGACATTCAGGGTCTCAGAGTCTCACTTGGGAGCTGGGGCTGGGGGTGTGGAAATGGCTGAGTAGCAGCAGCAATGACATAAGGAAGGTTTTGTGAGGCTGACTGGGAAGGGTGGGGAAGACTGGATTTCTGGTTCACCCCGACCACTGGTGCCTTCTATTTTTAAAACAGACGTGCTTCATCCTTCCCAGGGCAGGGGCCAAAGATGGGAACTCAAAATGCAAAGTCCCAGCCGGGGAAATTAAGCTGCAAGAGCTCAACGCCTAAAAAATATTGACTGTTTCTTTTTTTAAGCTAATATTCCAAATTTCTTATGAAAGTCAACTTAGACATCCAGGACACAGGAAACAAGGCAAGAGGCCGTAGCCAGCTGCCTCAGAGGACCCGGGACACTTTCTTAATAACATCCAGATGGTTCCACAGAAATTGCTAACATCTTGAAAAAAAAAAAAAATCAGCTGCAGGAGAAATGAGATTCAAGTGGTTTAGGAAGGACAGCCTGGAGGAGAGTCCCAAGGGACTGAGAGTGGGTCTGAAATGGAAACCTCTCTGGTGGGATGGCTGCTTCCTACATACAGCAAGGCTGGAGGGGAATGGGTATAAAAATCCAGGGCTTGTCTTGGAGGCTTGGAGTTGGCAAGGGAGCCTCAACAGAACTGGCCTCCTGGTCATGTTAATCCATTCACTAGCCTGGGCTTGCAAGAACTTTTACATTATTTTTTCTTTGTCTCAGGGAGGCCCATTGACTTTGCAATCTACTGTATCTGTTAGGTTCTGCAGGCACAGGGTTCAGGGCCAACAGGTTTTGAGAGCCTACAGCAATATTTAGCCCTGAAAAAATGTTATATAGATAGTATATATAAAATCCTATATATGATATGCATCTATATAGGCAGCAAAATATATGTATGTATGTATGTATGTATGTATGTATGTATGTATTTGAGATGCAGTCTTGCTCTGTCACCCAGGCTGGAGTGCAGTGGCACGATCTCAGCTTACTGCAACCTCTGCCTCCTGGGTTCAAGTGATTCTCCTGCCTCAGCCTCCTAAGTAGCTGGGACCACAGGCACCCACCATCATGCCTGGCTAATTTTTTTGTATTTTAGTAGAGATGGGATTTCGCCATGTTGGCTAGGCTGGTCTTGAACTCTTGACTCAAGTGATCCAACAGCCTTGGCCTCCTAAAGTGCTGGGATTACAGGCATGAGCCACCATGCCTGGCCTTAGACAGCAAAGTATAAATATGTCTTCCAACACATGAAACCCCCCCCACCAAATTTAAATAAGTGGATTAAATGCCTATAATAGCTAACCAGTTGTGTCAACTCCATCAGTTCTTAAGTTTAGTATTCATTAAAAGCTTTGTTTCATTTGGAAACAATCTGTATGTTAAACTTTCTCATTTCTGAGAAATCGTTTCAACATCAACTCCTTGGAGCCAAATAATTTTAAAAGCAAAATTTTAAAATCCTTCCATCGTTATGCTGTATGCTGTGGAATGAAGAGGCTGCAGGCTCACAAAGACCTTACCATGATCCCGGGTGTTCGGAAGAGGTGAGTGTCTCTTCCTCCCTCTCCTGGCAGTTGCTGTCCCCCAAGGAAGAGGAAATGACTTGCTTGTGAAATGTAACTGTTTGCACGCAAATCACTTATTTGGAACCAAAACTGAGGGAGAAGGAAGTAGGAGCCATAGGCTTAGGGGCTGATCGGGATTCTGCAAGCCTTAGTTTCCACTCCCCACTACAAATCTCTCACCTGGGCCATTTAGAGGCGTCCCCTGCCTCTCATTCTGTCTGAGGGCTACCACTGCCGCCCCTCCCCCACCACCACCCTCATTAACAGGATTCAGCTCCTTTGTCTGTGACCACAGGCAATGAGAGCTGGTGGGGGGGTGGCGAGTTCGTTGGCCTTTCTTGCAGCTCCCACATTCCAAATCAGGAAGCAGGCGGGAGTGGAGAATGAACAGCAAGAATATACACAGCCTGGAACTTTCAGCCTGAAACTTCCAGCATTTAGTATGAAAAATCTGTTCATAATTGAAAAAACAAAACACCTAATGCAGGACCCAGAATTTTCTGCAACAAGCAACACTACCAAAAAAAGACCAGCCAAGAGGGCCTGCCGGGATTGGCTATAGAGCGTTATACCAGGTAAACTCATCAGATAGAGCCATCTCTTTCCTTTGGGAGAACACTGACATTTAGGCTTTGGCTTCTTGGGATTCTGCTGGAGGACTCTTCAGTGGAATGCAATGACTCCTTCCTTCCTCCCTGAACTGAAATCCGGGCTATTACAATTCCAAATGGACACAGAGTCCTGCCAAGTTTATAGGAAATTGGAATGACAGCTTGGGTTCCCACCACTAGGGATAGCAGAAGCTGAATGCTCGGAGAATAAGTAACATTTCCCTGGTGATTCCCAGTGTGTCTATTTTTATTTTAAGGGGTTCTGTGTTTTCATTCAGTTTTGTGAATGGAGCATTCCATATGGAATTTTCACCAACTCTGCTAAAATAAAAGCACGTAACTTTTCAGCAATGTACCAAAATATCCACATAGATTCAAGGTCAGGTCGGAAAGAATTCCAGACATTCACTTTTGAAGACCTGTGAAAAATCTGCTAACTTTTAATGGGTACCTACTGGACACATGGCAAAGGACAATATCAGTTGCTAAATCCATCCATGTACAAGAGATATTGTCTCAACAAAGCACAGCTCATCATTTAATAGAAGTTACAAAGTAAATGCCCTAAGATAAGCAGCTTGTACTAATAAATATGAAGTATGGATATTTATTTTATTGAAAGTGCAGGATTTTGGGGGTGGGATGGGGAAACAGACTGACAGGCCCCGTGCGTAAACCAGGTGTATTTAAATTGGTAATTTCCAGTAAGCTTTCTTGAACATATATATTATTCATGGCTATTTGAAATTATCTTGTTTGTTCATTTGTTTGCTGGCTGATGGTGTGATTCCCAGCTTCTGCAGTGTCCACCTCCACCTCTATTTTCACTGTAACATAAGCCCACAAAACAGGGAGCTTACTTACCTATCTTGACCCTCTGCCTCCAGAGGTAAAGTGCCTGAGGCATGGTCCTAAGTAAATGGTTTTCTCCCCTCTTCATCCAACAGACAAAAATTTCCTTCTATTTCCTTTTTTTTTTTAAAGGTTAGTAATGAAAAAGGACATTACACACATTCATACAGGTGACTGGGTTTTTTGTTACACTTGTTACTGTTTGTCTTGCCTTGTGGTACACATTAATTGGACAGTGTGCCCACATTATTCATTTAAAAAATACAGGCAGTGCTCGACTTACCACCACGATTGGTTCCGACAGACTGGTCGTAACACGATTTGGTCGTAAGTTGAGTAGGCTATATGCACACGGAGATGGTAGTGCTGCCGGAAGCTGGTCCGCACTGTCGTACGCCCAGCTGGGCAACGTTTGTGCTGCCAGACGTGGAGCAGTCGTGGCTAGCAATTGTGGTCGTAAAGTCGAATGGTCGTAAGTCACACAGGTCGTAAGTCGATCAATACCTGTATGTGTCTTCTCCGTACCAGGCACTGTTCTCATAAGGAAAAATCCTGTATCCATGGAACTGACATTCCAGTGGAGAGAGACAGACAATAAAACATAAATATATATTTTGTCAAGTGGGGATAAGTACTATGAAGAAAAGTAAAGCTGGATTTTAAAGGGGTGGTCAGGGAAGGTTTCTGATAAGGGGCCATCCGTGAGGAAGCTAAGCTTGCTGATAACAGGCGGAAACGCTGCCCGGGTAGCGTCATGTGCACAGCTCAAAGCCGGATGCATGGTTACCTCCTTTGTGCAGCAGCAGGGAGGCTGGAGCAGAGTGAGCCACAGGAGAGGTGTGGGAGATGCCAAGGGAGATCTACAGCAGGTCACGAAGAGCTTGAGGGCCTGGGCAGACTGTGGCTTCTACTCCGTATGACATGGAAGGCCCCTCGAGGGTCCAGAACCAATGGGCACCATGACGTGGCTTAGGTTCTAAAAGGCTTCCTCTGGCTGCTGTGTTGCAAAAAGAAGGGATGGGTGGATTGGCAAGAGGGGAGGGGCGAGACCAAGTAGCAGGCTTTGTAGTAACCCAAACTGAGAGGGAGGGACAGCAACCCAGACTAGTGGAGGTGATGAGATATGGTCTGATTGTGATATACTTTGAAGGCAGGGCCAGTGATATTTGCTGACGACGCCTGTAATCCCAGCACTTTGGGAGGCTGAGGTGGGCAGATCACCTGAGGTCGGGAGTTTGAGACCAGTGTGACCAACATAGAGAAACCCCATCTCTACTAAAAATACAAAATTAGCTGGGCGTCATGGTAGATGCCTGTAATCCCAGCTACATGGGAAGCTGAGGCAGGAGAATTGCTTGGACCCAGGAAGCAGAGGTTGTGGTGAGCTGAGATCGCCATTACACTCCAGTCTGGAACAACAGGAACGAAGCTGTCTCAAAAAAAAGAAAGTGGGAGTTGAGGCTGTCAGGCTGAGCATGTTGCAGAATGATTCCCTGGCCATTTAGTGAGATGGAGAAGCAGGCTTGAGGAGAACTCAAGGGTTGACTTTGGGTATAGGTTTGAGAAGCTTTGTTGAGCCTGTAGGGAGGCACCAAGTAGGCAGTTGCATGTGGGAGGGTAAGTCCTAGCTTGAGACCTTCACTGGCATGATGACCACTGAGCACTGACTAGCCAAGGGCCCAAGAGGATGGGACCAAACAGGGCCAGTGTCAAGCTACGCAGGTGTGATCACAGTCCTCAAGTCTGGAACAATTCTCCTACATAGTCACCAGGGAAATCTACCAGGGTTGAGATTCCACCCCTCTGAGTAATTCACCGGCCTTGTTTAGTCTGTTGCCTTCATGCTAATGTTCCTTTCCTTTATCTCTATACCCTTATGTTATTTATTGATCAAAGAACCATAAAGTTACTTGTTTTTAACAAGACAGAAGACCACAGCATGGAGGTTTCACTTTAGTGTTTAAACATTTGGCTTTTTACTGCTAACTAATGGGGCTGCAGGCTAGGAAACATAAAAGAACCCTCGTTTGTATTCCTAGTGAATAACCATCCTGTGTCTAAAAGGGCCTGGCAGTAAATGACAGGTAAGGCTGAGGCAGGGGGGCTTCAGGTCCCTTCTTTGCAGAGGCCTAATGGACCACCAGTCCTGAGACTCTGAAGATTGATTTCTGGCAAGAATGTCCAGGGAGTCTGCCACTGTCTGCTCGAAAACTGGATTTAGTGCTTCCTAACCTTGGGAATTTCTGAAGCCCTAATTCCTTTATGACTGTTAACTCTACTATCCTTAGTCCCCAGGGATCTAGCATAATCAGCTGGTGGATTCCTTTTTCCTTGAGCCTAAATCTGAAGCCCGATGGGCCTTTCCCATAGCATAAATAACATCCTATTCCTGTACGCATTGTCTCATTCCCAGGAAGTCATCTCTAAATTACATCACAGGCCAGTTCTACTGTATTCCATTGACGTTTATTAGGGAAGCATTGTAGAGATGACATGGTTCCTGTCTACAAAAGCTAGTATATCCTATCCATTATGTTCAAGATTCTGGAGCTGGTGGCAGAGATGGGAGAAACACAGGTGAAATTCCAGGATGTCTCGTCATCCTCTCTGTGTTGTAGAAAATCTTTTCTCCAACTATTTCCCTAAGTTCATAGAGGTGAGTATATGACAAAGCATGATGACTTAGCTATGCCATTGGCTGACATGATGGCATACTAAATGCATTTATCTTTGGAAAGTACGTTAGAGGGGGAAAAACCGGGTTATGTCCATGTTGCAGAAAACCACTAGTCATCTCCCAGTATGTACTCTTCTCTTCTTCTGTGATAACATTAAAGCCCCAATTTTAAGCTGAGCATATAGCCACTTGGCATTAAGACTACATTTCCCCAAATCTTTTGCAGCTAGGTAGGTCATAAGACTGAGTATTAGCCAATGCGAAACACAAAGTGTCTAGGGGCAGCTTCTAGAAACCCACTTAAGAAGCATTGTATATTCACACTTTAGCCCTTCTTCTTCATGCCTGCCTTTGTCCTGCTGTCTGAAATGCAGATACTGCCATCCTGGTTGAGTCCATGGATGATGGAACGGGAGAGAAGCAACAGCATGCCATGCACTGACTGTCGTCAAGACCCTTTATATGAGCGAGAATAAGCATTTATTTATTTATTTGTTTATTTATTTGTTATTTATTGAGACGGAGTCTCGTTCTGTGGTCCAGGCTGGAGTACAGTGGCCTGATCTCGGCTCACTGCAACCTCCACTTCCTGGGTTCAAACAATTCTCCTGCCTCAGCCTCCCGAGTAGCTGGGACTACAGGCGCGCGCCACCATGCCCAGCTAATTTTTTGTATTTTTAATAGAGATGGGTTTCACCGTGTTAGCCAGGACGGTCTTGATTTCCTGGCCTCGTGATCCACCCACCTCTGCCTCCCAAAGTGCTGGGATTACAGGCGTGAGCCACCGAACCAGGCTAACTTTTATTTATTGGAGGGTTTCTAGTCCTCACAGCTGAACCTAATCCCAATTCAACTAGCTAAATATTCTTCCAATTAGAGTGCTTAGTGATAGGCTCCACAGTATCATTCTCAGCTGCTGAGAATAATGTGCTCATTTCTGCCAAGTCATAGAATCTTTACTCCAAGAAATGGTAATATATCATCAAGATCAATCTTTCTGAAAGCCTAATGCAGTGAGCCTCACTTAATACCTGAATACCAAAAAGTGAAAATAATGGTTTCATGTCGAATGGGACTTGAGTTCATGTGTCCTCTCAGCCACAGGGACTTGTGCTGGCACACGCCGCTGTCCTCTGCTTTTGTATTTCTATCACTTGGACTCTAGATGTAGGTGAATGAAGCCAACGTGGTTTCTAAAGGCAGATGAGAAAGTGCCTGCCACTTCTTGAGGCTGGCTTTACCAAGGACGTAACCCATGTAAAATATTCAAACGATACAGAAATGTAAAATGTGGCCCACATCCCATGTCTCCTTACCTAAAAGTCGTGATGTTAAAAGCTCTCAGGATTTCCTTCTAGATATTTTCCATGTATGTGGAGCCCTTCTTTTTAAAACACACACACACACACACACACACACACACGCACGCATATAAACATAAATGGGATTTACTGCGCACACTGTAATATATACTTTGCTTTTTATATTTAATCATGGTTCTAAACATCTTTCCAAAACACCATATGTATACATCAACTTCTATCTGATTGCATAGAATTCCATTGTACAGTAGATGTACCATAATTTATTTCACCAATTTCCTGTTCATAGACATTTGTTTCCAGAGTCTTGCTATTACTGCAACAGATTCCTTTGCACATCTGTGTATCAATACATTGGTAGATGTGATTCATAGAATTGGAGTTGCTAGGTTAAATGGTATATGAAGTATCAAAGTAGTGCTCCCTGCAGGTACGTTCCCAGCAACAGTGCCAAAGCTGCTTTTTAAACTCAGAAGGAAATCACATACTGATATTCAGAGACCAGATCATTAAAAAAAAGAAAAAAAGAAACCACAATTGGACATTAGCTTTATTTCTTTTTCACTTATTACTTTTGTTATTTGGGTTTCTGTTAAGAGGGAGAATGACATCTGACTTTTCAAAAGACAAATGAGAAGCAGGTGAGTGATCTGCTTCGGTATAATACTTTCTTTTGTTTAACGTGCATTATGGGCAAAAGTTCTGTCTTATTGCTGAAAAGATGCTAGTGATTATTCCTATTCAAGAATTCAAGATATGGGCACATAGGCGGTCAAGGCCGTGATTGTAGCACTGCACCCCGCCCTGGGCAACAGAATGTGACGCTGTCAAAAAAAAGATACAGGCATAGTGAGCTCTCAAGAAATGATGGAACTAGCTGAAAATCATTGGGAAGAATAGGGAATGCCACTGGGAATATAAAACCTGGTCTTCTAGATCCCAGGCTAGAGAGAGGTTCTTTCACCACAAATACAAAAGGACTTTGAATATCCTCGGTAATAGATACCTTATGTAAAGGCTGGAAGAAGGTCCACATTTAGGGTTCAGCAATATACTGTGATTTCTGACCACCTAATCCTATACTTGACACTTCTCCTCTCTTCTCAGAATCTTTTAAGAACAGTCTGAGAGTATGCATCAGTACTAGTGGTGACGATGGAGTGTTTTTTTTCTTTATCCCCAATATCCAGCAAGCTGCTTAGATAAATGCTTAAAACGATGAAAATCTTTGTCCTGAATCTGTACATCTGTGTACTCTTTTTGCATCTGCTTTGCTGATATTTTCATGCCCCCTTGACTCCTGGCTGCTATTTTAGAAGAAAAGTTCTTTGTCTCAAAGGAGGGATAAGGGAGTCAGGGCATTTCCTCTGCACTGGTGAAGGGGCTGTTGGGGAGCCCGAGCCTCAGCCTCACTTCAGGTGGCAGAGGCCCTGTCCTGGTCTTTCTTGGAGAGGCTGTCTTAGAAGTAGGTAGCACCCTCTCCTGGGCTAAATGCAAACGTTCTCCATTTGTCCTAAAGTCATCTGGGATAATAATGGGCATCTCCTTTTCTCTGGCAAGCTCTGCCCCATCACTGCCCTCTCCTGGCCCCTTCTGTTTTTTTATTTGAATGCCGTGCTGGACCATTTGTACATCCAAACGAGTCAGATGGGAGATTCTAAGTAAGATTGGTAACGGAGCAGGAACTTATTTGAGTACTTACTGTGTGCAGGGCAGGGATGTGAATATAAAATGAAATAAAAGCTTAGAGTCAGTATACATAGAGAATATGAAGAATGAATGACTAAATGTTTATAAAATACTATTTAAACAATTCCCAACGTGCTGGAGGAACTCTGCATATGGCAGAAATCGTATAGCGGCGAGGTGATGTTTGCTACCTGGCAGTCTCCTCGTGAAATGGCCGACGCTGGGAATGGAGTTCTCCAAAGGAGGAGGGTAGAGCCTCTGCTCAAGAAGTCTCTGGAAAGAGATATACTGGAAGTTTCTTTTATTGAAGAATTTACAGAAAACTGCAAAATTCAAACCTTTAGGACCCCTACCGCCACCTTCTAATCCCTTTGTCTTTTCTTCACCAGTCATTTGTTTTTCTCAATGGCATGCAGAAAATGAAGACATGTTAGTGGTGCCTTCTTTCTACTCAGTATTCTGGTTTCTGCTTCATCTGAACATTTACTCTAACACTTTACTGAACTCCATCTACATGCGACATACTAATGACCGTGGCCATTGTTCATTTTATCTCCTAAGTCAAAGATTGTCTCTGTTTTGCTTGTTCAGTTTTCAGTGCAACAATAATGAAAAATGATGGTAAGAGCTGTCACTTGGTGAGTTTTTACCTGAAGCCAAGCACATAATAATGGGCCATTCTTTCACCTGATGCTCACAGTTACCTGATGGAATAAGAGATTTATTATCCCAGGTTTTACAGATGAGAAAATTAAAGTTCAAAGCTATTAAGTAACTTGCCCAAATTATGGAGATGGGATCTGAGCTTGGAAGTCTAGCTCTGAAGACCTTGTTCCTATCCACTGTCAATATTGTTCTGCATAGCATTCACAAGTAATAGATGAGTGTTCAGTAATTCAGTGACTAAGGAAATAATCATGTTACCACATATAGTTCATTGCATAAAAATTAATGTGATTTGGGACATCACAGAATTGAGCCAAGAGGGAAGTATAGCATTTACAGTGACTTTGCAGTAGGTTTTTTTTTTTTGTTTTTTTTTTTATATGGAGTCTTGTTCTGTTACCCAGGCTGGAGTGCAGTGGTGCAGTCTCGTCTCACTGCAACCTCCACCTCCTACGTTCAAGCAATTCTCTGCCTTGGCCTCCTGAGCTGGCTAATTTTTGTATTTTAATAGAGACAGGGTTTCACCATCTTGGCCAGGCTGGTCTTGAGCTCCTGACCTCGTGATCCACTCGCCTCTGCCTCCCAAGGTGCTGGGATTACAGGTGTGAGCCACCACGCCTGGCCTGGAGCAGTTTGTTACTAGAAGAGATGTTGAGGGCTGGGTTGGCTGACCCCTAACACAGAACACCATCTCCAGGGTCATAGCCAAGACTTACTGAATACTTACTGTGTTCCAGGCAGTGGGCTCAAAGCCCAGCATGTTGTTCTATTTAATCCTCATGACAACCTCACCTTACAGAGGAGGCTCAGAAAGGTGAAGCAGCCTGCCCAAGGTCACCTAGCTAGTGGTTGGCAGAGTCAGGACAGTTCACTGCTCTGCTAGACTCCTCTCAGATGCCCCTGGGGGGACTTCAGATTGTCTTATAGGCCCCAGCCTCCTGAAGGATGCCCTCTGAATGTGGAGGGGGTTAGAGAGAGGGTCAGGGTTTACTAGGAGTCTGCTAAAGGTATGGGCCGGGAAATGGTCCTGGTCTTGAGGGTTTGAGGGCGCATGTCTACTCCAGGAAAATCTAAGTGGGCTTAAAAGAGTCATGTCAAGGACCAGGTTAAGACTGCAAATATGCTTGGAATCGAAGCCTGTGAAACCTGTAAATGTGTCCTCTAGTTATTTATTTATTTTTTGAGACAAGGTCTCACTCTGTCACCCAGGCTGGAGTGCAGCAGGGCAATCCTGGCTCACTGAAGTCTCGACTTCTCAGGTTCAAGTGATCTCGCTTCAGCCTCCTAAACAGCTAGGACTACAGGCACTATGCCCAGCGATTATTGTTGTTGTTGTTTTGTAGAGAGAGGATCTTGCTATGTTGCCCAGGCTGGTCTCGAACTCCTGGACTCAAGCAATCCTCCCTCCTTAACCTTCCAAAGTGCTTGGGATCACAGGCATGAACCATCACCATAGGCATAAGGCCTCTGGGTATCTTTAGAAGTAGGAATGTGTCTTATAATTTTACAGTACCTAATTTTGCTGGCCACACCATGGATACTTAATAGGTACAAAGGAACCAGTAAATGAATGAATGACAAGGAGAGGGCAGCCTGTGTGTGGGTAGAAGTCTGCTTAGGAACCCATTCCTCCAGATACATGTATAAAGTAATGGTTCTCGTTGCTCTTATGAAAATGTTTGTGAAATATGTTTTCAAGTTGGATTTGAGTATGGGGCTCTGGAGACAGTGCCTGGGTCAAAATTCTTGCTCTGTCACCCCTAGTGATTGTCTGTGGCAAGTCAGTGAACCTCTCCAGGCCTCTTGCTGTGAGTCGCAGGTGAAGCACCTGGCTAGTGGAAGCGCTTAGTAACTCCCAGCTATGCTAATCACAATACCAAAGCCCAGTCCAGCTGGAGGCAGTGCATCCGCCGTGGTTTACAAAGGCATCAGGGAATCGTTTCCCTCAGCATGTGAGCGTAGGATTCTCAATCCCGGGCTGAACCCAAATATGCAGGAACAAACACCTGGCCCCAAATATAATTTCCTCCCGCAGCTCATTGCGGCCCGAGGAAATCACCGGGGGAGGACTCGGGAGTGCGGTGCGGTAGCCCCATAATTTCCAGGGCCCTTCTCCTACACTGACACGTAATTGTCAGATTGTTTTATGAGAGCAGCTTCCTGCCCCCTTCCTGCTTGGCTTCCAAATGTGCTCATTCCGGAGGAAGCCTCACTTCTCCTTCTCGCCCTTAATCGCTTCTTTCCTGCCCGCCCCGGCCCCCAGGCTGGGCGATTTCCTAAATTACTCGGAATTGGCTTCCAGCGCCGGCGCCCCGGGTGGGCTCCAGGAGCGCCCCGGGCCTGTGACCCGGAGGTCAGAGATGCCTCCGTCCTGTTTGATGTCTAGCCCTGGGGGCCTTCCCTCGCCACCCCCTTTCCCCTTCCCTCGGGAGCCGATTTGGCTCCTAAAGTCAGGGAGCGATTATTCCCTGATCTGTCTCTCCCTCCTGGGCTGGAGAGCGGGAGCCCTGCCTAGATCCTCCCCCCACTCCCCTTCCCCACCCAAATGGGGCAATTCCAAATATTCCATCCTGAAGGAACTCCTTCTCTTAGAGCATTTGCCTCTCTCTCCAAAAGCCAACTCTTTAGCTTAATTTTCCCCATTTGAGGAATTTCCGAGGAAGCAGCATGGGGCTTTTTATATCTTAACTGTGTATTTTTTATTACTAAAGAAATATGCAATCATGGTAAAAATTTCAAACAGAATGGGTTCCAGACGGAACCACAGTTAACAGTATTTTGAGTATCCTTTCAGAAATGTTCTATGCATATACAAGCGTATAAAAGTGTATCTTTTTTTGGTTGGTTTTACACAAATGGGAACATATTGGACATCTTGTTCTACAACTTGCTATTTTTTATTTAGCACATTTTGGGTGTTTTCCACGTCAATAAATCTGGCTTTACTCATTAAAAAAAAATTGTTACAGAGGGAGGCTGAGGCAGGAGAATAGCTTGAACCCGAGAGGTGGAGGTTGCAGTGAGCTGAGATTGCACCATTGCACTGCAGCCTGGACAACAAAAATGAAACTCAGTCTCAAAAAAAAAAAGTTCATGCCAGTGTAAACTCCAAAAAAGTGCATGAGAATACCTGGTTGCACATACCATCACAAATACACATACAATCAAACTTTTTAACTTTTAACAGTCCTAAAATAAATTTTGTTATTATTTAACTATTTCTGCCAGACACTTTGGCTCATGCCTGTAATCCCAGCACTTTGAGAGGCAGAGGCAGGCAGATCGTGAGGTTAGGAGATCAAGACCATCCTGGCCAAGAGGGTGAAACTCCATTGCTACTAAAAATACAAAAAATTAGCTGGGAATGGTGGCACACGCCTATAGTCCCAGCTACTCTGGAGACTGTGGCAGGAGAATTGCTTGAACCCGGGAGGCAGAGGTTGCAGTGAGCCGAGTGCAGTGCCATTGCACTCCAGCCTGGTGACAGAGCAAGGCTCAGTCTCAAAAAAAGGAAAAAAATGCACACACACACACATATGTATATACATGTAAGTTTCCTTAATAGTGGACTTCCAGCCTTATTCCCAAATAATGACTGATTATTTTCTGTGATTCTCAGGTCATGAACATTTGACCATTTTTCTATTATATTATTTATGTGCATCTTATTGATTTGAAGATCTCTTCATCTAAATGGGAAAATAATGCTTTTCTATCATAGATTTTGTCAATAGTTCCCAAATTTATCATTTGTCATTTAGGTTTATGATATATATTTTCCCCATATAATATTTAAAAAATTATATTAATAGTGAATGTATCAATTCTTTCCTTTTCTGCTTCTGGACATATTTAGAAACCCTTCCATAGGCTAAGTGTGGTGGTTCATGCACCTGTAATCACAGCACTTTGGGAGGCTGAGGTGGGAGGACTGCTTGAGCCCAGGAGCTTGCGACCAGCCTGGGCAACATCGTGAGACCTCATCTCTAGAAAAATAAAATTTTAAAAATTGGCCAGGCGTGGTGTCATGCACTTATGGTCCCAGCTACTTGGGAAGCTGAGGTGGGTGGATTGCTTGAGCCTAGGAATTTGAGGCTGCGGTGAGCTGTGATTGTGCCATTGCACTCCAGCCTGAGCAACAGACTGAGACCTCAACATAAGAAGGGAAGGAAGAAAGAAAGAGAAAGAGAGAGAGAAAAGAAGCCCACCCATAAACTAGGCATTTTTGAAAAATAACCCATATTTTCTTTGTATTTTTCACATTTAAATCTTTCAAATGTTGAGAGAAAAATACATCATATAATACAGGCCAGATGTTATTTCCCATCTCCCTTATCAGTTGTTCTCATACTGTTCATTAACGAATGCATCTTTTATTGGCAGTTTTAAAAAATCAAATGTCTTCGTATAAGGAAACACTTAGTGTTTCATAATGATAGCTTTCCCAATATGTGAAGCTCTTTAGAGAAGAAAATAATTTGATCCTTAGCATCTTTAAAGATGCTGAGACCCATCTTCCAGGAAAAACAGATTCATTGCTAATATTTGTTTAGTCTTTGTGAAATGAGTGGGCCGTAAGATGGATTCTTAGAGGCTGTTTTCCACTTTTTCATTCAGCAAGCCCTCATTGCTCCTGTGTATAATGGTCTGTGGGATCACAGGAATGACTATTGCTCTCAGGAAGTATATAATCTAACAGGAAAATTTCAGACCTTTATTTTGCAGAGGAGTCTGGCTGTTTGTGTGTGTGTGTGTGTGTGTGTGTGTGTGTGTGTGTTTTTACAACTCACTGTGTACTGTGGGTTCCTAGGGCTTTGAAAATGTAAAGAAAAAAAGATTCAGATTTGTTTAGTTGATTATTTCAGAAAATACATTGTTGAATGGTTGAAAGCTGGAACAGGACGTCAGAAAATATTGTAAGGTACATGCATTTTAGAAATGTATGCTCTGTGTGTTTCCTGTGTGTTTTCATTTGTTGAAGCAGCAAAGTCCTTTCTGGGCACAGCCCCCTCAGATTTAGAATATCAGAGGCAGAAGTTTGGAAGGAGAATAACTTGTTACTTATTCTTTTTTTTTTTTTTTGAGACGGAGTCTTGCTCTGTCGCCAGTCTGGAATGCGATCTCGGCTCACTGCAACCTCCATCTCCCAGGTTCAAACAATTGTCCCGCCTCAGCCTCCTGAGTAGCTGAAATTACAGGTGCATGCCACCATGCCTGGCTAATTTTTTTTTTTTGTATTTTTAGTAGAGATGGGGTTTCACCATGTTGGCCAGGATGGTCTCGATCTCTTGACCTCGTGAACTACCCCCCTCGGCCTCCCAAAGTGCTGGGATTACATGCGTGAGCCACCACACCCGACCTTTAATTATGCTTGTATATTGCTTATAATACCAATTTTACTGAATGAAAACTCAATGTCTTACCCACAGGTATTATTACCAAGTAGCAGAGGTAGAATTGCATGCAGCTTTCTCAACTCAAGAGTTGTGGTGGACATTTTTTAGTTGCATACTCCTCCAACCCTTTCCTTGCAAAGAAAACTGATTTTGTATGAGGTGAGAGTACCCAGCCTGAGGCAAACATGCCACTAAATTCCTTTCCTAAATCTCCCTTTTTTTTTTTTTGAGACAGAGTCTCACTCTGTTGTCAGGCGCCAGGCTGGAGTTGAGTGGCGCAATCTTGGCTCACTGCAACCTCCACCTCCCAGGTTCAAGCAATTCTTCTGCCTCAGCCTCCCGAGTAGCTAGGATTACAAGTGTGTGCCACCACACCCAGCTAATTTTTCTGTATTTTAATAGAGACAGGGTTTCACCGTGTTGGCCAGGATAGTCTCGATCTCTTGACCTTGTGATCTGCCCACCTCAGCCTCCCAAAGTGCTGGGATTACAGGCATGAACCACCATGCCTGGCCCTAAATCTCCCTTTTATAGAGTCTCTTTTGCAACTAGTGGACTATATTAGTTCAAAATCCCAGGCTGTGTTGCTTAAGCAACAGAAATTTATTTTCTGAGTTCTGGAGTGTAGAAATCCAAGACCAAAGTGTCAGCAGGGTTGGTTTCTCATGAGGCTGTCTTTCTGGCTTGCAAATGGCTGTTTTCTTGCTGTGTCCTCATATGGTCTTTCCTCTGTGTGTGCCTATCCCTGGTATCTCTCTGTGCATCTACGTTAACTATTTTTTTTGGGGGGGGGCGGTGGGGGACAGAGTTTGGCTCTTGTTGCCCAGGCTGGAGTGCAGTAATATGATCTCAGCTCACTATTGCCTCTGCCTCCTGAGTTTAAGCAATTCTCCTGCCTCAGCCTCCCAAGTAGCTGGGGTTCCAGGCCCCCACCACCACACCTGGCTAATTTTTGTATTTTTTTTTTTTTTTTTTTTTTTGAGGCGGAGTTTCACTCATGTTTCCCAGGCTGGAGTGCAATGGCGTGATCTCGGCTCACCGCAACCTCCGCCTCCTGGGTTCAGGCAATTCTCCTGCCTCAGCCTCCTGAGTAGCTGGGATTACAGGCACGCGCCACCATGCCCAGCTAATTTTTTGTATTTTTAGTAGAGACGGGGTTTTACCATGTTGACCAGGATCGTCTCGATCTCTTGACCTCGTGATCCACCCGCCTCGGCCTCCCAAAGTGCTGAGATTACAGGCTTGAGCCACCGCGCCCGGCCTAATTTTTGTATTTTTAGCAGAGATGGGATTTCATCATGTTGGTCAGGCTGATCTCAAACTCCTGACCTCAAGTGATCTGCCCGCCTCTGTTAAAACGTGCATTCTGAATGAAGAGACCCACGCAAACAGGCTTTGTGCAAGCAACATGGGTGTTTATTCCCCCGGGTGCAGGTGTCCTGAGTCTGAAAAGAGAGTCAGCTGAGGGCAGTGGGATAGGAGTTGGTTATATAGGTTTGGGGTAGGCAGTGGAAAGTTACAGAAGTTACAGTTTAGGGCGGTTTTTTTGCAGGGTGGAGGGGGCCGTAGGTTTGCAACCTGGGAGGGATTTGTAGAGTCGGGAGTCAGCGGTTGACCAACGTCAGTTACAAAGTCCAATGGCCTTATCAATTGGGACCAGAATAAGAAACAATAGAAGAATGTCTCAGATTAGTTAGGCACTGCAGGGGTTGATCGTTCTTCCGCTTTTCATGGTCTTCTAGTTACTTCAGGTTTTCTAATTGTGGAAGGCCCTCCAGAGGTGTACGTGCGGGTCACTGGGGTTGCCGTATCATCCATGGCACGATCAGTCAGCCTAAAAGATTTACAGCCTCGGCCTCCCAAAGTGCCGAGATTATAGGCATAAGCCACCATGCCCAGCCCCAAATTTCCTCTTCTTGCAAGGATGCCAGTGAGATTGGATTAGGGCCCACCCTAGTGGGTCCATTTTAACCTTTTTAGTGGCCCTATTTCCAAATCGATTAACATTCTGAGGTCCTAGAGGTTACAGCAGGTAAATTTATGGGGGACACCATTCAGACCATAACAGGGACCAAAGCGAGTCTGGCCATTGAGACCTAAGGAGAAATCTACTGGGTGCTACTGGGCTGGATTTCCTTCTCAGATCAGTAGGCTCTTGTGAAGAGAAGGCTCTTACCTCTCTGCCTGCCTCTCCTGCTTGGGATGCTGACACCTGGAGCTGTGGCAGCTATCTTGTGCTCATGAATTGAAAAGTATAAACACAAAAAACCTTTATGTCAGGTGTGGTTAAGCAGAAGAATGGAAAGACCTGTACCAAATTTTTGAGTTGTTAAATGAATCATCAGATCATGCATTTCCAGACTTCTTGTTAAGTAAATAATAAAAGTCTTTATAGAAGTTCTGTTCTTACTAGGTTTTCTGTTACAGCAGCTGAAAAACATGTCTAACTAATACGGAACTTCACTATTTCTTCGTTGAACTTTACTGACTCTGGGGAGAGCACAGTTGATGTGTCTTGTGTTAATTTTAAAACACTAGGGCCAGGCATGGTGGCTCATAACCTGTAATCCCAGCACTGTGGGAGGATGAGGCAGGAGTTTAAGATCAGCCTGGGCAGCATAGTAAGCAAGACCTTGTCTCTACAAAATAAAAAATTGTTGGCTGGATGTGGTGGCATATGCCTGTAGTCCCAGCTACTTGGGAGGCTGAGGTGGAAGGATTGCTTGAGCCCAGGAAGTCAAGGCTGCAGTGAGATATGACCATACCACTGCACGGCAGTCTGGGTGCACAGAGCGAGATCCTGTCTCAAAATGAATAAATGAATGAATGAATGAATGAATGAATGAAAAACATTGGGATGCTGGTTAACCTTCTCCAGCTTCCCTTGACTGTTAGGGATCATCAGCCAAGAATTTATCCTAAACCTTCCTGAGCTCTTTTGCCTTTTTATGTTCCTGCCAACTCTCCAAGTAGAGAGCTTCAGGAGTTTACTTCCTGCTAAGTGTGGCTTTTGTTTCCTTCTAAAATTATTCCAATAAAGTTCTCAGAGCTATCGGAGTTCTCATAGTCCAGGATTTGATAGACAAATCCACATTCTGTCTCTGCACAAACTCTGATTTTTATGGACCTTAAACTTACCTCTCCCTACACTGAACATTAGAATGAGAGGTTGGGTATACTGGAAGGGATTTAATTTTTATTCTAGAGCCTTCTCTATAGTTTTACATGTTCAGTATGACCTTTAGTATTTGTATGTACTTGTATCATTTGTACCATTAGTACAAATTGTGATAACCTGTAAGGTAGACGGGGAAGGAAAAACAGAGCCCATTGGTCTTCCTTTTTCTTTTTCTTTTTTTTTTTTGGAGATGGAGTTCACTCTTGTTGCCCAGGCTGGAGTGCAATGGCGCGATCTCGGCTCACCCCAACCTCTGCCTCCTGGGTTCAAGTGATTCTCCTGCCTCAGCCTCCCAAATAGCTGGGATTACAGGCATTCGCCACCACACCCAGCTAGTTTTGTATTTTTAGTAGAGACGAGGTTTCACCATGTTGGTCAGGCTCATCTCAAACTCCTGACCTCAGGTGGTCCGCCCGCCTCAGCCTCCCAAAGCGCTGGAATTACTGGTGTGAGCTGCCGTGTCCGGCTGGTCTTCCTTTTTCAAAATAAGAACGCTGATATTTTTTCTGTTTCATTCGATGTTATTTTATCTCTTTGAGTTAACTTTTGAGAATGTGTTTCCTCTATCTTGTGAAACGGGGCAATGGTGTGGCAAGTGAGACACAATCTTTGGAATTACTGTCTCTAGGTCTGAATTCTGCCTCTGCCTCCTTCCCAGCTCTATGACCATGGGCCCTACCCAGCCTTTCTAGGTTTCAGTTCCCTCATGTAAGACATGGAGATGTAATGATTAACCCATGTAATAGAGTTGTTGAGAGGTCTTATTATCTAGTGGTGGGCCAGTGCATGGCTCAGAGCCTAGCCTATCATAAACACTTGCTCAATATCTGTTGCTGTTAGGTTTTTATGTTGTGCCATCATCATAGACTTTTATTTTTTTTGTATTTCCATTTTTAGCTTTGTATTTTTGCATAATTTTAGAGTCAAAGAAAAATCATGAGGATGGTACAGAGAATTTTCATATACCACTGACTCAGTTTCCCCCACCATTAACATTTTACATTGCCATGGTACATTTGTCAAAACTAAGAAACCAAGAGACATTGGTCCATTACTATGAACTAAATAAACTATAGAATGCAACCCAGGGGACCACCCTGCATGTCTCCCCACGCTCCTCTGCTCTGGGAATGGCCTAGTTTTTCCCTGTTTTTCATGACCTTAACAGTCTGAAGAAGTGAGTCCTGGACTCTTAAGTAGAAGCCAAAAATCCATGCTACTTTCCCCAGCCGAAACCTTTTCTGTTCCAGAGGCTAATGAGCCCACAGAAAAGAGCAGAGAGCATTAGTCAAAGGAAATGAACTGTGTCTTCTAAGTATTAAACCCTCTAAACAACTCTATGGCATGGATACTAATTTCACCCCCATGTCTTAGATGGGAGAACTGAAACTGACAGAGGTTAAGGTAGTTTCCCCTCTGAGCATGTACTCTGCCTTTGCAGAAAGTCAGAAAGCCTTTGCTAAAAGTCAGCCCTTTTAGATGACTCCATTTGCAAATGGAACTTGTCAAACGAGGATAATGTGAGCACCAAGAGAAAGTTCTCCTTGGCTTTCTGAAGTTTCACTGAAAAATCACCTTGCAAAAGGCAGGTTAACTGGCGAAAAGACATACAAAATTATTTAACATGTAGCTACAAGAGCCTTCAGAATGAAGACCTAATGACATAGGGGAAATTGTCTATTTTTATGCTTGGGTTCAACAAAGTATAGATAGCTGGGTAGAAGTGTGACTGGACAAAACAGATATGCTCTAATGCTAATAGACTATGTGGGGAACCCCAGCCAGGCCTGTCTGTCTAGATTCTTCTTGGCCTCTCTGAGCATGTATTCATTGCTTCTCGGTCTGGAGCAGGACCTTTTCTGGAACATGGGTCTTATGGCCTGTGGTCAAACAAGGTAGGTCAGACCATTTGTTTTTTTTAAGATGGAGTCTCACTCAGTCACGTAGGCTGGAGTGCAGTGGTATGATCTCAGCTCACTACAACCTTTACTTCCTGGGTTCAAACAATTGTCCTGCCTCAGCCTCCTGAGTAGCTGGGATTACAGGCATATACCGTCATGTCCAGCTAATTTTTGTATTTTTAGTAGAGACAGGGTTTCACCATGTTGGCCAGGCTGGTCTCGAACTCCTGACCTCAAGCTTCTACCCACCTCAACCTCTCAAAGTGCTGGGATTACAGGTGTGAGCCACTGCTCCAGGCCAGACCATGTTTTTTTTTTTTTTTTTTTAGTAGCCAGTTTGACACAGAAAGGCAGAGTGAAAGTTAGCCTAAGATTTTTAGATTTCATGGCTGG
Organism: Sapajus apella; assembly: GCF_009761245.1. NCBI lineage: Eukaryota > Metazoa > Chordata > Mammalia > Primates > Cebidae > Sapajus > Sapajus apella. Next base: position 1,136,718 of record NW_022436941.1, read on the forward strand.
CTTTGGGGAAAAGGGGTTCTGGTTTTTATGACCCACCTCGGGGAATAGGAATCCTTGTTTCCATGGCTTACCCCTGGGAGAATGGGACTGAGAGACAGGAGAGCAGGGAAGGTCAGATAAACACTTTTGCTTCTGAGGCTGTTTTTCGGGACTTCATTTGAGATCTTGTTTTCTGAGCCCCAGCAATGGAATGGGGATTTATGGGCAAAGCAGGGTGTCCTGGGGAAACCTGAATGTATTTGCGGTAAGCCTGGGGATGGCTCACTCTTGCTTCTCATTTCTGTTGGGCACTGGAGAACATCAGAAGCTCTCCCTGTCAACCTTCATCAGGAACACACCTCCTTGGACCCTGTTGGATAGCCATATGGTTATCCTTCAGGGGGTATGGTTCATAGCCTTATAGTTACCCCTTTAATTTCCAGGTGTATGTGGGGACGGGAGGAGAGCTCATGGCTAAATGAAGAAGAAAGTCTTTAGTTAAGCTGATCCACAGTAGTACACTAATGCTTTTGGGGGCTTAAGACTTTTCCATTCATGGTCAAGTTCAGACAGCCCCAAGGACATCTGAGGCCCATTAAGTCCAGATTTACATTCTTCTCCAACAAATGGCAGTACTTCAGAAAGTTTGCTTATTTAACATAAAGTGCAATTAAAAAGAAAAGTTTTAGCCCCTAGAGTACGGGAGTTTATGTGACTTCATGCTCCTCTTTCCAGGGTAGAATAAATAAAACAGGGCGATGGCAAAGTCTATAGGGCTCTTCTTCCCTTCCCATGGATGCCTAGTCTTTTTTTGTTTGTAATATTGTTGGGCGAAACTCTTATGTTGGGAAGAAAAAAGATTGTTTTCTCTTGAGCAGAGTTGTCATGTGTTCATGTCTGGAAGCTGATTAGTTTGGGAAAACCTAGTTTTTCCTTATCACTTTTCAACTAACTTTATTCCCCCTACTTCAAGTTGCACATTTAATTTTACTGACCATAATAATGTGAAGTTTTGGGAGTCATCTTGGATGTGGTGGAACTAAAGAATCTAAAGTTGTTCTTTGTGCAGATGTCGGGGGCTGGGGCACGGGGCCAGAGGGCTGTGCCTGACTTCATCTAGCCTGCAGGGATGACTGGTCTCAGCAGAGCTTTTAAGCTCTTTGCCACTTTGGGATACAGTAGGGAGCAAGATAGAGGGCACGGCCAGGGAGGGCTGGGAAGACTAGTCAGAGGAGAAGGGAGATGACCTATAAATAACAAATTATGATTACAATTTTCTAAAAAGATTCAGGTCTCAGTATTAAACTTCTCGAAATGCTGCACAACTCTCAGTCATTGATGTGAAAAATTTATAGAAAAAGTCAAAGCTTGACTAATGATCTTTTTTTCCCCAACATATTAATGGGTCAACTTCAATATGAACAGTTTTTCAAGGATTATCAGACTCTGGGTTATACTAGAGTTACATGGTATTACATATTCCTAGAAAGAAGTGTGCCCTGGTAAAAGTTTGGGTTTGTTTTTTGTTGCAGTTAGATTCACGTTTATGGAATTTGGTTTGCCTGGAGCCAAAAGTTCTTTGTTAAAATGCATATGCCTGAGAGACTTTAATTCTCATTTAAAGTTATTCTTTGGAATAACATGGAGAAGTGTCTAGTTCTCATTTCAGAGGAGAGAGGCACAGCTTGAGAGCCTTGTCGTGAAGTCATATAGTTAAGGGTTCCGGAGGATGAGCCCTGGCAGCTCTTGGAATAAACAGTCTCTGGGCAGGCGAGGTGTGCAGAGTTCATGCCAGCTCCTGGTGTAAAAGTGGTCAGCCTGGAGGTGCCCAGCACTGACTGTTACTTCTCACACAGTCTTGTTTTCAGGCTGCTTCCTCTAAGGTCTTTCATCATGATTCCAGCACCCATCATGGCCACATGCTATCTCTGAGAGTCGTTGAAAGGCACCACTTTTAAGAGCATGTGCCATGGAAGAGCAAGGGTGGCTCCACATCCCATCCCACTCTTGGTTTGAGTCTGTTTCTGTAATGAGCCTGTTTCGTGAGTCAAGAATATTCTATTAACCAAATGAGTGCAGCTGCCAACAAGAATGTTCCAAAGAAAATAAATGAAAACGTGTCTACTTTGCACTGTTTTGATGGGCAGCTTATTTTTTAAATCCTGGTGCCTGATCTGTCTCTTCTCAAGTTGTAGTTTTTTAGAAAAAAAACTTATACTGAGAGGCCTAGGAATGTTTTCCTGCAGTGATAATTCACAACTCAAATTTTACAGTGCTTTACACTCCTCTCTCCTCAGTGCTGAAGGCACTGCCTGATAAGAAGCTAAACATTTAAGGAGGCGCATTAACTCTTTAGAGCCAAGGGCTCACAAATCTCAACACTGAGTGCAATCACAACAAGACAATATTATTTTTATTTTAAAATAGAATCTATTGTGATGACCTCCTATAAATGCTCTTATATCACTGTAAGTGACAAGTCCATGTCAAGTGAATTTGAAAAGTGAAGAGAAAGTTAATAACATCAAATGATCAGTCTTTTCCTCCACATTAGCAAATGTGGAGTTCTTTTGGTAGAGACTGAGAACTTGGCCTGTCATAAGTCTGACTTTCAGCTGGCTCATCTCTTTTGGGCCTCACCAAAATCAAGGTGTTGGCAGGACCAGGTTCCTTTTCTGGAGGCTCAGGGGAAGATCCATTTCCAAGTTCATTCAGGCTGTTGGCAGAATTCAGTTCCTTGTGGCTGCAGGACTGAGGCCCCTATTTCTTTGCTGGCTGTCATCTGGGAGCTGTGCTTAACTCTTCACGGCTTCTCAGGAAAAAGCCTTGCCAAGAAAAAAAAAAATAGGCTGTTAGAACCTAAAGAAAGAACCTTAACCCTTGTACATCTTGATGCCTGAGCTCTTAGAGGCCATCAACAACCAGCAGGAGCATGGATTTTTTTTCCCCCCAGTATTAATTTTTAATTAAATAACAAGGAATACAATCCAGTTGTAGGGACTCAACCAGCAGATATATAGTGAATAAAAGCATTAAGTCCTTTTTCAACGGGCACATGGATTTTTGATGCTGTGTCTCTTCTGGTTAGTTATGGGGTATTCACGTTTCTCATAGTTTGGGTTAATTATATTCTGCTGTTCTCATGTAATTTTTTTCTTTTTTTGAGAGGAAGTCTTATTCTGTCACCCAGGCTGGAGTGCAGTGGCACGATCTTGGCTCACTGCAACCTCTGCCTCCCAGGTTTAAGTGATTCTTCTGCCTCGGCCTCCCAAGTAGTTGGGATTACAGGCACCCACCACCATGCCCAGATAATTTTTATATTTTAGTAGAGACAGGGTTTAACCATGTTGGCTGGGCTGGTCTCAAGCTCCCGACCTCAAGTGATCCACCTGCCTTGGCCTCCCAAAGTACTGGGATTACAGCATAAGCCACTGTGCCTGGCCAGTGTAATGTCTTTGAGTTTCATCCATGTTGTTATAGGGATCAGTTGTTGGTTCCTTTTTATTGCTGAGTTGTCTTCTGTTATGTAAATATATCACAACTATCATTTTTCTGTATTTCTAGAATAAATTTGCTAATGTTTTGTTAAGGATTTTTGCATCTATGTTCATAAAGGATATTGGTTTATAGTTTTCTTTCAATGTCTTTGTCTGGTTTTGGTATCAGGGTAATACTGGCCACATAAATTGAGTTGGGAAGTACTTTGGGCATTTATTTCCTGGTGGTTTTTCTTGGCCATCTGTTGGGCACTACTGTCCCAAGAGGCCGAGAGATGTTCTTCAGAGTTTTTTTACAGGTCTAGGGAGGGTGTAGAGGCCCCTGGCACTAATCTTAATGTTTTGTGGCTTAGCAGCTATTTGCCCTTCCTGTTTGGCGTATGGTGTGCCAATAGGGCGCAGACATCCAAACACTGTCCACGGAAACTCCAAAAACCCTGACCTTCTATTGCAGCCGTCCTCTCAAATCTGGCTGCTTCTGCCCTTTTGGCACAAGACAGTGGTCTCCATCCTTCCCTCTGGGATGATCCAGTGTAATCCCCCTAAACCAGAAAATATAATTTACTTCTAAGAGAAGGGGTGAGAGAGAGGGAAGGGAGGGAGGGAGGTTGGTGAGAGGGATAGAATGCTCAGATCTTTAAAAACAAATTCAGACCTTGTCTGAGAGTGGAATGGTGAAAGGAGACAATTTCATGTTCCCTGGTAAGTGCCCAGAAGCAGGAGTTCAAGACAAAGTGGGGTTTTGTCTTAAACACCCTCTGTAAGACAAACCCAGGAAATTTTAGATCCACATATAAACTTCTAGAAAGGAAATCTTACACATCATATAATGTTCTCCTCAACCATTTATCTTTTACAAATGTGGAGACTGTCCCTCATCTCCACCCCTTATAGGTAGCCAAAGATGCTTGAAAACCACTATTTTATGAGGTTTTGGGGGGCCTCAGGCAAATAAAATTCCTGCTGATCTAGGCTGATTCCCCAGCTATCCTGAGCTGGCATGCAGATCGGGCTCTAGGGTTTCTGGCTAGCAAAATCAGGACAAAGAACACATTATAATGACTTCCAGCCAGGGACGGAGTCTACTGCATCATGCGAGGTAAACTCCCAAGATCTTCAGGGGCCTTTATTGCTGGTGTTTGGGTCTAAATATTACAGCAAGAGCAACCGTCATCAACAGTAAGCTCTAATTTGTATTGTGTGAGCTTGTGCACGTGTACACACATATACAGTTATGGTCATTATACGATTAAGGCATTAGTACATCGAAAGTGGACTCTTCAACATTTTGAGAGCCCACTTCCCCATATTGTTTGGGAGAGTCACCACAGACTTCCAAGGGGCTGGAACAAGTTACCTGAGCCATGGTCATTTATAGAGACCTGAGGATGTCAATTCCCATACCAGATAACCTCACTGTAAACCAGGCATACTGCTTAGATGGAAAACTGGAACTGAGTGGAAGGTTTATAAAGAAAAAGGGTCTGGGCCAGGCACAGTGGCTCAAGCCTGTAGTCCCAGCACTTTGGGAGGCCAAGGCAGGTGGATCACTTGAGGTTAGGAGTTTGAGACTAGCCTGGCCAACATGGTGAAGCCCCGTCTCTACTAAAAATACAGAAATTAGCTGGGCATGGTGGTGCGCACCTGTAATCCCAGCTACTCAGGAGGCTGAGGCAGGAGAATTGCTTGAACCCGGGAGGCGGAGGTTGCAGTGAGCCAAGTTTGTGCCATTGCACTCCAGCCTGGGCCACAAGAGTGAAACTCCATCTCAAAAAAAGAAAAAGAGTCTGGTTTGTTAGAGCAGCTGGGGTTTGACCTTGAATACAGCAAGATATTTGGATAAATGAGTTCCCAGGAGCCAAGGAAACAAGGCGGTGGTGGGAGCCCAGGTTGTAGGGAGGCGAGTAGGGGTACCCCTCAGAGTGGAGGAAAGCGGTCAAGACTTCGTTTTAATGGTTGCTTGTGAGAATGAAAAGGACCTAAGACAGGCTGTGAAGTCATCAAGTTCAGGTTCAGCCTCTTCCACAAAATAGTTTCGTGTCCTGGGGCCCTTCACTTACTCTCTCAGGACCTTAGTCTCCCTGTTTATAAAAAGAAAGTGAGTTTGGTGATTGCTTGTTCCCTGCTGCTGCTGAGTTGTGTGGCATTGATTTGGCTTCAGTCCTGGCCCACTGCCATGGCCCAGGAAGCTATTGCTGCAGTAAGTGTCCTGGTCGTTAACACCGCTTTACAAGAAGTGCTCACGGCTCTCATCCATGATGGCCCAGCATAAGGATTTGCAAAGCTGCCAAAGCCTTAGATGAATGCCATGCCCATCTCTGGGAGCCTGCACGATGAGCCCACCTCTGTCAAGTCAGGGGAGGCCCTTTGTGCTGAACTCCAGATCAACAGACCTAAGGGAGGGTGATGACAGAAGAAACCAAGGGGACAGGTAGGCGGCCCCTGTGAAACTGACAGAGAGGGAAGATTCTGTACAGTGGTTGGTCGTGTTATGTCATAGTTAAGAACTGTGGCAAACAATCTCAGGCAACGGATATTATCGCAGAGTACTTTGAACACAGAAATGAACAAACAGGCTGGGAGTGGTGGCTCGTGCCTGTAATCCCAGGACTTTGGGAGGTTGAGGTGGGAGGATCACATGAGCCCGGAGGTTGAGGCTGCGGTGAGCTGTGTTTGCATCATTGCACTCCAGTCACACCGTTTTAAAAAGAAGAAAAAGAAGGTGGAGGAGGGGAAGGAAGAGGAGGGAGGAGAAGAAGTGAACAAATAAAAAGTCTGGCTTGCAGGGGGGGAAAAAAAAAAGAGAGATTGGTGATTAAATTATGTCTAGATTTTTAAGTCCTAGAACAATGTGAGGAAATAATTGTGCTTTATTTTTGTTTGCTTGTTTGTTTTATAATGTTCTCTATAAAATTGCCAGCTGGTCTGAGACATTAGAAGCATTAACAGAGAAAGGGGATTTTGTCAATGTTTCAGCTAGGGACGGGGTCAGACACAGCTGAAGGACCTTAAAGCAGAGGGCAGAAAGTCAGGGGACAAGCATTTGAGACTGCCAATCATTCATTCCTTCCAAAAGATTGTGCTCTCGTTCTTTAGAAGACTTTGAGTTTGATTTAACAACACAGTGCCTTTGCTAAAGGGAGCTTCGTAAGTCCTGAGATCCTGAAGACATAAGCAAACTCTACATATTTTCCTAACTTTCTTCACTTTGTAAACAGTGACGTAGGTCTTTATAAACAATTATAGGCCGGGCGCGGTGGCTCAAGCCTGTAATCCCAGCACTTTGGGAGGCCGAGGCGGGTGGATCACGAGGTCAGGAGATCGAGACCATCCTGGTCAACATGGTGAAACCCCGTCTCTACTAAAAATACAAAAAAAATTAGCTGGGCATGGTGGCACGTGCCTGTAATCCCAGCTACTCAGGAGGCTGAGGCAGGAGAATTGCCTGAACCCAGGAGGCGGAGGTTGCAGTGAGCCGAGATCGCGCCATTGCACTCCAGCCTGGGTAACATGAGTGAAACTCCGTCTCAAAAAAAAAAAAAAAAAAAACAATTATAGCGAGCCTACATGCTGAAATCTCTTTCAGCCTGTAATGCATTGTTTGACCAACCTCCCCAACTTTCAAACAGTCAGTTCCTATCTTCTGGAAATGGCTTCCCATCACTCCAGCCTCACCTGCCCATACCTATCCCCTGGCCTCAGGGGCCAGCAGGCACGTTTATATATCATCATCACCTCTGGCTTCCTTGCTGGAAATATGCTCATTTTGAGATTGAAAAAGCATCAAAGGAAATGTTTTGGAGTGATGTTTGCTATGGAGGTCAGAATTTTCATGAACAGATACAGGAAGAATAGATTTGGGACTGAGGAAGGGAAAGCTGATGACTTTCAGGGTATTCGTGGATTAGCCACATGTCAATGTCCAGTGGGCAGTTAAACATGCTGACCTGCAGCTCCCAAAAGAAAAGTAGCTGCAGACATAGATTGAGAACCACGGGAACAGGCTCTCCTTGAAGGGATGAGAACAGCTGTAGCTATCCAAGGGGAGTGGAAGAGAACAGACCCTTACATGAAAGAAGAGGAGGAAAAGCCAGCCAAAAAGATTGCAAAAAAACCCAGACCCCAAAAAACAGTGGATCAGAGGAGACAGCCTCTGGCTCATACAGGTGCCCTCTGTGTTTCACAAACCACTGGTGTTTAGTATTTTTTGTATAGGATGTCAACATTTACAGATACATTCATGTTCCTGCTTGTCTAGTGATCTGTCCACATGTACCATTAATTCCTAATGGAGTGAGGTAAAATATCGGGCCTTGTGTCTGCTCTTCCATTCTGATTGCAAAGATATCTGCTAGAACTTTTTGGAAAAGATCCAAGTGACTGGGTAGGAATGTCATAGCCCTGCTAACTTATTGTAGACAAAAAAAAAAAAGATAAGAATTAGAATCCATCTTTTGGCTTCTTGATTTCTTATTTTGATTGAAAAAATGGGCTGTATAACTTTCTTCTTGTAGGGAACCAACAAAGGGGAAGATAGGCTTGTACTGGTGGGCTGGTGAGAGCGTCACAGATTCAAGTCCAGCTTTGGATCTTGTTCCACCACTTGGGACTGTTTCCTTCAGGTATGACCACATTTCGACCAGGAATGAGATAGAGTGAGAGTCATAGTTTCTTCCTCTCATTTTTATGAAACCGGAGTCAAAAACACAGACATACCGGTTTGGTTGTGCAAATATTTTTGTGTTTCAGTTCACCCCTCATGGAAAATAAATGGACACGGTTGCAGTTTGAACTACACCCCTAAGGTTTATTTGTGTATTTAAAACCTGAGTTTAGTTTTGCAGTTGAGTAATAAAAGGAATACTTGGGCTAAGTTCAAAATTCACAAAAAGTACAACTTTTGGTTCACAGTATGGGTCAAACCCCTAGCTGCTTATTCTTAGCTGTCTTTTTTTTTTTCAGAGAAATGTTGAGAAAACATCTTCCCCTTTACTAGAAAGGCCTATGAAAAACAGGTTACTTAATATTCCTCCTCTGTTTTCCTCTGGGTGAAGGCACATATTCCTAAATTTAGTAAAGTTTAAGTAGATCTTCCTCCCCTTGTCACATCCTTCCTGTTTTGTTCATGATCTGGGAAGTGGGGGGGGTATTTTTTAAGTGGTGTTGCTGTTTCTCTTTCTGCTTGAGCATTAAGGATAGATCCTATGTAGTAATTCCTGAGCATCCTGCCCTCCACAGAAGACCAGTGATGAGGTTAATGAGGTGTTGGAAGATGGCAAAACCAACTCCAGTGTTATACTTTCCAGCTTTTTAATTAGGAGTCCTGATGAATGGCTAGCTTGTAAAATACTCATTCCCTGGGTGACACCCCCACCCAGCAAGGAGAGATGAGGAAGCGCATGGTAAGGTAAAACAGGGCAGTCAGTCCTCTGCTTTCTCCCAAGTTGGTCCAGCTCACATCCAGGGCCTGCAGCTGTCTGTAGCTACCATAAATAATGTCCCAGGGGCTTCCAGAGGCTTCCAAAGGCCAGAGCTGCCAGTGCAGCATGAATTATCACGGAAACATGAGATAGCTGGGAGCTTTCTCTCGGCATTTTTCTCCTGCAGATCACTGGGCTGGATCCAGGGTCTCCCACAGTTTTTTGTGTGTGTTTGTCAGATGGAGCCTATGTGGACTGCTGTGGAACTGGGTACTTCCAGGTACTCACAGTCGTGAAACCATAAGGTTTCCAGGGGCCAGCCTTATTAAACTACCCAGGAGACCTGTACTTTGAGAACATGCATTTAGCCAGCGTTGCACCTCAAAGGAAGTACTGCCCTCATTGTGCTGTGATAGATGTGTGCTACAGTATTTTCCAGGACTCTGGACGTTATCATTGGCACACAGCCACATTTCTTTCTCCCAAGTGAAAAAAGTTTTTTCCAGGAAAGACATCAAGGCTATAAAGACAAACAGTGTGACTATCCGTGGGTGGATGAGGTGCAGGGAAAAGAATCCCTTCTGGGAATAGAAATATGAACCTTTCATTGTAATTTTACAAGTTGTATTTCCCCCAGACTGATCTTTGGGCAATTTTAAGAGATTGAGAAACCCGCAGATACTATACTCACTATGTGGGTGACAGATTCATTTGTACTCCAAATCTCAGCATCATGCGATAGACCTTTGTAACATGTCTGTACATGTACCCCCGATTCTAAAATAAAAGTAGAAAAAAGAAAAAAAGAAGGAAACAGGAAATCAGACTTCCAAGAGCAGTGATAGCAATTAGTGGCATTTCTCCTTCTACCCCACTTGTAAAAAATAACTTGGCTGGTCACAATGGCTCACGCCTCTAATCCCAGCACTTTGGGAGGCCAAGGTGGGTAGATCACCTGAGGTCAGGAGTTCATGACCAGCCTGGCCAACATGGTAAAACCCTGTCTCTACTAAAAATACAAAAATTAGCCAGGCGTGGTGGCACATGCCTATAATCCCAGCTACTTTGAGGCAGGGGAATTGCTTAAACCAGGAGGTGTAGGTTACAGTGAGTTGAGATTGTGCCACTGCACTCCAGCCTGGGCGACAGAGCGACACTCCGTCTCAAACAAACAAAAACTTGATTTTTAAAAAATTTGGTGACTCATTCTATAAATTTTAACATTTGTGTAGATTCTTGTAACCACCACCATAATCTGGGTTCAAAACAGTTCCATCACTCACCACCACTAAACTCCCTTGTGCTGTCTCTTTGTAAGCATTCCCGTCCCTGACCTTTAACCCTGCCAACCACTGATCAATTTTCTTACTCTACAGTTTTGTCTTCTCGAGAATGTCATATACATGGAATTCTACAACATGTCACCTTTTGGAGATGGGCTTCTTAGACTCAGCAAAATGCCTTTGGGATCAGTCTAAGTCGTGTGTATCAATAGTTTATTCTATTTTATTTCAGCATATGGCTGTACCTTCATTTGTTTATTCATTCACTTGTTGAAGGACAATTGAGTTGTTTCCAGTTGTTCAAGTCCCTTATTTTTTTAACTGTGCTAAAACATATATAATTTTCCACTTTAGTTATTTTTATTTATTTATTTATCTGAGATGGAGTCTCACTCTGTCACCCAGGCTGAAGTACAGTGGCACAATCTTGGTTCATTGCAACCTGGGTTTAAGCAATTCTCTGCCTCAGGCTTCTGAATAGCTGGGATTACGTGAACATGCCACCATGCCCGGCTAATTTTTTTTTTTAGTAGAGACAGGGTTTTACCATCTTGGCTAGGCTGGTCTTGAACTCCTGACCTCATGATCCACCTGCCTCAGCCTCCCAAAGTGCTGGGATTACAGGCGTAAGCCACCATGCCCGTCCCCCTTTAGCTATTTTTAAATGTACAAATCAGTACCTGGTACTAATTACATTTACACGGTTGTGCAACCATCACTACTATCTTGTTTCCAAAACATTTCCATTTCCACCGCTGCACATAGAAACTGTATAACCATTAAGCAATAACTCTCATTTCCCCAGCTTCTGGAAACTTCTCTTCTACTTTTTATCTCTATGAATTTGCCTATTCTAGATATTCTCATATAAATGGAATCATACAGTACTCGGCCTTTGTGGCTGGGTTTTTTCACTTAGCATAATGTTTTTTTTTTTTTTTTTTGGAATGGAGTTTCGCTCTTGTTACCCAGGCTGGAGTGCAATGGCGCAATCTCGGCTCACCGCAACCTCCGCCTCCTGGGTTCAGGCAATTCTCCTGCCTCAGCCTCCTGAGTAGCTGGGATTACAGGCACACGCCACCATGCCCAGCTAATTTTTTGTATTTTTAGTAGAGATGGGGTTTCACCGTGTTGACCAGGATGGTCTCGATCTCTTGACCTCGTGATCCACCCGCCTCGGCCTCCCAAAGTGCTGGGATTACAGGCTTGAGCCACCGCGCCCGGCCTTGGCATAATGTTTTTAAGGTTCATCCATTTGTAGCACATATCAGCGCTTCATTCCTTTTTATAGCTGAGTACTATTCCATTATATGTATATAACGCAATTTTCTTTATCCACTCATGTAGGGGACACTTGGGTTGTTTATACTGTTTGGTTATTGTGAATAATGTTGCCATGCACATTGGCATACAAGTATTTGTGTCCCTGCTTTCAATTCTTTTTTTTTTTTTTTTTTTTTTTTTTTGAGATAGGGTGTCACTCTGTCACCCAGGCTGGAGTGCAGTGGCATGATCTCAGTTCACTGCAGCCTCAACCTCCCCAGCTCAAGCAGTTCTCCCACCTCAGCCTCCAGAGTACAGGCACATGCCACCACACCTGGCTAATTTTTTTTTTTTTTTTTTTGGGTTTTTTTGTTAAAGTTGGGTTTTACCATGTTGCCCAGGCTGGCCTTGAATTCCTGAGCTCAAGTGATCCACCTGCCTCGGCCTCCCAAAGCGTTGGGACTACAAGTGTGAGCCTGACCTTTTTTTTTTTTTTTTTTGAGTTTGAGATGGGGTCTTGCTCTGTCACACAGGCTGGAGGGCATTGGTCTTGGCTCACAGCAACCTCAGCTTACTGGGTTCACCTCCTTTTAATGCTTTTGCCACCCCTACTTTTTAATTTAAATTGACAGGGGAAGGAAGGTTCTAGTTCTAACAATCTGATATTTTGTATGAATCTAGTAATTGTTCTTTGTATTTCATAAGCTTAAAGGATTTTAGGAATTCTACCCATTTTTTTGTTGTTGTTCATTAAGGTCCCGTGTTCTGTGAGGAGGACGATGGCAGTCAGGATTTGGTTATGGGAAAAAGGGGACTCGTGGGAACGGCCCAGAGCCCGTTTGGGGGGACCAGCCTCGGTTTGTGTGCCCTCACTCAAGTCGTGGTATAATTGTTTGCTTGGGTTTGGAAGTAGCCTTTGATAAGCATCTCATGTGATCTACTTTATCTGGCTTTTGCTTCATTACACCAGAGTTTGCCAGGCCATTAGGAGAAGACTTAAGGAGATAGGGGCCAAAAATACCATGTGGGAAGAAGCTTTCAGACTCGGTAGGATCTGTTTTCATTTGATGTGTCTGAACCTACCCAGACTCAGGGCTCAGCTAATTCTGCACCCATTTAGAATGATTGGTAGTAGGGCCAGTCTAAACTGTAAAATATTTATGAAATAGATTATGATTACCTTCAAGGATGCACCTTTGTGACAAAGAACTTAATAGACTTTAATTAAGAGATAGCTATAATTTATATTTAAGTAGCTTCATTTGTATACAGTAGGGGCTAAAGTCATTAAAAAGCAGTGGTATTTTTAAGCAGCGTAGTTTCTATTCCAGTGTTGTTAGGTGGCCTATTAAATTTCCCCTGATAAACATCGTAAACATAGGAGTTCAGCCTAGTCTTTCTTATCATGAATTGCCATCCCATAGAGACTAAAAATTATAAGGTTATCATTCTGTACAGCTGGACTTGGCCTCTTTGTCGACTGGATATATAGCAGTTTGGTTGTTTTTTTATGTGCATAAGCATTCTTTTGCCCCTAGAGTGTAACAAACCCTCCCCTTTACCAATCCCCCGCCGTAGCCTTCCGCCAAGCCTAATATTCTCACCCCAAGAGATTCTTTTGGCTTAAAACCCTTCTTTCCAGGAAGCTGTTAAATCTAACAGAGAGAGAGAGAGAGAGAGAGAGAGAGAGAGAGAGAGAGAGAGAGAGA
>NW_022436941.1:1149878-1237984 GCF_009761245.1 Sapajus apella
AGAGAGAGAGAGAGAGAGAGAGAGAGAGAGAGAGAGAGAGAGAGAGAACCAGAGTCCACCTATACATTGTTGTGTGTGAGAGAGTGCTAGGGGGGGGGGGGGGGGGGGGGGGGGGGGGGGGGGGGGGTAGTGAGTGTGTGGGTGGATGTGTCTGTGTGTCTATGCATGTTTCAGTTTTCTTTTGAAAGGAAGAAAGGACTGTAAATCTATTCTGGATCACCTGGATGATGACTGGGTGATCATCTTGCCACACTCTTTCAGTTCCCAGGTTTGCACGGAAGTTTGTGCTCACACAGGGGCTCGTGATACTACCCCATCGCAAGGTAGACTGAAGAGAAGACAGAGTGTGAAAACTAAGTCATCAGTGGCTCACACTAACTGAGGCATTCCACACTCAAAACAGCCTGGTGGTTGATACTTTATTCATTGTAGGTGAAGGTGAACACAGAGCCATCTTCGTAGGTCCTAAGTTCATTAGCCATTTTTCCTTGACTAATCTTTTGGCATTATATTTTAGAATCTCATTAAATTGGTTAGCCTTTCAAAATAATGGAACAGAGATTAAAATGGGTTTATTATTTAAAAAGAGTAATTAGGCTGGGGGCGGTGGCTCACACCTGCCAACCCAGCACTTTGGGAGGCTGAGGCGGGCTGATCACAAGTTCAAGAGTTCGAGACCAGCCTGGCCAACGTGGTGAAACCCCATCTCTCTACTAAAAATAAAAAAATTAGCTGGATGTGGTGGTGGGCGTCTATAATCCTAGCTACTCAGGAGGCTGAGGCAGGAAAATTGCTTGAATCTGGGAGATGGAGGTTGCAGTCAGCCAAGATCATCTGCGCCACTGCACTCTAGCATGGGCGACAGAGAGAGACTCTGTCTCAAAATAAAAAGGAGTAATTGCAACAATATAATAATAACTTACAAAGCCTTTTGTGTGTCCTGGGCACAGGGCTAAATGCTATTCTTGTATTGTTGCGTTGAGTCTTCACAACTTCCTCATGAGTAAGTATTCTTACTATATCCACTTTATAGGAGAGTAGATAGAAACTAAGAGGTTCAGTCCCTACCCAAATTACACAATGGGATTTAAACCCAGGCAGTCTAACTCCAGACCCATCATTCTGAGCCACTATGCTGGCCTCCCACAGTGAAACAGAAAGCATAAAAGTATATGGCAGGATTCTAGTTTCTAAGAATCTGGTATTTTGTCTGTGGAAACAACTCAAGCATCCATCAACAGATAAATGGTGCATTCTGTCACATTTATGTCAATGTTTTGGATTTTATTGACACTGTAACTTTGTTTTTAATGTATAAATAAATCACATATATATTTACACATTTGTTTGGCCTTAATAGTTGTGTAAGAACTATAAGCATATGAGGTTTATACCTAGTTTTATATATTTGTGCATATATTAGTAATATTACAATAAAAGTGGCTTAGGTCAACACTGGCAGGCCACAGTATTATGTCATTAACACCCTGAACACATTAACACTGTTTACTTTAAATAAAATCCCTTAATAGCCTAAGAGACTGAACCTATTTTAATGGCTGGGAATGAAGAGGTCATGAGAAGGTTCAAAACAGAAGTTTAGAAATGGATCTGCAGTTGGTTATGAGGCACCAACAGCAGGGGTTGATGGTTATTTTCTCTCAGCTCCTTGAAGACCAGATTCTGTTCTCTCTTGGCCACTGTCATCGTGTTAAGAAGCCTGCTGCCACTGGAAATGCCACTGTGGAGGTCATCATTCTTTCCTCCGGCTACTTTTTTTTTTTTTTTTTTTTTTTTTGAGATGCTGTCCCGCTCTGTTGCTCAGACTGGAGTACGTTGGCGCAGTCTTGGCTCACTGAAACCTCTGCCTCCCAGGTTCAAGCAATTCTTCTGCCTTAGCCTCCCAAGGAGCTGGGAGCTGGGATTACAGGTGCCCACTACCATGCCTGGCTAATTTTTGTATTTTTAGTAGAGATGGGGTTTCACCATGTTGGCCAGGCTGGTCTCGAACTCCTGACCTCTTTATCCACCCACCTCAGCTTCCCAAAGTGCTGGGATTACAGGCGTGAGCCAC
Source organism: Sapajus apella (assembly GCF_009761245.1). Taxonomy (NCBI): domain Eukaryota; kingdom Metazoa; phylum Chordata; class Mammalia; order Primates; family Cebidae; genus Sapajus; species Sapajus apella. The sequence continues at coordinate 1,151,953 of NW_022436941.1, forward strand.
CATGCCTGGTCTCCTTCAGCTGTTTTTTAAGATATTCTCTGTGGCATTCTTCATGCCCACAAAGCTGTGCCTAGATGTGCATATAATTTTATTTGTACTGTAGGGAACTCCATGTCCTTCCTGAACCTCGGAATTCCTGTCTTTCCTCAAAACCGGAAAATCAGCCATGATAATCTCTCCATATACCATCTCACCACATTTCCATGCTTCTTTCCTATGGTTACTCCTCCTCTCATTCTGTTTTTCATGCCTCTGTCCCACTCATTTATCTCAGCACATGGCATTCTGGCTAATTTCTGCAAATCGATTTTTCTTTTTTCTGTGTTCTCTTCAGATGCATTCAATATAATATTTAACTCATACATTAGGTATTTTTTTTTTTTTTTTACTGGAGGAGGGAAGTTTATGTCATTACTTTTTAAAACAACTTTATCAAGATTGAGTTTATGTACAATAATATGGCTGGGCATGGTGGTTCATGCCTGTAATCCCAGCACTTTGGGAGGCTGAGGCAGGCAGATCATCTGAAGGCAGGAGATCAAGACCAGCCTGGCCAACATGGCGAACCCCCGTCTCTACTAAAAATACAAAAATTAGCTGAGTGTGGTGATGGGCGCCTATAATCCCAGCTACTCAGGAGGTTGAGGCAGGAGAATTGCTTGAACCCACGAGGCGGAGGTTGCAGTGAGCCCAGATTGTGCCATTGCACTCTAGCTTGGGTGACAGAGCAAGACTCTGTCTCCAAAAATAATAACAAGAATAATAATGCATACCTATTTATTTTTATTTATTAATGTTTATTTATTTTGTGAAGTCCAAAATCATCACATTTATTATTCCTTTTATTTCCTGAGTTTTTTTTTTTTTTAACTTTTATTTTAGGTTCAAGGGTACATGTGAAGATTTGTTACATAGGTAAACTCATGTCATGGGGATTCGTTGTACAGATTATTTCATCACGCAGGTATTAAACCTCATACCCAATAATTATCTTTTCTATTCCTCTCCTTCCTTCCACCCTCAAGTAGACCTCAGTGTCTGTTGTTTCTTCCTTTATAAGTTCTTATCATTTAGCTCCCACTTACAAGTGAGAATATGTGGTACAGCTAGTGCTCGACTTACGACCACGATTGGTCCCGACAGACTGGTTGTAACACGATTTGGTTGTAAGTTGAGTGGGCTATATGCACACGGAGATGGTAGTGCTGCCGGAAGCTGGTCCGCACTGTTGTACGCCCAGCTGGGCAACGTTTGCGCTGCCAGACGCAGAGCAGTCGTGGCTAGCGATTGTGGTTGTAAAGTCAAATGGTTGTAAGTTGCATAGGTCGTAAGTCAATCAATACCTGTATTTAGTTTTCTGTTCCTCTGTTAGTTTGCTGAGGATAATGGCCTCCAGCTCCATTCGTGTTCCCACAAAAGACTGGTCTCATTCTTTTTTATAGTTGCATAGTATTCCATGGTATATATGTACCACATTTTCTTTATCCAGTTTGTCATTAATGGACATTTAGGTTGATTCCATGTCTTTCCTATTGTGAACAGGAGCACACTTATTTAAATTGTACAATTAGATATCTTTTGATATATACCCATGAAATCACCACTACACTCAAAATACAGAACATTTCTATCACCCCTAAAACTTTCCTTATGACCTTTTGGGAAATTTTCAACAATTCTTTCTTCAGATATTTTTTTCTACTCTCTTCCTTCTCCTCTTCTTCCGGAATTACCATCATATGTATATTGAACATTTGGATATTGTTCCCCCAGATCTGTAAGATTCCCCTCATTTTTCTTCAATTTTCCTTCTTTTTGTTGTTTGGATGTGGCATTTCTGTTGCATTATCATCATGTTCCTTGATTCTTCCTTCTGCCATCCCCAACTCAGTTAAGCTCATCTAGTGAACTTTTAAAATGTCAGATTTTGTACCTTTCAGCTCTAGAATTTCCCCCTTTCTAATTTTATATGTGTTTTAGTTTTAATTTCTCCACTGAGTTCCAAGCTGTTCACTCAATGTATACCACCTTTTCATTTAATTCTTTGAACATATTTATAATATCTATTTTAAAGATTTTGTCTGGTAAATGCAACATTTGGAGCCACTCAGAATCAGTTTCTATTGGTTGCCTTTTTCTCTGAGTATAGAGTGTACTTTAATGTTTCTTTGCATGTATAGCAATTTCTGGTTGAAGGTTGGGCCTTATAGATAATACATTATGGCAACTCTAGATTCTGTTGTATTCTTCTGAGAACTATTGAGTTTTTTTTCTAGTAGGCAACGGATTTGTTTAGTTTCCAGTCACAAACTTTGTCCCCCTGTGATACACAGCGGCCAGTATCTCTCTTTTCATGGCTTCCCGTTGCTGCTTTTCGGCCTGCCCCTTTGGGAGTTTTCCCTGTTTCTTTGTAATTTGGTAGTTAGCCAGGGATTTCAGCAGAGTCAGAAGTCACCCTCTTTGTTCCTTTCTTGCTTATAGATGTTCCCACTTCTTGATTTCCAGCTACTTGGCTGATTTTAGGCTGTCTCTGACATTTCACGGCTGCAAGATTCAATTTTCTGTCACCTGAATTGTGCATAGTTAGGAAATTTACTAAGTCTGTGTGTTTGTTTTTAAAAGGCAGCACATTCACATAGCTTTGTATTCAAGGGTAGATTTCTCTCTGGTTTCTGTCCACTTTTTCACCAGGTTCCTTAGAGTCGTTTACCACATATATGTAGTTTAGCTTTTGGCCAGAGACTTGGACAGAGTTTATTTTCAGAGTTTGTACTTCTTCTGTGGTTTTTATGCTGCCAGTACTTTTCCTGTAGACTTCTAGCTACTTTTCAGCCTTGTACTCCAATCTGTGGAACCTTTAGCTGGTAAGGTTGTGGTTTTCCATGGCTGTCTTTCATCACCCTCAGGTGAGGAAGATATAAACTTGAAATTCCTACTCCTTCCTGTGGCAGTTTCTAAGAGTAAAGTCTCCTGCTTCTATCTGCTTTTGGATTCTCTCCAGGGTCTTTAAATAATTGTTCTTAAAAAAAAAAAAATTCCCAAACCTGTTTTTATCATTGTTATCAGTAGGAACATTTCAAAACCACTTCAATCCTCTGCCATTTCTGGAAGCTATCGGCCTCTTGGGTTTTTTATTTCAGTGTCTTCATTTTTCATTTGAAGTTTTATTTAGTCACTTTCTGAATTAAACCTGCTAGTGTTTGTGATAGTCTTTTTATTTCTCAATTTCAGGTCCTTTCTGAAAAACATATCAGATCGTTTTAAAGATGCTTATTTTATGGCCTGTATCCAGTCAATGTCCTGAAGCTCTTGCATGTTCAGAAATGCCATTTGGTGTGTGTTGACTCTCTCTCATTTAACTGTTTATAAGTAATTTTTGAATTATGAACTATTGATCAGGGATGCAGTAAACATGGAAACACCAAGCATCTTGATTTAGGGCTTTAGGTCTACAGGGAGACTTTTGTTTGCTCTCATCTGGTGTCCCAGGAATATCACGGATCTCTTTCTTTCTTTTCTTTGCCATTTCCTTTCTTTCTTTGTTTTGTTTGTTTGTTTGTTTGAGATTGAGTTTCACTCTTGTTGCCCAGGCTGGAGTGCAATGGCATGATCTTGGCTCACTGCAACCTCCATCTCACCGGTTCAAGCAATTCTCCTGCCTCAGCCTCCTGAGTGGCTGGGACTGCAGACACCCGTCACCACACCTGGCTAATTTTGTATTTTTACTAAAGACAGGGTTTCTCCATGTTTGCCAGGCTGGTCTTGAACTCCTGACCTCAGGTGATACTCCCACCTCTGCCTCCCAAAATGCTGGGATTACAGGCATGAGCCACCACACCCAGCGTGGACCTCTTTCTTATGTTAATTTCTAAGGCTAAGGGTTCCTAGACCAAGCAGGTATAACTTTGTAGCCCAAATCTTCTTGAGGACAGGCTCATGATTATAGGGCTGAAGACAGCCACATCCTTAGGCCAATGAATAGACTATTTTTTGGATTCATCCCTTCACTGACGAGCGTAGTTCTTCGAAACTCCTGGTTAGCAGATGTCTCAGTTGAGATTCCTGCCTACCTTCAGCTCAAGATCTGGTTTTCTGCCTACCCCTGCTCCCTGAGGAGTTTAAAAACCTCATCTACTTGACTAATGAACCCCCAATACTGCCTATTTACTGCTATGATTTTTTTTAATTTTTCTGTTTCATTTGACTCTCTACTTTGGGAATTTTAAAACAAAAGTAAAAATAATAGTATAATAAACACTCAGCTGGGCGCGGTGGCTCACGCCTATAATCCCAGCACTTTGGGAGGCTGACGCGGGTGGATCACAAGGTCAAGAGATCGAGACCATCCTGGTCAACAAGGTGAAACCCCATCTCTACTAAAAATACAAAAATTAGCTGGGCATGGTGGCGCACGCCTGTAGTCCCAGCTACTCGGGAAGCTGAGGCAGGAGAATTGCTTGAACCCAGGAGGCGGAGGTTGTGGTGAGCTTAGATTGCGACATTGCACTCCAGCCTTGGTAACAAGAGTGAAATTCCATCTCAAAAATAAATAAATAAATAAATAAACAAACACTCATACACCTACTGCCTAACAACTTATATTAGAGTTTTCCAGAGAACCAGAACCAATAGAGGATGTGTGTATATGTGTGTGTGTATGTGCCTATGTGTATAGATAGTTAGATATATTTATTTTAAGGAATTGGCTTACATGATTGTGGAGGCTGGCAAGTCCATCGTACTGCAGGGTATGCTGGCAGGCTGAAAACTCAAGTAAGAGCATGGTAGTACATGCCTATAGTCCCAGCTACTCAGGAGCCTGAGGTGGGTGAATCCCTTGAGGACAGGAATTTGAGGTTATTGAGCTATGATCATGCCACTGCACTCCAGCTGGGAGACAAAGTGAGACTCCCATCTCAAAATAAATAAGTAAAAAAATACCTAAAGGAAGAGCTGATGTTATAGTTTGAGTGTCAAGGCTGTCTGCTGGCATAATTCCTTCCTCCTCAAGGGAGGTCAGTCTTACCTACTCAGGCCTTCAGCTGATTGGATGAGGCCTACCCACATTATGGAGAAGAATCTGCTTCACTCAAAGTCTAATTAAGTGTTATCCTCATATAGGAGATATCTTTACAGAAATATCTAGAATAATATTTGACAAATATTGGGGGACTATGGCCTAGCCACAGTGACATGTAAAATTAATCACTATACAAATTAATAATAATTCCCTGTTATCCTTCAATAAATCCTCAATAATTTTTAAGTGTCTTTTAATACCCATTTCATATTTACATTCCTCTAATTTTTTCAAAATTGTCTTTCATAGTTGTTTTTTTTTGCAAATCAAGTTCGTCAAAGACTAAGCATTCATTTAATTATTACATCTTTTAATTCTTCCTTAATTTAAAAGATGTATAAGAAATGTTCCAGAGAATATGACAAGAAAAAAAAAGATGAAAAATAAGAGAGAGATAGAAAAAAAAGAATATTAAAGGCTCAAATCAGGAAGTCAAGCTTCTGCTAATAGCAGAGCCGGGTTGGCAGGGGATGCTGAATAAGTGGATAGGAGACAGTTATCCAAAAAATTTCACCAGAGGGCTGGGTGCGGTGGCTCATGCCTGTAATCCCAGCATTTTGGGAGGCCGAGGTGGGTGGATCACAAGGTCAGGAATTTGAGACCAGCCTGGCAAATATGGTGAAACCTCATCTCTACTAAAAAATACAAAAATTAGCCACATGTCATGGCAGGCATCTGTAGTCCCAGCTACTCGGGAAGTTGAGGCAGGAGAACTGCTTGAACCCAGGAGGTAGAGGTTGCAGTGAGCAGAGATCATGCTATTGCACTCCAGCTTGGGTGACAGAGTGAGACTCTGTCTCAAAAAAAAAAAAAAAAAAAAAAATTCACCAGAGAATTTCCTAGAATGAGAGGACATACATTTCCAGATTGGAAGGGCCCACCACAAACTCAACACAGTGAATAAAAAGATCCACACTAAGACTCACTGTTAAAACATTTCAAATACTGGAGGCAAAGTAGATACTGAAAACTTCCAGAGGAAAAGAAGTCGTGCCATATAATTGATAAGAAATTAGAATGATGTCACACTTCTTCATATCAATATTCTACTCTTAGGGAACAAAAGAACAATCCCTTCATGTTTCTGAGGGAGAATAATTTCCAACTGAAATTTCCATACCCAGCCAGACTGTCACCCAAGTAAGAGGTTGGAATGAAGACATTTTCAGGCACAAGTGCCTTTTAAAAAGGGACTTTCGGTGTACCATTTGTATAAAAGCTATGGGAGGATATTTTAAAAGATGGGTAGGTGAGCGAAGAATAAATCAAGAAAGAGGATTCCATGGGATCCTGCAACAGTCAGTCCAAAACCGGAGAGAGTTATAAGGGACCCCAGGAAAATCATGGAGGGAAGCCATAGGGTGACTGCTGTGCAGAAAGCCCCGAGAACAGCCTCATGAATTGGAGAAAGAGATTGAAGGGCTTCACAACAGATATTGCAGTGAAAAGTTGAACTGATAAGCAAAGTAGTTGACTGTACTGAGAGGCTTTTTAGAGATTTACCAGAGAGTTTGGGGCTGAATTAATGATGAATAGGTTGAAAATGGAGGAAATAAAAACCAGACACTGATATAAGAAAAGAGACACAATCATTTGTATGGTCTTTATGCAACTAACTGTTAACGTGAATGTTGATCTAGTCAATGCATTGCTATTTACATTTAAAATTAAAATTACATAAAATTCAAGTTTCAATTATTCAGTCACACAATTCACATTTCCAAGTGCTCAAGAGCCACATGTGGCTAATGAGTATCATTCTGCTCAGCACAGATAGCATGTCCATCAGCGTGGAAAATTCTGTTGGACAGTACTATCCTAAATTGTTCTCAGATTCATCTCTTCTTCCCAGCACGTTGCCATTCTCTCTGAGGTAGTATAGAGTAGCGATGGAAGGTATGGACCTCGTAGTTGAAATACTTGAGCTCAAGTACGGGTGTCATCACTCACTTGCTGTGTGATTTTGGGTATATCATATAACCTCTTGGTGCTTCCGTTTCTCCATCTTTAAGATGAAGATACCAATAGCATCATCAGTATCTTCTCCTGAGGGTTGTAAAGGTAGACGGTGATCATGCATTTATCTGAAGTGCTGAGCACCATGCCTGGCCCATGGGAACCACTAAGTAAAGGTTGCCTGCTACAATTACTCCTCTTCCCCCTCCTCACCACCCACCTGGTCAGCCACTTCTGAGCTCGCATGCAGCCCTGAAGGACAGTTCCCAATTTAACCCAAAGCTTCCCAAGTCAAAGCCCACCTCTCTCTCTTTCTCTCCCCAAGGACTTCCTCGGGTGCTCCAGGAGCTTGTCATTCCAGAGGCAGAGCAGCTCAGAAGTGCTGGGATTTACACCTCTAGTAGAAACCCTCAACCAGAGGATGGAAATCAGTGGGTAAGTACCCCAGCTTCCCTGCTGGGCAATTCTGAGGTGTTTCCTCCACAATCCCTCAGAGCCCCGCGCCGGAATTGAGGCCAGTTTTCTACAGCAGTGGCCTGTTCAAAAATCTGCCCTTTGTTGGCCCTTCTTCCTTCCACGTATGACTTTCTCCTCCTTCAACTTGTGCTTCTTGGATTTTCCTCTCAACCTGCACCCAAGTAATGCTCTCGGGGTCTGTTTTTGGGGTACCCACACTAAGATCATTATCATCATTATCATCTCATCATCGTTGTCATCATCATCACTGTCAATTCGTTTTCTTATCTCTTTTTTTTTTTTTTTTGTGATAGAATCTTGTTCTTTTCCCCAGGATGGAGGGGTGCAGTGGCATGATCTCAGCTCACTACAACATCCGCCTCCTGGGTTCAATTGATTCTTGTGCCTCAGCCTCCTGAGTAGCTGGGATTACAGGCACATGCCACCCTGCCCAGCTAAGTTTTGTGGTTTTGGTAGACATTGAGGTTTCACCGTCTTGGCCAGGCTGGTCTCAAACTCCTGACCTCATGTGATCCTCCTGCCTTGGCCTCCCAAAGTGCTGGGATTACATGCATTCGTCACTGTACCTGGCCAATTTATTTTCTCCTTATCTCAAGACCAAGCTCCTGCAGGAGCCTCCTGACTGGTTTTCCCATCCTTTCCACGCTGCAGCTAGAGCTGTCTCAGTTTAATCAAAATGTCAAGTTATGACTAAACTGCTTAAAATCTCCACTGGTTCCTTCTTGCCCAAAGGCAGAGTGGAACTCTGCAATAAAGAACCTTCGAAAATTCCCCAGATTTGTGAAGTAATTTTCTTCCTTTACCAGCTTCACATGATGCTGCTCAACATTCTTTAAACCTGCTGTTCTCATTTGCACTTGTGACCAAACCTGTGCTGTCTCCTCTTACTGGAGTCATAATAATAGCAGTAATAGTAAATATTCATGGACCACTTGCCCTGTGCCTTGCAGTGTTTCTGTGCAATCCATATGGCTAAAGTTCACTGAATCCTCATGACAACCATGTGAAAAAGGTTATGCTCTTCTCCCTATATTACAGATAGGGAGACCAAGTCTTAGAGAAATAACAAATACAGTGGTGGTGTTAGAGGACTCTAGAGCTTGTGCCCTTTACTTGGCAGGAAAGTGACATCAAACACACATAGTTAACTCACTGGAAAGAAACTTTCCTTACTCAGGAGAGAGAAAAGAAAAAGTCGCAGTTAATAGTGTGGGTGATCTGCTCATCATTCCACTCCTTGCATTCGTGCTTCCAGAGCAGTGAGCGGTGAGGCAGGAGTCTGCCGTTGTCCCAGTTTTCTGGGTCTGTCGTACCAGGAGCACTTCTTGGTTAAGGGTGCTTAATTATTCATTATATTCCTAGGATGTGGCCCCCAAGCACATGCCGGTGACTTCCTCTGGTGCTCAGCTGAAGTAGCAGTGATATATGATCTGCTTCCATGTGGGTGGAAGGAACGGCCATGTTGGATTTGCCCCACGATGGTACATCTGTCTCCCTGAAGGCTTGTCAGGGGTGACTTTGGCCACGTGTGGCCCCCTGTCACACGTGACCCTGTGGTATCTAGTCCATGAGTGAGGTGGGACTCCAGGGCCCTGTTTCCTTTTCCCACTTCCCCACCTGGTAGACACCTGCTGTCTTAGTCTGTCTGGCCTGCTGTAAAAAAGTGCCACAGACTAAATAGCATATAAACAACAGAGATTGATTGTTCACACTTCTGGAAGCTGGGCTGTTCAAGATCACAGCACCAGCAGATTTGGTGTCTTGCAAGGCCCACTTTCTGGTTCATAGAAAGTGGTTCATGGCTCCTTCTGGCTTTGTCCTCACATAGTGGAAGAGACAAGGCAGATCCATCAGGCCTCTTTTAGAAGGGCACCAATTCCATTGGCCAATCACCTCCCCAAGGCCCTACCTCCCAACACTATCACATTGATGATTCCGTTTCAACAGATGAATGTTGGGGACATGCAAGCATACAAACCATAGTGTCTGCTTATCTCTTGTGACACAGCTGAAATGTTACTCCTCTGGGAAGTCTTCGCTAACTCCTCTGGGAAGAATTTTTCCTCCTACCTGTGTTCTGGCGGCATCTAGTCTGTACTCCTCTTAGTGCTCTCCTAAGTTGCGTTTTAATGATTTGTTTGTATATCACAATCTCTAGCTACATTGTGTGAACCTCTCAATAGTGTAGGTTTTTTGTTCTCTGGATTCTCTGGTGTCGGTTACAATCCCGTCTTCCATACTAGGAATTCAGAAACTACTTTCTTGTTTGGTTGTCAGGAAGGCAGATCTCCATGCCTTTTAAACGTTTATTTTATTGTATTATTATTATTATTTTTTCTGAGATGGACTGTCACTCTGTCACCCATACTGGAGTACAGTGGCGCGATCTCAGCTCACTGCAACCTCTGCCTCCCAGGTTCAGATAATTCTTGTGCCTCAGCCTCCCAAATAGCTGGTATTACAGGCATGCACCACCATGCCTGGCTAATTTTTGTATTTTTAGTAGAGATGGGGTTTTGCCATGTTAGCCAGGCTGGTCTCAAACTCCTGACCTCAAGTCAGGATCCACCTGCCTCAGCCTCCCTAAGTTCTGGGATTACAGGTGTGAGCCACTGCACCTGGTCCCATGCCTATTAGAAAAAGGAATGAGATCAATTCAGAGTGGTTATTATAAACAGTCAGTCATGTTTCTTATAGAACCTGGAGTACCAATAATATTCTGTCTCTATTCACTTTATATCTCTTTGGTTTCTCTCTTCTTTCCATGGGATCACTATTTGACCTTTGGACTTTAAGGAACTAGTTTCTGAAAAGTAATGTGGGCTGTTGAGTTTTCCTCCTTAGATCTATAAAAATGTATGTATGTTACCTATTTTCATACCCAGTTTAAGACATTGCCTCCGGCCAGCTAATCTCCCCTCTCTTGTCCCTGAACCATGAAACTTGCACCATCTCTGAAAAGTTTCCAAGTTGTCTTTCTGTTTTTGCAGCTTGTAAAAGATGTGGGTTTTGGTTGTATGATTCTTTTTAAGCTGCTTCATTTGTTTTTGGACTGAAAAGTAGCATAGCTACCCAAACTTGGACAGAAACATCAAATTCAGAATCTCTGGAAGTACAGTAATAAGAAGCTAATTACTTCATGTTTTCAATATGAATGAGACTCAAATACAGAACAGAATTACTGCTTCCCTGTTCTAACTCGCACCCTCAGCCATGCTGGCAAATCTTATTTTTCCTCTTGGGTTTAAGGGAATCTGTTGGGAATAAAAAGCATTTTCCTCTACTCCACCTGCTGGATGGAATGCATAAAAGCCTCCATGAGAGATCAAAGTATTTAGCAAATATAACTTCAGCTTCCACAGTTTCAAGTCTGAAATATATTTCAGAGTTTCAGATTTGAATCCAGGCCAGAAACATGCATGCTGATACTGATGATTTGTTTCCTTTGGCAGAAGGTCTAGGGAAGTGTTATAATTCAGCTGTAGGAAGATAGGAGAATTGCGTATATGTGGCTTCTACTTGATTGTCTGCAGATGGTGGAGAATGGAGTCTACTAGCTTCCCTCTTCTATCAGTGGCTTCTACTGCCCAACTGCTGCCTCAGATGACATAATTAAAGAAAATTATGATAAAATGTGACAAAGATTTTTATAACATCATTTCACAGTACTGTACATATAGCCTACTCCACTTACGACCAAATAGTGTTACCACCAGTCTGTCGGAACCAATTGTGGTCATAAGTCGAGCACTAGCTGTACAGTACTGTGAAATGATGTTATAAAAATCTTTAAGTCACATTTTATCATAATTTTCTTTCATTATTGTTATATATCATAATTTTCTTTGTTCATTTTATGCCATTTGTATCATCTCTACACCATTTTGTTTCTTATTTTTACATTCGTCAGGTTTAAGTAAAACACTGCATTACCAGTACAACTGGTTTAATATTTGCAAAACATACAAAATTACAAAATACAGGTGCATACAAAAATACAAAATACAGGTGTAAAAAATACCATAGGAAACATTTTCCCAATTGCAAAGCATATCAAAATATATAAACATGTACGAAACATTTTATTGGCCGCTGGTGCTTGGCTGCGGATCGTCGATGTCGTCATCTGAGGCAGCAGTTGGGGTTACTGGAGTTGGTTTTTTCATAAACATGGTGAGATTTGTCTCAATTGTATGTTTCTTTTTTTCGTCATAAATTTCACGATATGGACGAAACACATCGTGCGCCATCCGTTCAGTCCTTGCAAATCGTTCCATGTTTGGGTCCATTGCTTCGAAATGTACAAGTTTATTGGGAGGGGTTTGATGAAAAATATGCAAGACACAAAACACAAATTGCTGTACCGAGTCTGGGATAACAGTTGAAATGGTGCACGCGGAGATGGTAGTGCTGCCGGAAGCTGGTCTGCACTGTCGTACGCCCAGCTGGGCAACGTTTGTGCTGCCAGACGCGGAGCAGTCGTGGCTAGCGATTGTGGTCATAAAGTCAAATGGTCGTAAGTTGCATAGGTCGTAAGTCAATCAATACCTGTATGGCAAAAATTTTGGAAGCAGTATGCGAATGACTGAAATTTGAAAAATGATGTGTTCATCAGTATCTGTCTCCCTTTATGAAGTGTAAGCTCCAGGAGAGGTTTTCTGTGCACCCTTGCACCCACCAGACCTAATGCATATTTAGGTCTTAAGAAATATTTGTTGAAAGAATGGACATGTGATTGAATGAGAAACCTAGTGATTTAACAAGTGTCCCTCCCAAGTAACATCAGGACAGGTGATTAGAAAGAAGGTTGAGGTTTTATTGAGGATCATCCATATAGATTGCAGACAGGAAATAGGCTGGAACTTTGTAGACTTAGAGTGTTCACTTCAGATGCCCAGAGACTTGGCAGTCACAGGACTGCAGGGAACCATGCCTGTTACCCTACTCAGAACAGTTCAGTAGCGTCCTGGGCAGGTATTGCCACAGGATAGATTCCCTGGGAAGCAGACTCTGAGATGCAGATTAGCACATGGGAACTTTATTATAGAGTGTTCTTAGAGCACCTGTGGAAGAGAAGGAAGTGAAAGAAACACGGCAGAGGGAGAATTTGGGACATTCCCAGTAGAGGCCTCCGCTTACCCTGTGAGAGGTTCTGAAGCAGGAATAATCCTTTAGAGCTAGCTAAATAATTAGGCTGGGTGTGGTGGCTCATGCCTGTAATTTCATCACTTTGGAAGGCTGAGGCAGGAGGATTGCCTAAGCCCAGGAATTCAAGACCAGCCTGGGCAACAGGGTGAGACCCCATGATATAGTTTGGATGTGTCCCCACCCAGATCTCATCTTGAATTGTAGCTCCCATAATTCCCACGTGTCATGGAAAGGAGACAGTGAGAGGTAATTGGATAATGGGGGCAGGTCTTTTCTATGCTGTTCTCATCATAGTGAATAAGTCTCACAAGATCTGCTGGTTTTATAAAGGGCAGTTCCCGTGCACACACTCTCTCTTGCCTGAAGTAAGGTTTGTCAGTAGAGGGCGCCGGAGGGACACTATCAGAAGAAGGGGCATTTCTTTGGGGTTCTTGTACTTTTCTTCTTGCTCCTATGGAACAGTGGCCTCTGGGCAGCTCCCTGTGGAGATGTGCTGGTGCACACCTGCTGGAGAGTTTTGCTGGCACCCCAGCAAGTGCTTCCAGAGAGTTTCACCAGCATTCTAGTAGGAATGAAGCACCTCAGTGAAATTCTTCACCATCTAGTGGGCCACGGCCACGTCTCAAATGCAGCCTGAAGCTCATCTTGAGAGGCTGTCCTCTTTCAAGTGGGTTCCTTCCTTGAGTACCCTCCTCAGCCTTGATGATAGTAGATACTCCCTACATCTGCTATTCCAATGTTCTTTAGAGAGAGCTTTACCCCTCTTAGTAGTTAATCCCTTTTACTAGTTAACAATTCTTTCCATTAAAATGTTCCCCTGTTCAAATGATTGGTGTGGTTTCTGTCTCCTGACTGGACCCTGACTAATGTCATCATAGACAATAAATGGTTAATGGATGGGCTGGGCACAGTGGCTCACACCTGTAATCCCAGCACTTTGGAAGGCCGAGGAGGGCAGATCACTTGAGGTCAGGAGTTTGAGACCAGTCTGGGCAATCTGGCAAAACCCTGTCTCTACTAAAAATATAAAAATTAGGAAGAGAGATCCGAGATGGCTGATTACTAGCAGCTCAGGATTGTAGCTCCTAGTGAAAGTGCAGAGAACAAGAGGACGCCACACTTTCAGATGAATTTTTGTTGCTCACGGACTGAGATTCCCAGCGGAGGAGCCCCACGGGTCGCCAGCACGACTCTTGTGGCCGGCGCAGTGGTTTTGCTCGTCACAAGAGTCGCAGCAGTTCTTGGTGCAGAGTAAATGGGACTGGGTCCCCTTTCGGCCGATGTTTGGAGCTCCGGGAAGGCAGAGTGACCTATTCAGCTGATTGAAGGACGGACTCAAGAAGGAAGCCAGACTGGAGATTCCCAGGCAGAAAAGCACCATCAATCTTAACGCCGTTTTAGCTGGCGCAGTGGGTTGCTCAGGTTCCAGCGCTAGGAATCAACAAGTTGGCCATCTAGTCAGAAACCTAATTAGAAAGTTGGCAATTATAAAGACCACAGATGGATAAATTTATAACGAAGGGAAGAAACCAGCCTAAAAATGCTGAGACTACCCAAAATCAGAACGCCTCTCCCTCTACAGGGGAGCACAGTTCCTCATCAGCAACTGAACAAGGCCTGATGGAGAACGAGTGTGTTCCATTAACAGAAGCAGGCTTCAAAAGGTGGATGAAAGGAAACTTCTGTGAGTTAAAAGAACTTCTAACCCAATGCAAAGAAACTAAGAACTTTGAAAAAAGGTTTGACAAAATGCTAACGAGAATAGACAATTTAGAGAGGAATATAAGTGAATTAATGGAGCTAAAAAACAATGTGAGAGCTTCGCAAAGTATGCACAAGTTTTGACAGCCAAATTGATCAAGCAGAAGAAAGGATATCAGAGGTCGAAGACCAACTTAATGAAATAAAACAAGAAGACAAGATTAGAGAAAATAGGATAAAAAGGAATGAGCAAAGTCTCCAAGAAATATGGGATTATGTGAAAAGACCTAATCTACGTTTGATAGGTGTACCTGAATGTGATGAAGAGAATGAATCCAAGCTGGAAAATACTCTTCAGGGTATTACTCAGGAAAACTTTCCCAACCTAGCAAGGCAGGACAATATTCAACTCCAGGTAATACAGAGAACACCACAAAGATATTCCTCAAGAAGACCAAACTCAAGGCACATAATCGTCAGATCCACCAGGGTTGAAATGAAGGAGAAAATACTAAGGGCAGACAGAGAGAAAGGTCAGGTTACCCACAAAGGAAAGCCTATCAGAGTCACAGCAGATCTCTCAGCAGAAACCCTACAAGCCAGAAGAGAGTGGGGGCCAATATTCAACATCCTTAAAGAAAAGAACTTTCAACCCAGAATTTCATATCCAGCCAAACTAAGCTTCACAAGCGAAGGAAAAATGAAATCTTTTGTGAACAAGCAAGTACTCAGAGATTTCATCACCACCAGGCCTGCTTTACAAGAGCTTCTGGAAGCAGCATTACACATAGGAAGGAACAACCAGTATCAGTCTTTCCAAAAATATACCAAAAAGTAAACAGCATCAACAACATAATGAAGAATTTACATCAACTAATGGGCAAAACAGCCAGCTAACATCAAATGGCAGTATTAAACTCATATATATTATTATTAATCCTAAATTTAAATCGACGAAATCCCCCAATCAAAGGACACAGCCAAAACCCATCGGTATACTGCATCCAGACCCATCTCACATGCAAGGATACACAAAGACTCAAAACAAAGGAATGGAGAAAGATTTACCAACCAAATGGAAAGCAAAAATAAATAAATAAGTAAAAAGCAGGAGTTGCAATTCTCACCTCTGATAAACTAGACTTTAAAGCAACAAAGATCAAAAGAGGCAAAGAAGGACATTACATAATGGTAAAAGGATCAATGCAACAAGAAGAGCTAACAATCCTAAATATATACGCACCCAACACAGGAACACTCAGATACATAAGACTTATAAAGACACTTAGACTCCCACACAATGATAGTGGGAGACTTCAACATCAATAATAGACAGATCAACGAGACAGAAAATTAACAAGGATATCCAGGACTTGAACTCAGATCCGGAACAAGTAAACTTAATAAACATTTATAGAACTCTCCACTTTAAATACACAAAATATACACTCTTATCAGTACCACATCATACCTACTCAGAGGTTTAAATGAAATATTGGTTCGCTGCTTGTTTGTTATTTTCTTCCCTCATTTTTTTTCCTGTCTCCATTATTAAGCACAATTATTGGCATAAAAGAGGTTTTCAATACCCATTTTTAGACTGCATACTAGCCTGGGCAATAAAGCAATACTCCCGTTCTCTCTCCCTCTTCCTCTTCCTCTTTATTCCTCTCCTTCATTCTTTTTTTTTTTATTCTTTTTTTTCTTTCTCTCTTTCTTTCTTTTTTTCCTTTAAAAAAAAAAAATTTGCGGGGCGTGGTGGTGCTCGCCTGCAGCCTTAGCTACTCAGGAGGCTGAGGCAGGAGAATCACTTGAACCGGGAAGCGGAGGTTGCAGTGAGCTGAGATTGTGCCACTGCCCTCCAGCCCGGGTGACAGAGTGAAGTTTTTGGGAGTTACACGTTTTTAAGCAATCTATAAAACCAATCTCTTTTTCACCTCAATTAAATATATGGCAGATTCCAGTAGCACCGAAGATATGGAAACATATTTCCCTCTCATTTGCTCTCTCTGCATAACCATCATATGGATTTACAATTTGGTCCTGTATTAGCAGAAACAATCCAGCCAGTGTTTTTTTTTTTTTAATGAAGACTAACAGCCCGATGGCTGCTAACCGTTCTACCCATCATCGTTCGAACTTCGCTCACCTCCCAGGCCTGTTAAGGCCTTTGTCCTTGTCGTCAGGACTAGGTAGGTCTCGCCCAATGGGGACAAAGTGGTCACTGGGGATCCGGATCTGCACGGCTCCGTGGCCTAAAGAGGCAGCCGCGCCTGCCTGCGTCCTTAGGCCGCCTTCCCAGACCCTCTATCACCTAATGACCTCCGCTGCAGAGCATTCGAGCGGCCGCCAAGTTTTCTGGTCCGCCCCTCTCGCCGCCACCCAGAGGCATTGCATCCGGGCAGCTCAGCTGGGGCTCTGTCGAGGCCCGGCACACTTGGGCCGGGAGACCCGGTGGCCAGCAGGGTCCAGGCTGGGTACTGGCTGGGAGACGCTGCCGCCGCCATCAGTCACCGAAGTGGGGTGGGGTAGAGAGGTTCACCACAGCTTCAAGGCCTGAGCCTGGCCAGGCCAATGTGCAGCCACAGCAGAGGCCTCCGGTGTCTGAAGGGCAGAGGGCACGGCCTGTCCTGGGGCCCCCCAGCTCACCCGCCAGCCCGGGGCCGGAGGGCCTGGAGGGCCCAGGGGGAGCTCGCAGTGCTCTGCGTTTCTCCGTGTTCTCTGCCGGACCGGAACTCTATTTTAAAAATTTTTAATTTTAGCAAGCAGCCCACTGAACATGGCACTAAACCTCTCTCCTTCCCAGGCAGGATTACTCTGAAAGGCAGGTGTGCTTTTCATTCATCCTCTCTTAGCAAGTGGTGCCTGTTCCCTGCTGGAGTTAAGTTTGAGCCCCTCTTTCCACACCCTGTTCCTGGATACACCAGCAAGACCTGGCCTGAATAGAGATGAGAAACTCGTTTAAAACAGGTAGAAGTGGGCTGGGGCAAGGAGGACTCTGCGGGAGGAGGAAGGGAGAAGCACAGAGGGCCCAGGAAGGCATAGGGGGTGAGGGAGCAGCTGGTGTTTCTGTCCCTCTAAATATCTGGGCTTCCTGCTACCCCAACCCTGGAGGGTGGGGTGGGGGGTGAAACTAGATGCAAGGAACTCTGGGGCCCTCTGGCTGTTCAGTCCAACCCTGCCACCCACCCACCCCCTACCCACCAAAGAGAAAAAAGAAAGAATGAAAAGAAAAGCCACAGGGGCACAAGCACATCCCTAAAACTCAGAAAACTCGTTGGCACACTTCTCGTTGATGGAGATCCGGATCTCTTCCTCCTCGTAATTGTCAAAGTTACTGGCATCCCCAGGGCCTGCAAACTTCGGGATGAAGGGAGCTTCCACCTTCTTCTCATAGATGGCGATCCAGTTGGTTATGGTGAACCACTTGTGGTTCTTGATGTCGCCGACCCCGTTCCAGAGGTTCCCGAAGCGCTTGGTGAGGTCCACCTGCAGCAGGCTCCGCAGCAGGTCCTTGAGGTGAGAGCTGACATGGGAGGGGAACCGCACCTTCCCAGAGACGATCTTCTGATAGATCTGGATCCACTGGTCGGCAGAGAAGGGCGGGAAGGCCATGGCCATCTCATAGGCGAGCACCCCCAGGGCCCACCAGTCCACGGCCTTGTTGTAGCCTTTGCTCAGGATGATCTCGGGGGCCAGGTACTCGGGGGTCCCGCACAGGGTCCAAGTGTGGCCCCTCATGCGCTTGGCGAAACCGAAGTCCGTCACCTGCAGGTAGCCCTGCTGGTCAATGAGGAGGTTCTTGGGCTTCAGGTCGCGGTGGATGAGGTCAAGCAAGTGCAGGTACTGGAAGGCCAGGACGATCTGGGCGGCATAGAAACAAGCATGGGACTCTCTGAACCTTCCGACACGCCGTAGGTGGGAGAACATCTCCTCACCCGGGGATATCCTTTCTTCTGCTTGGTCAATTCGACTGTTAAAACTTGTACATACTTCCCGAAGTCCTCGTGTTGTGTTTTTCAGCTCCATCAATTCACTCATATTCCTCTCTAAATTGTCTATTCTCGTTAGCATTTCATCAAATCTTTTTTCAAAGTTCTTAGTTTTTTGCATTGGGTTAGAATAAGTTCTTTTTGCTCACAGAAGTTTCTTATTATTCACCTTCTGAAGCCTGATTCTGTCAATTCATCACACTCATTCATCAGGCCTTGTTCCCTTGCTGGTGAGGAGTTGTGACACCTTGTAGAAGGTGAGGCATGATTTCAAGTATTTTCAGCCTTTTTGCGCTGATTTCTTCCCATCTTTGTGGATTTATCCACCTGTCGTCTTTGTAGTTGCTGACTTTCAGATTGGGTCTCTGAGTGGACGTCCAGTTTGTTGGTGATGAAGTTATTTCTGTTTCTTAGTTTTCCTTCGGTGATGCTCCTCCCCCACAGAGCTAGACCTTCCTGGCTTCAGCTGTGCTTGCTGTGAAACTCTCAACCCACAGCGTTTCCAATTGCTGTTCTTTTGTGGGGGTGGGACCAGCCGAACCTGATCACCTGGCTCCCTGCCTCAGAGCATTTTTTTTTTTAGTTGAACGGTGGATTCTCTCCCAGGTATTCCGGTCGCCTGTTGAAAAAGCGCCAGGATCTGTGTGATTTCCCATGCGGTGACCCACTGCGCCGACTGAAACAGTGGCGTTGAAATTCGTGGTGCTTTTTGCCTGGGAATCCTCGGGTCTGGCTCCCTGTTTCAGTCCCCTCTTCAATCAGCTAAATGGGCGACTGTGCCTTCCCAGAGCTCCAAACACCAACCAAAAGGGCACCCAGTCCCGTATATTCTGCACTGAGAACCGCCAAGCTGGCCAAAAGAGTCGCGCTGGCGACCCATGGGGCTCCTCCACCTTCGGGAGTCTCCTGGTCCGTGGGCAACAAAAATCCATCTGGAAATGCGGCCTCCACTCACTCTCTGTGCTTTCACTGGGTCAATAGTGCTGTCCCTAATGCAGGCATTCTATTTTGAGAATGCAATAGATTTTACTGTTTGTTTCCACAGGAAGTTGCTAAACTGTTAATACAGTTGATATTCCCAGCCTCTCAACAGCCTTGTGTTTCTAATCCACACAAAACAAGGTAGTATATAATATGCTCCTATAACTTATTTTGGAGAACAAGGCATATTAGAAAATAATCCGACATTTTATTCTTATGTGTCTATGGGACAGACTAAAAAAAAAATTTCCTAAGACAAGAAAACATGAAATGTGAAAATCACAATGAAGGGTGTCTCTGTGACAATTGGCACAAATTGACTGTTTACATCTCTAGCCCCAAACACTTTGCCCAGTGAACCAAATCCTTAAATTGACACAGTTCCAAACGGAGTGCCCAACCCTTCATTAAGGCTGATAGAAAAGCACATGGAGGACATGTGAGGTTTTACTTGTTTATGTAATAAAACAGACACCAATGTTTAGCTGCTGCATGTGTAAATTTAGCCTGCGTGACAGTGGGGAGCTAAGAAGGAAGGAGGCAATTTGGGAAATACCTCCTTCCCACATCACAAACATTCTCAGAACCATCGGAAGACCCCAAAGCCAGGTCCTAAAATACGTGTATTTTATAAAGCAAACCCACCCTCTGGCTTCAGGCTTTGTGTGACCTGGTTTCTCTTTTTAATTTTACAACTAGGGTGGAAAGCTAACAGTGTAGTATGTCATGGTCAATATGTCAACCGCAAAGTGGGTCCAACGTTGCAGAAAGATTCCAGTAGTCATTTAGTACATTTCCCTTGTAAGTTGCGAGAACAGTAGTTGAATCACTGGGGTCTGGAGTCCCTAATGTCAGATCCCCAAGCCTAAAGCTCTGAGGTCTCTTTGTGGATTTTAGTGTACATTTATGTACAATGGCAAGCAGAGTTTTCTCCTGGGGGCAGAGGACAACTTTAAGGAGTGGATTCAAAAGGAGGGGGTGCCACTTTTTACTAGCCATTATTTCAATTTTAACGGTCATCAAACAAATCATCCCTAGTCATTTTGAAATGGAGAACATACAAGTCCCACTGCTCAGTTGGGCTTAAATATTTCCATATCGTCACTACTGCTTCTAAAAATATTTTTTGTTAATTTGTGAAAGTGTAGTTGACAGCACATTTTTGTCTGATGTGCTGCTACTACCATATTAGCTAATATAACAACAACCCAAAAGTGCTTCGGATTGGAGATTCTTCCTCCCTTCCCACCCCATGATAAATAGGACATCACTCAGCTAAATATGAAAAGTGAAGACTGTGCTTATATTTTTCTCTTTGTGGTGGTCAAGTTCACTGACAGGCGGGCCATTCTCAGCCACCCGCACCCCACCAAATATTTAAGACATAGAATTACTTTGTTTAGTTGGTTCAGCCAAGATGGAAATTTCAGATCCCTGTATAAGCTGCATTCCAGCAGCAATGGTGTTTAGCTTATGACTGGGCGAGGAATGACACACTTTTTGAAAGGTAGATAAGCAGTGAGAGAGGATCATTTCCAGAAAGTGATGGGAGCTGAGGAAGATGCATAGAGGCCCCAGCTTATAGCCTTTTCTCAGTTCTATCTACTTTTTATGTTTTCATTAGAAATGGTTAAGAACTAGGAACTGGCAGGGAGGTGGAGGAGGCAACAAAGAGGAATGAAGACTGTGGGAGTTAGGGAGGGAATGACCTCAAGACCCAAAGTGATGAGAATTCCAAAGGAGGGGGAGGGGTCACAGTCTCCAGGGCTTCCAAGAGCAGAAAAATCTGCCAGACCAGCCTTGCAGGCAGCAGTGGGTGCCCATGGAATCTGTTCCATTACATTCATTTTGCATGATTAGCAACAAAACTGACTAAAAGAATTAACAGAGCCTTCAAAATAGATGGTTCCTGGGTAACAGGATGTCCCCTTGTCTTGTTTACTCAAGAACAAACTGTGTCTTTGAAAAGACTAAAGTCATAACACAAGATCCTCATTGGGTCCTGCCATCTTTGGGAAGAACAGTTGCTTTAAGTCAGTGTTTTTCAAACTGCGGTTGTGACCCATGAATGTTGTGAACCAGTTTGAATCATGTTTGACCAGTGTGTTTTAGTGGAATGTAACAGAAAAATCAAAGTGCATCTCATCTAGTTTTGTGAAATTTTTGCTTCTGTTGTGTGTATAACCATATGTTTGTGCCAGGTTGTTATGGAAAATGTAGTTCTTACAGTGGAGCAAGATCTAAAAAGTAGAAAAACACTGCTTTAGGCAACGTTAGAAGGGAAAGAAGGGATTGAGTGTGGTATACAAATAATGTGGTATGTAATTAGCAGAGTGAGAACACATTGCCCAGCTTTTTCTTTAGGTGATGTGTGTGCATGTGCGTGTGTGCATGTGTGTGTGCATGTGTGTGTGATTCCGCATGATGTGCTAGGCAGCAGCATACTTCCTCCTAAGAATAAGACGTCTTAAGATCCAGAGATTTATTTAAGGAAACACTGCTTAGAATGATAATTTAGAAAATCTGAAAAGCAAATCTACAGCTCCACATCAGGGCTCTTAAGATGAATAGATCCACCCTCTTGCCATTGACTTCAAATTATAAATAAGTCCTTAAATGTTTTTTTGGAGGGGGGCCAGGTACGGTGGCTCATGCCTGTATGCCAGCACTTTGGGAGGCCGAGGTGGGCAGATCACTTGAGGTCGGGAGTTCAAGACCAGCCTGACCAACATAGAGAAACCCCGTCTCTACTAAAAATACAAAAAAATTAGCCAGGTGTGGTGGTGCATGCCTGGAATCCCAGCTACTCGGGAGGCTGAGACAGAAGAATCGCTTGAACCTGGGAGGCGGAGATTTTGGTGAGCTGCGATTGCTCCATTGTACTCCAGCCTGGGCAACCAGAGCAAAACTCTGTCTCAAAAAAAAGAAAAATGAAAGTTGTTTTTTTTTTTTTTTCCAGGTGATAATATCTTTGCCTGAAAAAAAACAAAACAAAAAACCAAAAACAAACAAAAAAACCCAGCCAGTCACCTCAACAATAATATCATAATTTTACATGGCTGATGTTAAGAAAAAGTTTCACCTGAGTTATTTATGGTGCCTGGCTCTCAGGAGGCGAATTTCCTGTATATGTATATTTCCCTAACAGAGACGTAGAAAATCAGAAAATCATCCATACTGCCTTCTGTTTCCAAAAACATTGAAAAATGTTTCTACCTTCACATTCCCTGTTAGCCTTTGAAGTCTGATATCCGGTGACAGGGTATCGAAATCTAAGCAGCCACACCTCAGGGATGCTGGGGAAATCCTTTGACAGAAAGATGAGGAAGCAGGATGCTCAGAAACTCAGACACATTATCACTGATTAATGGAACATTTATTAATATTCGTAAGGTGCAGACTATGATACACAAAAAGACAGTGATGTAAAATGACAGGCGTCTTCATCAGAGGTCTGCTTTGTAGCCTGTGAGTTTAGTTGTCGACAGTACACTCAAGGCTGAGGACTTGGCGACTTGGGCTCCTTTGCCTCTGACACAAAGCAAGGACCTTCAGTAACAGCTGATGCTCCAATCAGTTTTTGCTCGTACACACTGTTGGCCATAGGGATCTTTCTTATGGCTTCCAAGGAAACCAGTACCTCCCTCCACCACCATCACATTGCAAACAACCAAAAGCACATATGTTCAGAGCTGACTCGAAAATGAGTCCTCATGAGAGGCACATGACAAGTGCTGGCTACGAGACTTACTTAAGGAAGACAGCAATGGGAATGTCCCCAGGTTAATGAACTAGAGTATGTTCAGAACAGAGCAGGGAACTACCAACCTCTTCCTTCTGACAAGATCTGACAGGTTCTTTGCCTGATTTGAAAGCAGTCCCTCTGAAGCTGACCCAGTTCTATAGTTGAAAATGCTTACCTTGCCATGTCCTTCTATAGTGTACCTTGCCATGTTCTCTGACATTTTGATAGGGGTTTATTTTATGCTGGAGGTTGCTAATTCTTGCAAAATCTGGGTTTCTGGGATTTGCCATTTATTCAGCAGGAACCTACAAAGTCTGTGTTTATTCTTGACTGAAAGAATTGAATACACAGCATCTTTCATCATAAATATAATGCCCTGGGAGAAGATACAGCAGCAAACCAGACAGACAAGGTCCCTAGGGGCCCCAGAACCCAGTACAGTGCCTAGCACACAGTAGGCAACTTAATAGTAATTGAACAGATACATGAATGATATCTGGGCTGAGATGGTGGAGGTCACATTGATGTTTTTACTACAATGCTTTGCATCTCTGAAATTACAGACTTCCATTTTACATGTTAGCAATGGTATTTAATTTTCCTTGGCCAACGTTATGCTTGAGTTTGATTCATACAATAAAAAGTATGGACCATTATAAATATCTTAGATTCCCTCTCGGGGTATCTTCTTCTGGCCAAATTTTCATACTAAAGAGATGAAAATTTTCATTTTCTCTAACCTGCCCTCAAAGGTTTACTAAAATAAAAGAGATTCATCTTATCCAAGTTACAAAAACAAAAAAGTTGTGAAATCATTTTGCTGCACAAATCTAAAATACTATTATTAACCATAATGTCAACTTACTTAGGTCAGTTCTTCAATTGCTATGCTTTGAACATTCACAAATGGTTATTTTCCTTCCATTCTAAGTAATGACAGTTCAGTTACTAAGGAATTGTTTTTAATTAACAATTACTTCAATTTCCTATGAAACACGAGCTAACACTCTCATCAATTTTTATCCAAAATTATCATTGCTTAAGAGTTCCTACTTTCAAGAGAAAATTTGTAGTAGCGCAGTGGAAAACAAAAATCTCATTTTACAGGTAAATGTTAAGTATCAGATAATTGAGTAGCTTATACATTGTATCCTAGTACTATCATTCTCAGTGCCTGAATACTAATCAGTTTAACTGCTTTCAAGCTATATATTTTTTAATGCGATTAAAACGTACAGTCTCACAGTAAATTTCAATGGCTTATTAAAGGCCTTTACATGGCATCAGTATCATATATTAGAGATGAATGGTGTTTCTAATTTGCTAGTCACTTGAGTCAAGTTTACTTTAAGCAGAAAGCGTATTTATGCAAGTAATGGTAATACAAATGGTCTCGGGAAAAGCTGTCGGCGAGGATTTAACATTTTTGAAGTATGCTTTTGTGTATCTTTGAAATGGGCATTTTATAGGCATTGGGCCAAAGCATCTTAAAATCATGCCCCTTAGTACAGGTATAAGTATTATCAGTGCTGCCTGAATGCTCAGATAGACTGGTGAGGTGTGTTTTTAAGGGTGAGTGGAGGTCAGGTGAGGTGTGGGGATTTGAACTGCCTTCATTTGAGTAACATTCTTTAGGACCAGGGCCCTGCTGCTTAACATTTGACGGGGAAGGCAGCAGTATCCTCAGCACCTGCCCCTGGGAGCCTGATGGAACTGCAGAAATTCTGCCCCCGACCCACTGAGTCAGAATCTTCATTCATACCAGGTCCCCAGATGATCTGCAAGCACTTCAGTGTTAGACAAGCACTGGGCTAGGACCCCAAAGCTTCTGCTTACCAGTGGCCAAGCACAGTGTGCGGCGTTACTTTCTTTCCTTCTCGCTTCTGAAATCATCCTCTTTTTATGATATCCCCTCAGCCAGTTTCCCTTTCTTTCCCCTCACTCCCACATTCCCCAGACCCACACGAGTTTTCCAGCTGTGATGTCCTTGCTTTTATCAAGAAACCACTGCTAATGCCCCCCATCTGATGCCAACCAGGTCTCTCTGCTGCTGAGTCATCTTGGGAAGGTCCAGGCATGGTAATGACTCCCAAGGATTTATTCTGCCTTCCGGTGGCTGGGCCTCCCCTTCTTCATTTATTCTACATGGAGACGTCATCCTTCTAAGTTATCCACCAAAACCCAATTTCCCCTTTCCATTTTAAATCCTTCTGTTCTCAAGTGGGGGTTTCTTTGTCCCTGTTTCTGGTCATGGAATGCTGCCTTCCTAACCTGGCATGAAGCTTCTTTGCTAATGTTTGTAGGGCACAGAAAGGACAAAAGGTGTTTGGGGGAGTCATAGGCAGGGTTTACTCAGTAGAGGGGAATTACTAATGCCCCACTTAGCAGAACCCTTCACACACTTCATTTGGCCCTACCTTTGCAATGAGGGACTCAGCCTATAAGAGGCAATTGGACATCCAACCCCAGACCCAGACTGGCCAGCCAGTTGGCCCCTTGAAGCAATTTGGTCCCTCCTTTCCAAACTGTGCAGGGGTAAAGGGCTCTGCTAGAAGTGAACTGGGCATTTAGAAGCACATTGCTTACAAATTCAGGCTTTGTGGGCTGGGGGTTAGCGCAGCCAATGGTCAAGGGAACATTTTTGGGTCAACCAGGTGAGGACCCCTCAAGGCTTCTCTGGAGTGGTCAACACCCAGAACAGATCTCTTTAATCAGAAGAGACTGGCAGGGGGAGAAACAAGATTGCTTTCTGGCCATAGTGAGTCCGAGGACCGCGCTTACAGCTTCCATTCTTCTTGAGGCCAACAAACCAATTCTTCTCTGCGTGTTTCTTGGATATGTAGGTGTTGTAATGGTTCTCCTCCAGCCTTTCCAGGAACAAACATTCCTCATTTGGTGTCTGCTAAAAAGATAAAACCAAAAGAGAGTAGGACAGTTAGTGAGTGGTTTGACATGGGAGTCCCCATGTACTAGCTGTGTGACATTGGGCAATTCTTTTGGAAGAATCAGCAACCTCCAGCCTAAAATAAAGCCCTATCAAAATGTCAGACGACATGGTAGGGTAAACTTAACATTTTCCACTTTAGAATCGGGTCAGTTTCAGAGGGACTGCTTTCAAATCAGGCAAAGAACCCGTCAGATCTTGACAGAAGGAAGATGTTGGTAGTTCTCTGCTTTGTTTTGAACATGCTCTAGTTCATTAATTTGGGGACATTTCTATGGAAGGAAAATGACAATTTGTGAAAGTTCAAAGCAATAGTGCAATTGAAGAATTGACCTAAGTTGACATTATGGTTAATAATAGTATTTTAGATTTGTACAGCAAAATGATTTCATAACTTTTTTGTTTTTGTAACTTGGATAAATCTCTTTTATTTTAGTAAATCTTTGCAAGCAGGTTAGAGAAAATGAAGTGTGGCTTAACATCTCTTTAGTATGAAAATTTGGCCAGAAAAAGATACCCAGAGTGGGAATCTAAGATGTTTATAATGGTCCATACTTTTTATAGTACGAATCAATCTCCATGCTTCAGTCTCCTCTTCAGGAAAATTGGGGTCATGGTGGGACTTATTTCAGAGGGTAGTCATAAGGACTTAGAACAGTACCTGGTACTAAAGAGCCTTCAATATGCATTTGCTATTATTGTAAACTCCCTTTCCATTTAAGATCCATTTTAAAGTAATAAAGATGCTACCTATGAGGCCACTTCAAAGAGACCTCAGGACTCTAGAATCTCCCACTGGGTACATCCTGCTCAACTATAAGTACCTTGAGGGCAGGGCTGGATCTTTCATCTCTGTAGTGGCCTGGCACACAGGCATGACTATGGAAAAACATTCAAAATAGGTAAAAAGCAGACTGTGATGTAGTGTTTTTGTTTTTTGTTTTTTTAACTCGAAGCCTAGACTTAAAGAATAAATGAAAAGCTGTGAAAATGCCCTCTTATCCTGGTGATTTTCACTCATAATGCCAGGATTTTACCTCAGTATCGTTATGAAGATATGCTTGTGCAGAATTTATCCTAAGCACGAAACATATCCTAAAATTTAAATATTTTTTAAAAAATGGAAATAGCTTTATTTTTTGCTACTTATAAAAAGAATCTTATAAAAAGATACTACTTGTGGCCAGGCACAGTGGTTCATGCCTGTAATCCTAATAGTTTGGGAGGCTGAGGCAGGAGGATTGCTTGAGCCCAGGAATTTGAGGCCAGGCTGGACAACATAGCAAGACCCCATCTCTTAAAAAAAAAAAAAATTTTTTTTTTAATTGGCTAGGTGCTGTGGTGTGTACCTGTCATCCTAGCTACTTAGGAGGCTGAGGTAGGAGGATTGCTCGAGTCCAGGAGTTTGAGGCTGTAGTGAGTTAGGAGTGTACCACTGCACTCTAGCCTGGGTGACAAGAGTGAGACCCTGTCTCTAAAGAGTAATAAAAGTGCTGCTTATAAGAAGAATTGTACTTTTAAAAACATACCTTTACTTTGTAAAAAAGAATAAACTACCCCAAAGCCTGTCACCCAGACACAGGCGACTGTTAATCGCTGATGAACATTCTTTTTTTGTTTGTTTGTTTGTTTGTTTTGTTGTTTTTTTTTTAAAGATGGGGTTTCACCACATTGGTCAGGCTGGTCTTGAACTCCCAACCTCAGGTGATCCGCCCGCCTTGGCCTCCAAAGTGCTTGGATTACAGGCGTGAGCCACCGCACCCGGCCCTGAACATTCTTTCCTACGTCTCTTTATGTACATACAGAATAGATAAGGCTATGTGGATATAGACTTATGATCTTATCAAAATGTCATGTTTCATTTGATGTTTTAAAAATGAACAACAAACCTATGAAAACATTCAATATTGCGAACAAGAAAAATGCAAATAAAAAATTATTTATCATATGTTAGCTATCCTATGTGCAAAGATAAAAAAATTTGCAAGACTTAGAATGTGGGAACTAGGCACTGCCATGCACAGTTGGTGAGATAAATTAATGGAAACTTTTTGAAGATAGTTTAGCAATATGTATCACAATTTACAATATGCATTACCTTTGATGCAGCAGTTTCACTTCTAGGAATCTATCCCTAGGAGATGGTTGAGCAGGTGTACAGCTATATCTTTGAAGATAGTTTGTGAACTAATGGTTATAAGGGCAAGAGACTGGGAGTAACCTATACGTCCATGGAAAGGTAATTGGTTAAGTGGATGAAAGAACATCCATACAGTAGAATTCAGTGCAGCTGTAAACTTCTTAAGCTGGAAATCAGCCACAACATATTAAAGATTGTACTTACTTGAAAAAAACATCTAGCAACCACTGTTTTGGTTACTTGTAGTTAATCTGTTGGTGGGATGGGGAACTCAAATTTTAAACTTTCTATTCGTCAAGATCTTAGAAAAATATTTATTACATTTGGGTCTAAAACAGGTATATTAAAACACTTATGCTGGGAAATGAGACATCTGACTTTGCTTTGTCTTTTTCTTTTCTTTTTTTTTTTTTGAGACGGAATTTTGCCCTTGTTACCCAGGCTAGAGTGCAATGGCACGATCTCGGCTCACCGCAACCTCCACCTCACCGCAACCTCTGCCTCCTGGGTTCAAGCAATTCTCCTGCCTCAACCTCCGGAGTAGCTGGGACTACAGGCACGCGCCACCATGCCCAGCTAATTTTTGTATTTTTAGTAGAGACGGGGTTTCACCATGTTGACCAGGATGGTCTCGATCTCTTGACCTCGGTTCCCAAAGTGCTGGGATTATAGGTGTGAGCCACTGCGCCCGGCCTGCTTTGCCTTTTTCAAGTCGAGTGACCTCTGCAGTCTCTCTTCACCCACAGTGGTGGGGTGATTCCCTTTCTGGTGGTTTTCAATCATATTGTTCATTGTTTTCTATGTGTTAGCATGTTTGTTACTTTAGGTTATAAACCCTAGTGAGGAAGGACATGGAGCCTTGTTGGTCTTCTCTCTATCCCCCAGACACAGAGCCTTGCAAATAATAGGTGCTCACCAGCTAAGTAATGCATTTAATTTGATTCTTGAGATAAGATAAAGCAGTCAGTAGAGTCAGCCTTTCTTAATAAGGAACTGTGTAACAGGAAGTATCTTGCTTCTTATTCATTCATAATCTTGTGAAATGACAACTGGCTGAGACACTTTAGATCCTTTTGGAACAAGATGAGTATAAATATAATATTTAATTGGATGACTCTGCTGTCTCTAGAGGAACTTGGTCCAGACGTTTGTGTTTGATGCACGTTGTTGGGGGTAGAAGGAGGTAGGCAGTCTGGACCTGTGTGGGTTGCCCACTCCCTTGTAGGGAGGACTCACCCCATGACACCTCACAGTGGGCATCAGGCCTGTGTTCTGTGACAAAGATGAGGATGGCCATCCTATTGCCCACCTGATGTCTCTATTACACTGGAGCAGTTGACACACACAAAATAGCTGAGTCACAGGCTGAATCAGCAGGCCAGATCAGCGGTGCTCCATCCCTCCACAAGGATTTGTCAGCACTCGTCATGCACTTGGTACAAGGCTGAGGACATGTGGGTTAACTATTGATTCATGCCTATTGTTTAAATTGTTTTCTTTTTTATATTTAGCATGTTTCCCCTCCCACCCCAAATTACATAGATGACGTAGACTCACTGTAAAAAAAAATTGTAAAATATAGAAAGGTATTCATATATTATAAAATCACCTATTCCCAACCCCCAGAGATTACTATATTAATATATTGATATATAGCCTTTCAAATTTTTAAAAAATAAATATATCCTTTCCACACACACAAATTTGAATCAGGATGGATTAGTGCCTAAATTTTGTGGAGAGCATGAAGCAGAGCTTTGAGATATCTTAGAACTTCTCTTTATCAATGGGGAAAATGCAAACATTCTTAGGTGTAGTAGAGTAAGACTGTATTTCAGGTGAATTGCAGTGATGTCCACAGATATGGTGGGAAAAGGGGGTGCCTACAGCCTATCAGAAATTAGATTCTGGGAGTTCTCCCTCGGTATTTTTATATAAGTAAAAGCAGTTTGTAATAAACATCAAAATTGATTTAAATGGGGAAAAGCCTTTAAAGCCTTAAAACTGTGGCATAACCTAAGACACAGTGAGGGTGAGGGGCTTCTAAGCTGATGACTTGTCTTATAGCCTCCACATGTCTGTGACATGCCAGCCACTCTGATGGGCGCATTCTGTGTGTTGCTCCACTGAACCCATGTATGCTCTGTGTGAGGCAGTTATGATCGTGACCAGCCCCATTTTAGACAAGGCTGGGAGTGGGTGAGTGACTTGCCAGAGTGGCAAAGGCATGAGATTCAATCATCAGTCTGAGACTGAATGATTGGTTGATGGATTGATATTTACTACCACTTGAAAGAAGTACCTTTAAAAAAAAAACCCTAGGCCAGGCATGGTGGCTCCCACCTGTAATCCCAGCACTTTGGGAGGCTGAGGCAGGCGGATCATCTGAGGTTGGGAGTTTGAGAGCAGCCTGACCATGAAGAAACCCCATCTCTACTAAAAATACAAAATTAGCCGGGTGTGGTGGCTCATGCCTGTAATTCCAGCTACTCGGGAGGCTGAGGCAGGAAAATCGCTTGAACCTGGGAGGCGGAGCCAATATCGCACCATTTCGCCCCAGCCTGGGCAGCAAGAGCGAATTCCATCTCAACAACAATAACAACGACAACAAAACCCTTACTCCCCATGCAGCAGTTGGTGCCTCGGCTCCAAACCCCTCAAAGCCATCCCAGGTGATCTGGACTGAGCATATAGCCTTTTAGAGGTTACCTATGACCCTGAGGATCTCATCTCCTGACCCCTAGCGGGCAGCGAGAGGAAACAGAACTGTGCTCATCTGGACCCTTGGCTGAGGCGACAACTTCAAGAGAGGGCTTCCTGTGCCCTCTGTCACTTGGCAGTTTGATATAAGTTGAAACTCCAGACTAAAACCCCCACTTCATAAAAGGGGTGCAGATTGGGTCAGGAATTATAACCAAGCCTTGGTTTATCAACTGTTAGGATACAGAGGAGAGATCATTAAGACCTAGAAATAACTTCACAACCTGCAGTCACTGGTTTAAGCTGTCTCTCCAGGTAACTCTTGTCACAGAGATACAAATAGGGGAAAATTACATTGCTTCTATTTCTATTCCTTTCCCATAAAGACCAATCTATACTCAGTCAAGCCTGTATAAAGCATTAGCTATGACAGGGAAAGAACAGTGAACATGGAGGATTTTAGCTACTGAAGAAACAATTAGACTACGCCTCTCCATGTGGCTCATTCATCCTCACATCCTTTCAGTACCTAACATGGAACTTAGAAACGAGACATTTGATAAATGTTGAATTAAGTTATTAAGCTTTCTGTCCTTTTAGGTGATCCTTTCAGAATAAAAGGGACAGGCCAGTCACGGTGGCTCACGCCTGTAATCCCAGCACTTTGGGAGGCTGAGGCAGGTGGATCGCCTGAAGTCGGGAGTTGGAGACTACCCTGACCAACACGGAGAAACCCCATCTCTACTAAAAATACAAAATTAGCAGGGTGTGGTGGCGCATGCCTGTAATCCCAGCTACTTGGGAAGCTGAGGCAGGAGAATTGCTTGAACCCAGGAGGCGGAGGTTGTGGTGAGCCGAGGTTGTAGATTGTACCATTGCACTCCAGCCTGGGTGGCAAGAGCGAAACTCCATCTCAAAAAAAGGTGGGGGGGGGGTCTATTTTCAAATTTTTATGCATGACATATAACCTACAAAAGCCCAGGCTCTGCCATTCGTGTAAAAAGCAATCAGAAACACGCCTATAGCACATACTGCCTAGGTACTCAGGAAACATTTTTGGGCTGTGCGTGGTGACCTATAATTTCAGCACTTTGGAAGGCTGAGCCCAGGAATTTGAGACCAACCTCAGCAGCATACTGAGACTCTGTCTCTACAAAAAATAAAAACATTAACCGAGCATGGTGGTGTTTGTCAGTAGTCCCAGCTACTCAGGGGGCTGAGGTGGAAGAATCGCCTGAGCCCAGGAGTTGGAGGCTACAGTGAGCCATGATTGCCCCACTGCACGCCAGCATGGGTGACAGAGCCAGACTGTCTCAGAGAGAAAAAAAGAAAAACATTTTTGGAATGAATGAATGAATGAATGGAATGGGATTAGATATTCTAAAATGAGTGACTGAGGAGTTACCAAGACATCAATCAATCTTTCCTCTGTGTTTGTATGATAATACATTTGAGTGTTTTGAGAGAATACCGCAAGAAACTCTTTTATGTTTGTGCCTAAAATAAAGCAGCGTGAGGGTGGGAATCCTTCTGGAAAAAATAACAAACAGAGACTAATTGTTGCTTTATAGTTTGCCTCACTCCATGTAACAAGATTTCTGGAAACCTCAAACCTTGGCCGCGTCTGGAAGCGTGTCAGCTTCATACTTACTGAGCCGTATAAAAGCCCGTCGGTGTCCATGGCCAAGTACTGGCCAGTCTCGGTACTCTTTATATACACCTCCCCCACGCTTTCCGCACTGAGCTGCAGCTGAACTGGAATAAAAATAACACGAGCAAAAGTAAATAAACACTACGCTTTTGCCGATAGGACCCGTCAGCCAGGACAGTTGGCCATGGAAAATTCTGCTCATTCATTTCTCAGAGCCCTCAGGGATGAGCCTCAGATTAATCAAAACATAGAAATACAGTCCCTTTGTCTTTGTCCCCCCCAAAGAAAGCTGTCCGTGGGGAGTTATGACCTGGTGAGAGGGAGGAGAGACAAGGCCAGCTCATCTACCTGTCCACGCTGCTGGTTACAAAATGACTCCGTGGGCACCTTCATGGTGCCTCACTGCTTTTTTTCTGTCACCTGGAGGAGGAGGAAATGGCATTGGCTCCCCTGGGCTCCCTCATCCCTGCATCTTGGAGTGCCTTCGAGTAGGATCTGGCCAGCCTGCATGTGTTCTGCTTTTGTTATCAACCTGCACAGGGGTGCCTTTTAATTGTCTGGGTCTTGTAGTCGTGGGAGAGACTCCTGTCCACAGATCGTTAGTTTATAAAGTCTGAGATTGCTGTTTTCCCTGAGACAGAAGAGGTTCCCAGAAAGTTAGGATTGGTTGCCACATACGAAATTCAGGGAAATTCACAATCAAGCTTCCGTCAATCCCTCAGCCTTTGTGGCAACCCACCTGGGGTACAGGCAGAGGGCAGATCGCCAGCTCCTGATGGAGGGGAGAACGAAGCCGTTACCTGGAAATGCAGTGATGAGAACAGTGGTTCTCAATGGGGGGTGATTTTGTTCCAAAGAGGACATTTGGTAATGTCTGGAGACAGTTTCTGCTGCCACAGCTAGTGGGGTGGGTGCTACTGGCATCTGGTGGGTAGAGGCCAGGGATGCTGCTAACATCCTACAATGCACAAAGCAGCCCCCACAGCAAAGAATTTTCCAGCCCAGAGTCAGCAGCACCTAGGCTGAGAAACCTGGAGATGGGGGGAAAGAACCGTGAGTTACAGAGCCACACTCGCCTCATTCACACTGATTGGCACTCCCAAGGTGCTGGATACTTAATTGGAATCCAGTATCCATTTGATAATTATTAACTTGTTTATTCACCCTAAGGTGCCTCTTGAGGGAGATGCTTTGGTGATTCACATTTGGGAATTGGAATTAATTGTAGACTCTTTGGGATAATTTATTTGGTCACCAGACCATCACAACCACCATTACAACTAGTAGTGAAATCTAGACCAGGAACCAGTGGCTGCCCAGTAGTTCCCTAGGAGGATAAGGTGGCATCTCTGAGGTTCAGGCTGGCAGAGGGCGAGGGACAGGAGAGGCTGGAACACACGTGGCTTTGGTTAGTAGATCTAGACCCCTCATTGGCTTTTCTTTGTTTTCTTTTTTCTTTGTTTTTCTTTTTATTTATTTGTTTTTGGGATGGGGTCTTGCTCTGTCACTTAGGCTAGACTGCAGTGACACGATCTTGGGTCACTACAACCTCCGCCTGCCAAGTTCAAGCAATTCTCCTGCCTCAGCCTCCCGAGTAGCTGGGATTACAGGAGTGTACCATGTCTGGCTAATTTTTATGTGTTTAGTATAGATGGAGTTTCACCATGTCGGCCAGGCTTGTCTCAAACTCCTGACCTCATGTTCTGCCTACCTCGGCCTCCCAAAGTGCTGGGATTATAGACGTGAGCCACGGTACCCGGCTTGTTTTCATTTTTGATTTACTTTATTTGAATAGGAAATATACTCGCATGTTTCCACCTAGCAGAGGAGACAGTGAAAATCTCCCTTCTGAAGTGCACGTCTCCTGGGGGAATATGGAAACAAGGAAACTCCTCCTAGACACATTGCATGTGTATCCTTTCTAGAGAGCTTGCATTCATATATTGCAAAAGACATACTGTCTCTTACTAATGGTAACATACTAAGCACACAGTTCTGCACCTTGCTTTTTTTGCTTAGCAAATTGGAGAACTTTCTACATCAGTTCTGAAAGTGAACTTCTTTCTTCTTGCCAATTGAATTGTGTTCCATTATGTAGCTACACCATAATCGTTTAACCACTTCTCTGTTCATATGCCTCTATTTTCTTATTTCTCTTTGCTTTCCTTATCTCCTGATTCACCCCCAGGATGATACATAGTTTCATCACCCTTATCTAAGATGCAATTCTCCCTTCCTTGGAAGTCTTTGCGATAGAGACTCAGGACTTCCTTTAGCTTCCTGTGGCAAGTGGAGTTTATTTTATTCACAGGAAGGAACTGGAACCCACAGATGCACTTTCTCACAGGTCCTCCTAGTCATGGTTAGCTCCGAGAGTGTAGTCACGAGGGAACAGGCCAATGGGCCTCTACTGTAAGGTGGGCCTGCTCTCTTGAGCCTTCAGTCACACCACTTGTTCGCTCTGTCTTTCTGCTCCTGTTAAACTTAAACACAGGCCAGGTGTGGTGGCTCATGCCTGTAATCCCAGCACTTGGGGAGGCTGCGGCAGGTGAATCACCTGATATTGGAAGTTCACTGGAGAAAACCCATCTCTACTAAAAATACAAAATTAGTCAACCATGGTGGTGCCTGCCTGTAATTCCAGCTACTTCGGAGGCTGAGGCAGGAGAATTGCTTGAACCCAGGAGACAGAGGTTGTGGTGAGCTGAGATGGCACCATTGCACTCCAGCCTGGCAACAAGAGCGAAACTCCATCTCAAAAACAAAAACAAAACAAAAACCACTTCAACACAACAAGCTCTTTCCCTGTCTTCCCAGCATCTTTACACATGCTATGCCCTCTCTCTGGCGGCTTCTTCCTCCAGATATTGACGAGGTTCTTCTCCTCCAGGGTTCAGCCTAAATGCCCTAAAACAGGCCTTCTCCAGTAACCTGTGACACTCTGTGCACCGGGTCCTTTTACCCTCACCCCATTCTCCCTGCAATTCCACCTCCTCCACATCTTCCTCCTCTTCCGGCCCTTGTTTGTTTCTTTCATGGCACTTAGTATAACATGCAATGATTTTTAGTATCTAGGGAGCTACTGATCTATTTCTGCTTCCCAGGAGAGTGTACACTCTGAGAGGAAGGGCAGAGATCTTGTCCTGTTCCCTCTTGCGACCTCAGCACCTCCTACAGTGCCTTGCACACAGGGGACAGTCTATATTTTTTGGTGACTGAATGGTGTTGGACTAATACTGGCAGAGATGATTCTGCTGGCCCATCATCAATCAGGCTTGCACTTTATGTTTCCAGTAATGCTCTGAGGGGTGCAGTAAGACGCGACCGTGTGGAGAGTTGTAAGGCTCGAGGCTGGGCTCTGAGCTGAGTGACCTTGGCTAGGCTGTGTAGTCTCATCAACACAATCTCTTTTTCAGTAAAATGAAGGGTATTTGGGCTCAGTCTCCATAAAGTTATTTCTTGGTCTAACAGTCTACGAAGCAAGTAGATAGACTGAATGCCAAATAGAATATTCTTTGGCAATATAAAGGAACAGCATTCTGAGGTGTGCCACCACATGGATGAGTCTGGAAAGAGTGCTGAGTGTGAAGCAAGCATCGTAAAGGACCGTGTGTTTTATGATTCCATTTAAATGTCCAGAATAAGCAGACCCTTAAAGACTGCAAGTAGATTCATGGTAGCCAGGGCTGGGGTGGGTGGAGAGTGGGGAATTATGGTTAGAGGCATGGGGCTTCTTTTTGAAAATATTCTAAAGTGGATTGTGGTATTGGTCGTACAAGTCTTAAGTTGTAAGAAAGCCTACTGCATTGTACAACTTAAATGGTGAAGTGTATGGCATGTGTCTTATATCTCAAAAAAGCTGTTTTTTAAAAAATGGTAATTAGACTTTATGGTTTTCAGAGAACCTTCCCATAGACTTTTCTGTCAATTTCTCAGCATCATCTTATATGTTTCAGAGAGACCAGAGGAAGGGGCTAACCTTTTGTTGATGACCTACACTGTGCCAGGCATCATGCTAGTTTCTATCTTGATACAAACAGTATAAAATTAAAGGTGTGGGCTCCAGAACACAACTGCATGAACTCAGATTCTGCTTGGCTGCCTATCAGCTGTGTGATCATTAGGCAAATTACTTGCCTCTGTTTCCTTATCTATAATGGCAGTTGTTGTAAGGGCTAATGCGTGGAAAGTGGCCAGTACTCGTATGACTATTTCCTCTGTGCTTTTGTGACCTTTTCTGCTCCTTGAAGCATTCCCTGGAGGAAGGCGATCCTTGCTCTGTCCTTTAGGTGACGCGTTTTGTGAGAGCATGTTTTATGCAAGGTTATACTTCTAAGAAAGGGAAAAATCATTACCGGAGCCCAGGTTGGGTACTCAAAGTATCCTACGTTTTTCTCTCTTTCACACCGCCTCTTGGGCTCCAGTAATGGGATGGATTGATCCAAATCCAGCCATACTCTCCTGCTCGGACCCTCTTGTGTTCAAGATCAGACATGGACACGATGGCGGGTGGTCATCCAGCATCCCGTTAGCAGCCATGGAGTAGACTGAGTTTAGTTGCCTGGGACTCTTTTCAACCTACCACCCATTTATGTATTTAGTCAAACACATTATAGGTGCTACAGAAACCCCAAAGGGAAGGTCTTTTTAGGTCATCAAAGAAGTTTTTTTGTTTTTGTTTTTGAGATGGAGTCTTGCTCTGTTGCCCAGGCTGGAGTGCAGTGGCGCGACCTCCGCTCACTGCAACCTCTGCCTCTCAGGTTGAAGTGATTCTCCTGCCTCAGCCTCCGGAGTAACTGGGATTACAGGGACATACTATCACGCCCAGTAGTTTTGTTGTATTTTTAGTAGACACAGGGTTTCACCATGTTGGCCAGGCTGGTTTTGAACTCCTGACCTGAGGTGATCCACCCACCTCAGCCTCCCTAACTGCTGGGATTACAGGCGTCAGCCACCTCGCGCAGCCAGTCAAGGAAGATTTTAAAAAAGCTTTTCACTTCCTATTCATTTCTGTTTTGCTGCCTTCGATAGCACCTACTTGTCTGGCCATGGGGCTGAATAGGGTTGGCTTTGCCATCTGTGGAGTTCCATCATGGCCATGATGAGGCCTCACAGAGGTGAACAAGAGCCAGAGGCCTGCTTAGCACATGACTTCAGCCCTCAGCCGTGAGTCCCAACACCAGGGTTGTTGTACCGGTGAGGGTTCGTCTCAAGAGTTTCCTCTGTAAATATTATTTCTCCAGGATGTCCAAGTTTCATAGCTCATTTTCACTAGATTTCTTTCTGGCTCAGTTTCCTAAACATATATCTCTCTGCAAGCAGGGCTGGCAGGAAGAAGCAACACCCAGCCCAAGCAGCTCGTGTAGCTGGCTAGGTGTCCAGCTCTCTCGTGTGACTTCATTCCAGTTTTCCAGACCTACATCCTCTTGCAGCTGCTGCTCAGGACAGGCAAGGAAGGAGAGAGCGTGAGAAAGGGGAGCCTTGGAAAGAGAGGGAGGGGCTGACCACACAGCAGCAGCTCCTTCCTCGGGTGACAGCTCAGGATCGGGGACAGAGAGCCATTCAGTCAACACACATTCACCTACAAGGTGCTGGGACTTGCGTTCAGTGCCAGGCATGGTCCCTGTACTCTGGCCTCCACATGATTAGGGATACAGACAGATAATCCTAGGAGTGATTGATACAACAACAGTCACAAATCTCCCCTTGTTTTTGAGCTAAAAGCAAACAAGTCCAAAAACTGCGACATTCTTTCTCTTTCTCTCTCTGTATGTATAGGTTTTTTTTAAAATCCCCTTTCAAAGAAAGGCAGAATAAAACATACAGTGAAAAAATAAAAAAACAAAATTACAGTGGGAGAATATAGTAAATCCTTGATTAAAATTTTGTTTAAAAAAAAATACAGGCTGGATACGGAGGCTCATGCCTGTTATCCCAGCACTTTGGGAGGCCGAGGTAGGTGGATCATGAGGTCAGGAGATTGAGACCATCCTGGCTAACATGGTGAAAACCCGTCTCTATTAAAAATATAAAAATTAGCTGGGCGTGGTGGAAAGCACCTGTAGTCCCAGCTACTCGGAAGGCTGAGGCAGGAGAATCACTTGAATCCGGGAGGCGGAGGTTGCAGCGAGCCGAGATCGCACCACTGCACTCCAGCCTGAGTGACAGGGTGAGACCCCGTCTCAAAACAAAACACAAAAACCCACACAATACAACATGTGCAGCTCATGAATATATCTGTAGTAAAATATAAAACTGTGCACCAGACACTGACCAAATTCATACAAGCAGCTGCTTTGGGAAGGAAAAGAGGAGCTAAGACTGGGAGAGGAATTGAGGAAATGTTTCCTTCATCCTAAGTCTATTTCTTTATAAACAATTCTGAGGTAAGAACAGCCAGCTGGTGCCACTGGAGACTCTGGGTTATGGGATTTCTGGGGTTTGCTGGTGTTTAGTCTGACATATCTAGTGCATAGTTTTACATTTTACTACGTATACATGAGCTATGCACATTGTTTTGTGTATTTTACAAAATTTTCATCAGGGATTTGCTGTGATCACCCTGATTCTCCTTCATACCTTTCAGGATGGCAGCTGATGTGTTAAAGCTCCGTTCTTAGTCAATGGGACACTCAGAGCTGGACAAGACTCCTGCTTTGGGTTCCTGGTGGCCCCGGAGATGTTTTATGACCCAGCTTAGGCTTGAGTCCATGTTGCATCTAGACCTGAGCATAGGTACCCATGAAAGTGGGTCTTCTTGAGGGCAGATAGGGACCCAGGAGAACTGCGGAGGCAGGATGGGGTTGAGGCGCCTCTAAAGCTATAACTTCTCTGTCCACTCCCCTTTTCAGTACCCTCCACCAGGTTAGAGCACAGAGCAAAGGAGGAGGAGCAAGCCTGTCTTCTTTATCCCATACCAGGATCTAGGACTTGCTGTCTATGAACAGGAAGGTCAGTGTCTCTCAAGCATCCCAAGAATGAAGGGGCAAGCACTTTTTCAGAAGCAAGATAAGTCCATGGTTTTCATTTATCCTCTTCTGAAATGGGACATTAACAATATTTAACTGAAGAAATGGAAAGCAACTTTTAAAAGGGTATGCTAGTGAAAAAAATTTCTTGGAGAAATTCAAACTTAGATAAAGCATTTGTAAACATGTGCAGGAAGAGGGTTGGAAGCGTTTGCTTGGTGGATTTGTGGCTGTACGTGCCCCCAGTGGAATCCAGAGACCTGCTCCTTTACTAAGAGTCAGTTGGGAGTGTTGGTTTGGGAACAGCCTGTTGGTCAGAACTACGTATCAATGACACTGAAATGTGCAAACTCACCTTTACGGGTCTTACCCTTCCTTGTCCCATGCTCACTAAACCCTATCCCGAGTCCCTGCACACCCGGGGAACCTACACAAATGGGAGGCCAGAGCTTCTGCATGGCTGTGCTAGCTCCCAACTAGGTGTTCGCCCCTTTTGTCTGAGGAGCGATACCTTTGTAGCTTTGATTTTCTCCTCCGTTACCCAAAGCCTTCCATTAGGTCTTCGCAGTAGTTCGTTCACAGTAAGAATAGTGATCCTTTACTTCCCAAAGGCAGAAAGAAGGAAAAAGAGTTTTGAGCCTGCCAGTGCCGAGAGAGTCAACTTTGAGGTCCCGCACCCTGTTTCTGAGCCCCAAGGTATCATAACGTCTTCCTGACCTGTCCCAGGAAAACGTCAAGATAAGACCACAACTGGTGCATTCAACGAGGAAAATGCCTGGAGGGAGGGGCTCTGCTTCTGTAGCAGGTCTGTTCGTGGCCTCTCAGCCTGCTTTCCACCTCTGCTCTCCAACGAGAGGCCAAGACAGATTACGTGCCTGGTTTATTCTGGGTTGGAGACTTCCCGTCCTTTGCCGTGTTTACCCAAAGTGAGGTCAGCCTCATTCAGAACTTGGTGAGGTTGTTTTATGTCAGTGGCATTTATAATTAAAATGTAGCCACAAGCTGGGATTCGTAAAACATTAGAGAAAGACAGAGAAGGGGAAAAATTGAATTTGGGGGAAAATAATTCCAGTGGTTAAAAAAATATACATATACGTACATATATATACACAAATATATATACACATATAAATATATATACACACACATATATATAAATATAAATATATATATTTTAAAAACTTTTCTTAAAAGGTGTCTGCTTCTTTAATGTCTTAAAAAGATGCCTGGAAAATTTTGATACAATCCAGAGACTGAATGACATATATATAGACACACACACACACACACACGTGTGTGTGTGTATATATATATGTATACGTAAATATATATATACACGTGTATGTGTGTCTATATATATGTGTGTGTGTGTGTATTTTAAAGTTTATATATAAAAACCTCTATATAATCAGATGAGGGTTGTGGGGAGGAAGGCAAGGGTCCTTTCCATCACATGTGACTGAGGCGAGAGCACCCTGTAGCTGAAGATGTTCCTACCTGGAGACCTTCCCCTCTCTCTGACTTCTGGCAGTGGGGTCCAGCTTTGCCCATCGTGGTGATTTGAAAAGCTGTTTTGACCTTGCGCCTATGCTGGTTGGGGATGAAGTGCCTTAATCGCTAGGTGCTGAGTGATACCAACCAGAGAACAGAAGTCTGGGACTCCCCTAAAGCAACAGGGCAGGAGGCATTTCACCGAAGAGCAATCTGCCTTTTAGAAAGGGCTACAAAGTAGGATTGTTTTGACCAGTGAACTCTTGCTAGTGCCTTTAGGATGTGGCTTGATTTATAAATATTTGATTGGCATGCACTTTGCTCAAGAACATTTCCATTTGTGCAGTGAGTGGTGCCGGTAATTCTGCTCCCCACGTAGCCTCTTGCGTGCTTGGGGAGGTGATGTGCTGTGGGCCGTGGCAGGCAGCTGCAGGTCTGGCATGCTTGTGAGCAAATTATTCTCTAATTATTGTTCTAGTTATTAATCCCATTGAGGGATAAGTCATGGTCCCCCTTCGCCAGAGAGGAAACATCCCTGAAAGAGCAGAATCAAACACAGAGCAGACGTTCCCTGCCAGAAGAGTGAGGCGGGGTGGGGCTTGCTGTCCCTGTGCCTGGGTGAGGTATGCCTCTGTGTCAGGCCTCAGTGGCTTCACCCAGATAGTCCCAGAGAAGCTGGGACAGTCACCCT
This sequence comes from Sapajus apella, assembly GCF_009761245.1. Taxonomy (NCBI): domain Eukaryota; kingdom Metazoa; phylum Chordata; class Mammalia; order Primates; family Cebidae; genus Sapajus; species Sapajus apella. Next base: position 1,193,618 of record NW_022436941.1, read on the forward strand.
CAGTTCTGTGAGCAAGCATAGCATTCATTTATTCTAACAGACTTGAAAGATGAGCTGGCTAGGTAAGGAAGGCTCAGGAATCCTGGAAGAATGATTAGTTTCATTTTTTTGAGCACTTTTGTGCCTAGCAGTGTGCTGAACACTCTTACAAACATCACATTAAGACGTCTACATTCCTGTAAGTGGGTACTGTTGCCGTTCTTGTTTTTAGAACAAGGCAACCGAGGCACATTGAGAAGTAACTGTCCCAAGGTGACACAGAAGTGGTAAATAGCAGTGTTGGGACCTGACCTACCTCCATCTGACCCACAGCACTGATGTTTACTGAATCAGTTTGCGGGGCAGAACCGCCGTCACGGTGTTGGGGTGTCACTGGGTCAGTTTGCGGGGCAGAACCGCCGTCACGGTGTTGGGGTGTCACTGGGTCAGTTTGCGGGGCAGAACCGCCGCCACGGTGTTGGGGTGTCACTGGGTCAGTTTGCGGGGCAGAACCGCCGTCACGGTGTTGGGGTGTCACTGGATCAGTTTGCAGGGCAGAACTGCTGTCATGATGTTGGGGTGTCAGGGTTGGTGGGATATGGAAGGAACCTTAGTCCTGGAAGCAGAAGACATGGTTGCTGCCAAGCCCTCCCAGTTAGGAGCTGGTCACGCCTGTTAGCTGCAGTGCTCTTAGAGTGATGATAATTAGTAACCTCTCAAGGCTGTGGTTAGCTGGAAGTGAGAGTTCAGCATAATGGCCAGCACATATCAGGGCTCCATAGATGTTTGTTGAATATTTGGTTGAATTTGAATTTAGTGGCCACCAAGACAGTTCACTCACCCATCAAATTAATGTTCACTGGGTATTTTACCAAATGGCAGGCAATGTGCTAGACACCATATTTGTAGTGTTGAGCAATAAGAGACAAAGTCCTTGTCCTCAGGGAGTCCAGTGGGAGGGAAACACCATTAAATAATCACAGAAATAAATATAGAATTACAACTCCGAGAAGAACTGCATGGTACATGAGACACTACTGAAATGCTTGTGTCCAAAATGGAACTGGCCATCTTCCCCTGGACCTGATGCTCTTCCAGAACCTCCCCCTCTGATGGTGACACCATTTACATGTCTCCCTGAACTGAAGCTTAGCGGCCAACATGAACCTTCTCACAAAGTGTGCCGATCAGCCCTGGAATCTATGCAGCACTCCCTGGCGGATTCTGCCTAGCCTTCACAGCGTGGCAGCATAACCAGTGTTCACAATCCAGACTGCTAATTGTCTGCTGCAGTGATTTGAGGAATGGTAACAGGACAGACCCAAACCGTCTTCTCTGCAGGTCACAAGTCCACCAGTAGACATTTTACTCAGATCTCTATGAGAATGGCCCCCCGACAAGTATCTGTCCTAGGATTAGGCCACTGTAAAAAAGGTTAGGTACTTGGAAACTCATTCTCCTAGAAGTAGGAAGAAGGTATATTTGCCCAGGAAAGATCAATGACTTGGGGACAAAGGGAAGCTGTGAAAGGAGTTACTTCTGCCTTGTAGAGCTCAAAGGCATATGTACGGTTCTATCTTGTGTGATTTATTTAAATTTTTCTATTGGCTTTTAGAAATGCTCTTTCTGAAGATAGTCTTAACATGTGACTCCACCTGTCACCTCAGTCTTTAATCATGCTCAAACTAGTGATCAAAAAATTGAAGACACCCCCTGGCCAGGACGTGCGGACCACATTTAGCCAGGGAGCATTCGCCTCATGCCTAGCGGAGGCAATTCTGAATAACTCTTGAAATTCAGGGCCGGGCGCGGTGGCTCACGCCTGTAATCCCAGCACTTTGGGAGGCCGAGGCGGGTGGATCACGAGGTCAAGAGATCGAGACCATCCTGGTCAACACGGTGAAACCCCGTCTCTACTAAAACTACAAAAAATTAGCTGGGCATGGTGGCGCATGCCTGTAGTCCCAGCTACTCAGGAGGCTGAGGCAGGAGAATTGCCTGAACCCAGGAGGTGGAGGTTGCGGTGAGCGCGCCATTGCACCCCAGCCTGGGTAACAAGAGGGAAACTCCACCTCAAAAAAAAAAAAAAAAGAAAAAAAGAAAAAAAGAAATTCAGAAGGGCTCTGTCAGTACCACCACTGAGCAGAAGAGGGCGACAGAACCACATTCAGGGAGTCCCCAAGACTCCCCTCACCTGCAGAATCTTAGGAGATAGAATTTTCGCCCTTGTGAGGCACACCGGGGAGTGCTGCCATTCCGATTCCCAGGTGAGGAAACAGTCTCAGTGAGATTAAACGATTTTCCTGAAAATTAGCTGGGAACACTAGAGACCCTTAAATTACTAGTCAGGAAATGATGATGGGAAGAGTCCCAGGGTTGGGGGGCTCCAAGCTTCTTTTGCAGAGTATACAAACAGAAAAAATGTATGATGGAAAGGATAGTCATTGTCCAGGTTTCTCCAGGTAAAAAGGGGCAGAGCAGGCTTGAACTCGAGCCTGCTGACTCTGTAGCACAATATCCAGTTCTGGTATTGCCAGGTACAGGGATGGACTTCTGGCCACCCAGCTCACTTACTCTGCCCTCTGCCCTCTTGGTCCTTGTTCCCAGTTCCAGAGTAAGCAAATAATAGGCCCACACAACAACACCGAGTGTTGGCAGAGAGACCCTGAATCCAGGCCTGTATCTAACCCCTTGACTTTCCTGGGTGGCAGTACTGTAAAAAAGGAGCTTAGAAAGTTCTCAGATTCGACACTGTGTTACCGTATTCTGGGCTGAATGTATGGGAAGCTTGATGATGATAAGTGCAATATGAAGCAACATGTGCTGTGCTGTTCCTCTGTGCCAGGCACTGTGCCAACAACTCTCACTATATTACCTCATTTAATCCTCCCAAGAAACTGGTGAGGCAAGGAGTATTAGTATTCTTTTTGTACAAGTGAGAAAAGTGAGGACAGAAAGATACAGTTGCCCAAGTTTACTTGGAAAACAATCCGGCTTTCCTTGAATGCAGACATCCTCATATAAATGCCCAAGGCTACCTTGTGCTGCTTTCTAGAAGTTCCTGACATCTTAAGTCAGGTGGCCAGATCCACTGTGGACTCCAGAAGTTGCCCCAGCGTTAGGCACCCAGAATGCAGTCTGTCTAATGAGGGAATGGCAACAATGAAGCCATTGTCCATTGCACCAGAAATTCCAGTATTGGAGCCTCTTGTTATCCCCGAATTCAAGAGTTCCCAGAAGAGCTAGCTTAACCCCAAGGAACACATCACGAAGCTTGTCTTTCCTCTTGGGTTCTGAGGACCAGAGAGCATTCCCTGCTTTTTCAGAAAATTGGTAAGCTGTATTAGGAACTCTTAAAACCCAGAGAAATTAAAGCTTGTTCCCTTGTGTTGTATGGGGAAGATCACATGAATTGAATATCATGCCTGACACAATGGACCACCACCTACATCCACTGATTTGTAGTAAATACTGCTTATGTCTGCTTTTAACAAACTAGATCTTTTTGTGCCTCACTCTGATACCTGTTTTTCCCTGAGTATAAGGCATTCAGCAAGCGCATTTGAAGATAAGCCATCAAAACAAAGCCCAAAAGAGCCAATTCTGCAGCTGCAAGCCCCAGCCCCAGCCCCAGCCTTCCTGCTCTTCATCTCAAGGGTCTGTGCAGCGGGAGGGAAGGAAGGAACAATGTCACCTTGTGTGTAAACGCCAGCGTCCATCCCCACTACCTGTGCATCTGAGGGTAGAGCGTGAGCACCAGCTAAGTGATCATTTGTGCTTAGAGCCTACAACTTCTGGTGCCTGGTCCATGGATAATTAAGACCACCTGATATATAAACCATCATGTCAAAGTGAGCGCTTTGCACTGCATTTTAAAGCCAGTCCTACAGAAACTTCCTGCCTGTCCTCTTCTGTATCTCCTGATTTTCCTTCTCTTGGTTTGTGGCATATTTGACTCTTAAGATTGCTGACCCTTGGCTGGGGGCAGTGGCTCAAGCCTGTAATCCCAGCACTTTGGGAGGCTGAGGCAGGCTGATCACACGGTCAGGAGTTTGAGACTAGCCTGGCCAATATGACGAAACCCCGTCTCTACTAAAAATACAAAAATTAGCTGGGCACGGTGGTGTGTGCCTGTAGTCCCAGCTACTCGGAATGCTAAGGCAGGAGAATTGCTTGAACCTAGGAGGTGGAGGTTGCAGTGAGCCGAGATCACACCACTGCACTCCAGCCTGGGTGACAGAGTGAGACTCCATCTCAAAAAAAAGAAAAAAAAAAAAAAAGATTGCCAACCCTCTAAGCAGGGACTGGATCTGACCTCTGGCTTCTCTGTAGCATCTGATGCTGATGCTACAGTGGGACTCGGGGAATCTCAGATAACATCACGATGGGACCCAGAAACCTAATATCAAACACCGGAAGAACCAAAACAGAAGGAAGAGGTTTTTTATACTTAGATAGTCAAGAAGATTCTTTTCTCCAGAGTCATACCTTTATTTACCAACACCCTCTGAGAGCTGGGCTGCCAGGAAGGCCTGGAAGAGAGATTCAGCGTTTGGCACGAGTCGCTCCCACTCTCCAGCTTCTCTACGGTCTGGAGAATGACTTTACCCCTGCTGGTTACCACAGCCACATCTGCGCGATACGCAGAGGGAAAGCTGCATAATTTATGATGTGTAAGACTACGATTATGAACTAGGATTTCACAAATCAAGCCCAGTGGAAACATAACCAGGAGAGTCAGTTGACTTGAAACGGAGCCCACATCTCTGTGCAGGATTTACCGCCATGCCTGTCTGGTTCATCCCCTCGTGGAGCACGCAGGCCCCGGACCAGCCTTGGGGCCAGATCTTTCACTAGTTACAGAAACCTGGGAAAACATACAGCGATTGAGCACCGGCAGCCCGTTCTGTTGGGTCAGCAGAGAGTGCTTTAAAAAGCTTGAAATAGGACACGTTTAGGTAAGTGGTGGCCCCCACAACTCCCTCTTTTCCCAACCCAGACGTTTTACACATTGATGTGAGTCCACCTCGGCATGTGGCGTGCCTGAATAGAACCTTGGAGAAGCAAGTATCTCTCCTTAAGTATGCTCCTTCCTCCCACCTTGACTACAGAAGATGCCAGAAAGGGAAAGGGGTGCCATAGAGATGGGCTTACTGTGCTGGTCGCTCCTGTCCCTTGTCCCATCCACTGTGCCATCCGGAAGGATCCTCAAGAAGTGGCCCCCGTTGCTACAGTAGAGGAGTTTGGGCTTCTTGTAATTCCCTGGAGGCAGATCAAACTTCTCGGTCAGGGCTGTGAAGGTGGTGATTTCCCCTTCAGCCATGGTTCAGCAGCTGTTTCTCCTGGCACTTTCAAGACTGTAAGAAATGGAACAAATCTGTAGTCAGTTCTTCCAGCAAAGGCACAAAATGCACTTTGAAGAAAGGAAGGACAGCTCCCAGGCACAGGGCTCCTGGGCAGTGAGTAACCACAGCCTGCCCAGGTGATGCCCGCAGTCAGCGGGGCTGTGAGGTGGCTGGTGGTTAAGGAAGGATGGTCCCCGGCATGGGAGGGGTTTCCAGGCCATGTCGCTCTTCCCAATTGGACACAGCTTTGAACCAAGCTGTGCATTTTTTAGAACTTCAAATTTAATCGTTTGACCAAGAGGAAAAAAAAATCATGTTTTGGTCCCTCCTCCTGGTCCACACACATCCTCAAATTCAACACCAAAGTTGCACTAAAATAACACGCAGGGTCTGGCTGAAACCCACAAGACCTGAAAGGCCAGGATCCAGGTTCTGCCCTCCACCCTCACGCTGCCTTGACGAGATACAGATAGCACAGATGGCACAGATGGCCTGAACACTCAGGACCTGCACGCAAAGGCACAGGAGGCCTTTCAGGGACACAACACGGACAGCAAAGGGTTAGGATGTAAACGGAAACTTCTGGATTTTCTGGGGGAAACAGAACTGGAACCAGGGGAAAAGGCACAGAGTGGGAGTAAGTGGGTTTTTTAAAGGAGAAACACCATGTCAAAGGAAATTTTATGAGACAGATGATGAGGAAAGCTATGCCTGCTTCCTGCTTATTCCACAGCTTTCCACATAGCTTCACGTGGCACAGAGAAGGTGAGCCTGTCCCTTGCATACAGGCTGCCTTTATCCTAGTTATTTTCTAATGTGAGATAGAACACAGAAACCACCATATTATATATAATATACCTCTAACATTATATATAGCTACTACATACAAACTTATATTACTAATGTGAAAATGCATCACTTACACCTCAAAGGACTAAAAAACAAAACCAGTGAGCATTAGAGTTGGTTAAAGCATATACTTGCCCCACCATTTAGAAGGAAGTGCTGATGACTGAAAAGAAAGAGGCCAAAAAGAAACCAGGAAGCTAACATGGGAGCTGCACTTTGTAAGAGTAAGTAGTGAATGTGATCATCAATACATATCGATTATCAAGTGGCCATGGAATAAAAATCCTCATCATTTAACGTATTTTGGGCTACAGGTCATCTCAAGTAATCTCACCATAATCCTTTTAGGTAGACACTAACATTATCCTCATTTCTTTCCTTTTTTTTTTTTTTTTTGAGACAGAGTCTTGCTCTGTTTCCCAAGCTGGAGTGCTATGGTGCGGTCTCGGCTCACCACAACCTCCGCCTCCCAAGTTCTAGCAATTCTCCTGCCTCAGCCTCCCAAGAAGCTGGGATTACAGACATGCACCACCACACCTGGCTAATTTTTTTTGTGTGTTTTTAGTAGAGATGGGATTTCACCATGTTGGCCAGGCTGGTCTCGAACTCCTGACCTTGTAATCTGCCCACCTCGGCCTCCCAAAGTGCTTGGATTATAGGTGTGAGCCACCGTGCCTGGCCTTTTATCCTCATTTTTAATAAAATAAAACAGCTTAAAGATGTTCAATGGCCTGCCCAAGGGCAACAGCTAGTAAGCAGTGGAGCTGAACCTCAAAAGGGGTCTGGGAACAGAACGCCCCAATTTGCCCTTAATCACCATGAAAAGGTTTAGTGACTTTATTAGCATTAGTCTTTTAATGAGAAGTGGGGTTTTTACCCATTGCCTGGCATGTACATCTGTCACCATAAACTTGTCATTCATGTACTTATTCATTTGTGACCCAAAGGTTGGCTAGCTCCAACAGCCTCTCCTTTTGCCCCCATGCCAACCACGAAACAGGACTCCACGCATCTCCTCCTTCTCCAGGAGAAACCCACCCCAGCAGCTTCGTGAGCATCCTGGAAGACTAACAACCACCCTGCACTCCCTGCACTAACCATCCATCAGTGCCTGCAGCAGCCTCGTAGAGCTGCTCTCATAGGAGGCAGGTCCATCATAAATCAAGACACCAATTACAATAATTTGTCCTTATGACTTTGGAATGAGGGTTCATGTTGGAAGGCTCCATTTGTTTTCTCTGCTCCTGGCATTTTAATGTTTCTGGTACATTTTTCCCACTCTGCAGCCACATGGGCCAGCCAGTGTTCCTGTTTTCAGCTACTGTTGGAGGCGCCTCCAAGAACCCCAAAGAGAATTTTGCATATACCGTCTAAAGTCAGACCATTCCAAATGTCCCCTCCATCCCATATGGTGAAACTTTGATCAATTCTTTTCACATTATACAGCAATAGACAGAAAATAAATATATTATATGTGTATTATACACACACACACACACACACACACACACACACACACACACACATTTTTTTTTTTTTTTGACACGGAGTTTTGCTCATGTTGCCCAAACTCAAGTGCAATGGCATGATCTCAGCTCACTTCAACCTCTGCCTCCCGGGTTAAAGCAAGTCTCCTGCCTAAGCCTCCTGAGTAGCTAGGATTACAGGCACATGCCACCATGCCTGGCTAATTTTTTGTATTTTTAGTAGAAATGGGGTTTCACCATATTAGGCTGGTGGTCTCGAACTGCTGACCCCAGGTGATCCACCCGCCTCAGTCTCCCAAAGTGCTGGCTGGGATTACAGGCATGAGTCACCGTGCCTGGCTCACACACATATAATTTTATTTATGTCAGTTTCACAGAGAGGATTGCAGAGTTTACCTTGCATGGCACAATCTCTCTCCATCCTCACTGTCTCTTCCAAACCTTTCTCTCTTATCCATAAGCCTCCAAGTCCTTCTGTGCCCACTCTGGCTCTCTTACTCTCTCTCCCTCTGTCTCTCCACTCACCCCTCTCCCCACGCAGCCCCTCACTCTAACTCCTCACTCCACTCCCTTTTGGATCCACTTCTAATGTAAAGCAATTTGGCTCTTCCCAATATGGATATCTTTACCCCTCACCTCTCCATTAGCATACAACCATCACCAGATTCCCCTTTCTGAAAGTAAAACTAAGAGATAATGAATTTTTTCTTTCACTTATTTTTTTCTAAGCACTTTCTAAGTTATGCACTTCAGTTGGTATAGGAGACAATAGTTACATACTAGTGGCTTCCACTTAACTGCACAGGTAGTCATTTGTATTGCCAGTCTTAGGTGGGCAGAATTTTGTTTCTCCTTGTCTCGACTTCTTCCAGTGGAGGTCCCCATTTGCCTCTGATTGTGGGGCAATTTCATATTAAGAATGGCTTTTCAGGTCAGGCATGGTAGTTCATGCCTGTAATTCCAGCACTTTGGGAGGTCAAGGTGGGTGGATCACCTGAGGTCAAGAGTTCAAGACCAGCCTGGCCAACATGGCAAAAACCTGTCTCTGCTAAAAATACAAAAATGAGTTGGGCATGATGGTGCACACCTGTAGTTCCAGCTACTTGGGAGGCTGGGCCAGGAGAATCACTTGAACCTGGGAGGCAGCAGTTGCAGTGAGCGAAGATGGTGCCATTACACTCCAGCCTGGACGACAAAGTGAGACTCTGTCTCGAAAAAAAAAAAAAAAAAAAAAAAAGAATGGCCTTCCTTCCAGATCAACCTAGACTAGATTCTAGATCCTGTGCATATGAGCCATGTAGCCCAGACTTCATCACTGTGGAGTTCTCACTGGCTAAAGGACCTCAGCCAGAGCCCAGCAGGTCCTCAGGGGCCCTCCCTCCTGACCACAGTGTACCTGCAGTTAAACAAGGCCATACCTCTGCTTTCTGCCTGCTCCTCTCAGTAAGAGGGACCGTGATGAGGGTGCCTATACTGATGTCAGATGGCTCCCAAAACCTTTCAGTTCAGATCTACACAACTGAAAACCTGAAGGAGACATGTAGACTCCTGAAAACAAGTCTGGAGTCAACATGGCACTGAAAGACCGTGGTAGCTGGGATTTACGACTCAGCTGAAACACACAAAAAATGAAATCCCTTTTTGTTGTTAAAGGAAACCCCAGGGCATGAAAAGCCCTTATTTTAAACTTTATTTACAATTTACCTATGCTTTGGGCAGTAGTTGGTCCAAAGTTCCCTGCCAATCCACTATTTGTTAAAGGATAGAACTAAAGGAAATATATGACGTGATAAAACCAGAAGGCAGCAACCTTAGCAGGCCCTTAGAGATTTATACAAATTGCTCTAATAAGTGAATCCATTAACTAAGTGAAATCAGGCATTAAGTGTAATGGAAATTTATAAGCTCTGCTTCTTGTTACTATTTCTTTTTACTGGCTGTCAGAGGAGGGGATTATCTGTGTTGTGTTGGGAAATTGAGAAGATCAAGCCCAGTGAACTCCAGGTCATCGTTGTACATGACGCCCAGCCCTTTGAGATTTGGGGCACTGATGAGATTTTAAGAAATTCAGATGATTTTTAAAATTCACCTGTGACACCCAGTATAGAGGAACAGCAAGGCTATTGGAACATCCATGTTAAGGCTAACATACTTTCTTAGCTGTGGCTCTGGAAGGAGACCTGAACTCTGACACTTGAACAGGATGTGGATAGTAAGCAACCGCTTTGGGTCTAGGAACCTGGCGAGTCATTCACTCCTTCTGAGATACTTCCTCTAGTAATTCTCATCCTGCCTCTCACACAGTTGTCTGAAGGATTAAATGGGTACAATATTCATATAGCACTTGAAAAATGGGACCTGGTCTATAGGAGGTAATAGTAACTGGTTATGTTGAACTAGTTGGAGCCTGGTGGATCTAAGTCAGCTGTGATTAAATGCTTAATTTAAAATAATTTTTCAATTGCTTTGAAAATAGAAGTTTTTCATTCCTGTATTTGATGGAAATGAGCTAAGCTCCTCCCCCTGTGGCTTAAGCCATAAACAGGGCAGACAAGATGAAGGAGGCAGAGGTAAGCCATGGTTATGTAAGAAAAGATCTTGGTCTGCATTTCAGACTCAGTTCTGAGCTTATCAACAGTTAATACAGTGACAGTTATTATGTAGTTATTGTAGTTATTTGTGAAGCCCCTTACCTCCAGGAGACATCTGTGCTCAGCTTGGCCCTGACAACTAAGCTGGAAGGAAAGACTGTGGTGTGTTAGGAATCAAAGGAAGGCGAACAGTGACATTTATTTTTTAGTTTTGTTTTTGATCCCTGCCACTGTGTAGGCAATGTAGAATACCCATGAAGGAGGACGTTTTGCAGAGTGTATAAAGCCGGTGAAGGTAGATGCGTAGACAGACACCTGCTAAGGTGATAACTGGATGTATCCTCAAACCCAGCATGTACAAAGCAGGCCTCAGCTTTGGTCCCAAATAGGCTCTAAGTCCTTGCTCCCTGTCGCTATGAGTGGCATCACCCAAAAGTCTTAACTCTTCCTTAGAGATATTAACTTTAAATATTGTTAAGTCAAATACACATGTTAAATGTTAAAGGTAACTACTAAAAGAAATATAATGTATTTAGTCCAACCAGCGACTGGTAGGGGTAAGAGGGATAAGGCGGAATAAGTAAAACTATGCTTATCTTGACCTTGACCAGCCTGATCAACATGGAGAACCCCCATCTCTACTAAAAATACAAAAAATTAGCTGGGTGTGGTGGCGCATGCCTGTAATCCCCGCTACTCGGGAGGCAGAGGTTGTGGTGAGCCAAGATCGTGCCATTCCACTCAGTGTAGGCAACAAGAGTGAAACTCCATCTCAAACCAACTAACCAAACAAACCTGTGCTTATCCAAAATAATATAGAAAAAGTAAAAAAGAAAATAAAGTTAAAAAGTTGCTCAAAATTAGGTGGCCAAAATAAATACAAATATGTTTATAATCACAATAAATGTAAATGTGCTAAATTTACTAGCTACTGGTTAAAAAAATCCATCTGCACTCTGATTACAAGAGACACATTTAAAACATAATGACATAGGAAGGTTAAAAGTAAAAGAATGAAAAATAGATGCCTGAAAAATGTTAACAAAAAATTAAAAATTTGTGTGGCTATATTAATATCAGATAAAATAGATCTAAGAATGACTAAAGATAAAAAGGATTGCCACATAATAAGCAGATTAATTCAACAGAAAGATAAACAAATTTCAAACATGTATATACCTAATGGCATTGCCTCAAAATACATAAAACAAAAATTGACAAATATGTAAAGAGAAGATGACAAATCCACAGTGGTGGTGGGAGGTTTTATAATACATTTCTGTCATAAATGATAGAGCAGATACCAAATATTAATAAGTATGTAGAAGATTGAAATACACAACTTGTAAACTTGATTGATGAGTGTATAAAAGAACCTTGCACCCAACAATGAAGTGAACATCATTCTTATCAAGGACACAGGGAACATTTACAAAAATTGACTATGTACCAGGTCATAAGGCAAGACAACTCAAATAGAAGAATTTGTTTCATTCAGACTGTTCTTTGGGCAGAATAGAAATCACTCCCACCCATTCAGTTGCTGACAATGCCCTTTCGGTTTCACCTGTTTAGTGCCTCCTAGGGCCATCCTCTTCTCCAGCCTCACTGCTGTTGCCTTAGCGCAGACCCAGCACCTGTCTCACCTGGGCTGCTGCAGCAGGTCTCGCCTTTCCAGCACTGCCTTCTTTCCATCCACTGTCAATCCTGCTGCTAGTGACCATTGTAACCCATCACTCCCCTGCTGGAGATCTCTGACTGGGTCAGTGATTTCCTGCTGTCTTTCAAGATAAAATCCAGACTCCTGCCATGACCTGTGAGGCTCTCATCATTTGGCCCCTTCTTAACCTTGTGACTTTTTCTTTTATTGGCATCTTTTTAGAGTCCCCCTATAACCTCATACTCAACCAGGCTTTAGCCAAACATTCTCCTTCTGCCAACAGCATTCTCTCTCTCTTTCTCTCTCCTTTCCTACACTCTTTCACCACGATCTGGCTAAGTCACACTCACCCCACTCACCCTTCAAAAATTTAGCTGGATAGTTTCTTCTCGAGCAAGCCTAATTTGGACACGTCACCCAACCCCAAGCTCCCTACTCTTTCTTTGTACCACATATACCAGTTTGGATGCTTTGATTCCGCTGTGCTCTCGTGACAGAATTTCCTTTACTTCCCTGTAGCAATGCATTGGTGTAATTCCCATCTATATCCCCATGCCCTGCAGGATTCTGGGAGGTTCAGCCCTTACTCCCCCTCTGCCTCATTTCCTACCATGTCTCCCTCAAAACTTCCATTTCCTGATTCCCTCCTACCCTAGGACCTTTGCCCATGCTGTTCCCTCTGGAGTGGTGTTCCTCTCTTTCTCTCTACCCTAACCCCCTGGTTAACTCCTAGTTTTTCTTCAAACCTTAGTTCAACTCTCAATTCCTCATGAAAGCCTTTCCTGTCTTCCCTGAACTGAGTCAGATTCCTCCAGTTCTCATAGGACAATTTAACATTTCTTCATAGCTCTTACTACCAGTGTTGAATTACACATTCACTTTTGTGATTATTCAATTAATGTCTGTTTTCATGACTGGACCGTCAGCTCCATGAGAGTACAAACCAATCAGCCTTGCTCACAGTGGTATCCCAGTGCCTGGCAAAATGCCTGGCATATAATGGGCATTTGATAAACATTTGTTGAATGAGCAAACGCATGTAATTTAACTACTTGACTGACTCCTTCATTAGCCTCTGAGGCCCTGCGACATAAACTGTGCCTTTTCTTTCCATATTTAGCATTGAGCAAATACCTACGCATAATTGGTGTCCTGTGAATTCTTGTTGATTGAAGGGCCAGTCCTTTCTCAGCAGCCTCTCCTGGAACATCTTATCAGATGACCTAATTAGCAGGTCATGTCCTACAGGTATTGACAAAGAAGCTAAGCCAAGAGCCTAAATGTATTTTAATTGGGTTTTAATTAGGCCAGAATACCCTGCCTTTGGTTAAAGACAGGCTCAAACCCTGTTCCCATCTTGTAATAATACTTCCTTGTTTCTTTAAAGGAAATACTGTGGAAATTAAGGATCTCAGAAAGGAAGTGATCAGCTCCTTTAGTCTCAAGCCTGACCTTATCTAACCAAGAAAAATATTTGTAGGGCCTGGAAGAAAATCCAGGTTTTGTTATTTCTGCCAAGGCGTGTTAGGCTGGCAGGGACCCACCTTACACTCCCTGGTGAAGGAAAGTTTGCCTGAAGAAAGGGAGACAGTGTTCTTTGCTTTCTACTTCTCCTACTCCACCCTCCGTGATCTGTACTGGGTCTGAGGTGGGAGTGTAGCCATGGATGACTAGCCTGGGCTAGCATCTCAGCATGCTGCCCACAAACCAGTTCTGTTCCATGAGCTGAAATCTCATCTTCCGTGATTGACAGTAAACTGTGGACTTGACTATGAGATGAACTTGACAGTGGTGTGCAGGAGACAGCTCCTACAAGTTCAAAAACCAATTATTAAATATTCAAGAATTTTACTATTATTAAACCATTAGTAGCTTGAAATCAACGCTGGTGAGAGTATTTATATTATAGAAATTGGCAAATGCCAGGGCTTTTAAAATTCTTATTTTTTCCCCCTCTGATATCTGGTTTACCCAGCATACTACTAAACTTGGGTTTGAATCCTGGTTGACACTCACTAGCAAATGACTCATTCTCAGTGCCCCAGTTTCCCCATCTGCAACATGAGGCTACATAATAGTAGCTACTGCACAGAGTTACTGTAATCTCAGCACTTGAGAACCTGTAAGCATTTGATAGATGTTAGCTTATTACCAGCTGTATACCCTTTTCATCAGTTTTGTGAATCATCTGCTATTGATTTAGGATTGAACAAACTTGATTTTTCATATTTAAAAATACTTTATGTCATTTAATTTTTTTTTTTTTGAGATAGGGTCTTGAGGTCCAGGCTGGAGTGCAGAGTGTGGTGGTACACTCATGCTCACTGTAGGCTCAAATTTCTGGACTCAAGCTATCCTCCCACCTCAGCCTCCCAAGTAGCTGGGACTATAGGCATAGGTCACCATGCCTGGCTAGCTTTTTTTTTTTTTTAGACGGAGTTTCACTTTTGTTTCCCAGGCTGGAGTGCAGTGGTACAATCTCAGCTCACTGCAATCTCCACCTCCTGAGTTCAGGTAATTCTCCTGCCTCGGCCTCCTAAGTAGCTGGGACTACAGGCACCCACCACCACGCTGGACTAATTTTTTTGGAATTTTATTAGAGATAGGGTTTCACCTCGTTGGCCAGGCTGGTCTTGAACTCCAGACCTCAGATGATTTGCCTGCCTCAGCCCCCCAAAATGCTGGAATTACAGGTGTGAGCCACTATGCCCGGCTGCCTGGCTAACTTTTAAAATTTTTTGGTAGAGATGGGGGTCTCACTATGTTACCCAGGCTGGTCTTGAACTTCTGGGCTCAAACAATCCTCCTACCTTGGCTTCACACAGTGCTGGGATGACAGGCATGAGCCATCATGCCTGGGCCATTTAGAAATATTTTAGCAACATTCAAAAAATACCATGTTCTAAGTGATAGGTTAGAACATTCCATTGTCTTATGTGCAATGATTCACTCCTCATTTGCTTTGGTGCTCAACATGATATGCTAGTGATGAGTTTTCAGTATACTTCATCTGTTCAGGATGACAGAGAACAGACAGGCTTAATAGTCTTTCTCTTCTGTTCTTTAATTTAGGATACTTTTAATTCTAAAGACTCCCCACGTCACTGAGAATAAACTGTCTCCTGGTTTCCAGAATCAAATATTATTTGAGGGAGATCAAGATGTCACACACTCTAGATGTCAGCAACTTCTACCCAGTGCCTGCCATGGGCAGAATGCTGCAGATGTCCTGGAAATTCAAAAAAGAAAAGAAAGACCTGAGATCGTTTTTTTTTGTTGTTTTTTTTTTTTGAGACCAAGTTTCACTCTTGTTGCTCAGGCTGGAGTGCAATGGTGTGGTAGTGGATCACTGCAACCCGCACCTCCCGGGTTCAAGCGATCCTCCTGCCTCAGCCTCCTGAGTGGGTGGGATTACAGGCATGGCCACCACACCCAGTGAATTTTGTATTTTTAGTACAGACAGGGTTTCTTCATGTTGGTCAGGCTGGTCTCAAACTTTTGACATCAGGTGATCTGCCCGCCTCGGCATCCCAAAGTGCTGGAATTATAGGTGTGAGCCACCGTGCCCAGCCAGACCTGAGATCCATAATCCACAATTTTGAAATTCAAAAAGCTCTGAAAGCTATAAGTTCTTTCTATGTATTAATCTATTAGATTGTGGCAAAACCTGGCCCAAACTGTTCTGAGACTTAAAGTCTATTTATTCTGCTTTGTGTTAACAATACTTATATAATTTGATGCAGTTGCTAATGTGTTTGATTCTAGGGTACTGTCCCAGACTTCACTGGAGTTGTTCCATAATATACAATGTATGAACCACACTGCCTTTCTAGAATTACCCAAATTCTGGATTCTGAAACATATCTAGCCCAAAGCTTTTCCAATAAGGCATTATGGGTTGGTAGGAGAAATCAGTTACTGCCTTTAAGGAGTTTACAATCTAGCCATACCAGACTCATCAAGCCATGTTCCAGGTGAGAGGGACATAGATGCTTGGACCTAGTGTAATTGGCAGAAACTAGGGGCTGTTATCTGCTGCAGCTGTGTCACCAAACAGCTCAATCCCAGCCCCAGCTTGCATACTTCTTAACGAAGAGAAGTACAAGCATGCACACACACACACACACACACACACGCACACACACATACACACACATATACACATGCACACACATGCACATACATACACACATACACGTGTGCACACACATCCCCACGGTGTCCTCCCATATCCTTTATTTCTTTATTTAATTCTGATCTTTTTTCTCTGCAGTCTGGCTTATTCACCCACAAAACACTCCCCCTCATAGAGCATCATTCAGTTGGAGGTTAGGAATTCTTTTAAGTGCTTAGAGAAAACAGCATCCACTTCAAAAGAAAAAAACAGAGTGCTCCCTGGTGCAATAGCATGTTCTGCCGGCCCCCATCCTGTCTGAACTTTAATGGTACACCATGGTCCAAACTGTCCTGCCGGCCCTGGGCCATCCTGAAGAACTGCACACATCTTAAATGGAAATATCCTTCCTGCAGACGGACACATTAAAGTCCCAGGGCTTTGTGCCAAATGCAAAGTGATTCTGCAGGGGCTCTGGCAGCCCTCCGCTGCCTCCTTTAGCCCTCTCTTACTGATGTGTCTCCAAAAATCTTTTGAATCTGTTGTGCAAGTTACAATTTCCAGAACCAGCCCAGCAACGACATTCCTTTCTCGAAATCAGCAAGCCTTCCAGCTTATAGGAAGATGGTTTGTTTGCTGCGTCTTTTTTTTCTTTCCTTTTGACCTAGACAAGTCAGCTTCTCCAGACGCAGTCTTTTGAAGGATGTGTTTGTTTTCTCTTTAGAAATGCTGAGGACCTGCCCTACCGTTTGTTACTCAATAGCCGACTCTGGACATACCTGTAAATAATAAAATAGGTCTACAAATAATACAGTGACCCTTTTTGAACATTTACGGTATGCCAGATATGGTTCTAAGCACATTACATTAATTAATCCTCAAAACAATTCTGTTAGGAAAGTATTGCATTTTTTGTTTTGGCTAGGAGGGAAATGAATAGAGTAATATTCTCTATGTAATCACCTCCCCTAGCCTGTTTTAATGCCCCAAAGTTCCAAAGTTTAGTGAACAGAAAAGGGAAGCTGCCCTCGACTGAACTCAAGGCATTGCTTGAGTTTCCCCATTTGGCAGCTAAGGGCAGTGAGGCTCAGAAAGTTTAAGTCATTTTTTTAAGGTCATATCAGTAAATATTAGGAATAGTGACAAAACCACAATTACTTTTGCACCAAGCTAAAACATGTTGGAACTGAGATCTGAAGGTAGAGTTTGCTGACTCCAGAGTCTACTCTCTTCATTGCCGAATAAATGTGGATAAGAGAATAAAATGCCCCTTGAACCGAGTGACCCTTGAGCTTCTCTATTCTTTTTTCTCTCTCAGCCCCGGTAACGTGTATAGCCCATTCATTCATGCTCTAAAGGAGATATCTGTTTTGATCGAATGCAGCTGTGCAAGTTCCTCCCCTTTGGTCTGTCCTCTTCACCGGGATACTTTCCTGACTGTCACCCTGTAGCCTGTGAGACCATCTTGGCCCTTGTCAGGGCGGTCCTTTGTCATTGCAGATGAAGGGCAGGGGAGAGGCCAGAGATTACTTCAGACTGGATGGGAAATGTCATGAAAATGGAAATTCTCACAACCTGAGAGTCATAGACCTGGATTTGGGTTTTTGCTGTGTTGTTAAGTTCTTGCAAACCAGGCAAGTCATGTAACCTTTCTGTCTTCCCTGTAAAATGAAGCTGTTAAGAGTGCTGATCCCATTACAGTGCCATGAGAAAGGAACAGGACAAGGCCTGGGAGGGACCTTGCCTATGGCGAGTGCTAGGAAAGCCAGCTATCGTTATCCTTGTTAATATGAACTGTGTTTAGCGGGTTGATATCTGAACTTTGACAGCAGTTGGGGTTTCACTGAGAATTTGGTATGAATAAACAAGCTTCTCTGGATAGGTATGGTGTAGACACCATCCCTGTATCAGGTACTTCATAATCATTTTGTATTTGCTGTTCCTGCATCATATGGGCTAGATGAACACCTCCCCTTTTTCCCCAGCCAAGAGAAGTGTGATGCAGAGAGGCTGGACAGCTTACCAAAGCAAATCTGAGGCTTGGTCAAAAATAAAACCCTCAGTCCCAAAACATCAGTTTATAATGTCATCCCCATTTCCAAGGGTCTCAGGCTCCTTCAAAACATTAAAAAATAAAAAGGACGAAACTCACATTTGTGCCAGACAGACGATATCCAGGCATCTCTGGAAGAACAGTTAGCAATCCCAGCATGCGGCTTTGTGTATTAAGGTGCTTGGATACGAAGAAGGAATGTAAACCCCGTGGAGCTCGTTTCATATGTCAGAGTCTATTCTGGATCTTGAAAGGGGGCCATGGAGGCCCCAGCATGCCCCAAGCACCACGCAGGAAGCAGGCAGGGGAGCAGGACCCAGGATTTGCAAACGGATCCAGCTGGTGTCATAGTCAAAGGGCAGGAAGAAAACAGTCACTTGCCCCGGTGCCAACCTTCCAGGGCCGAGTGTTTGCAGAGCCTACACTAGGACAAAGTAAAACTTGTTTCTTTTTGCATTCTTTCTTTTTAAGGACGTGCTCTATTTTTAGAGGTTCCATATACTTGCCAGCTCCCTTTGATCCCACACAAACAGTCCAAGAGGAACCATTCTCCCATTTGCACCGTTTGCCCTGTTTCAGCACCACCGATGGCTCTCATGGTTCTGTGACCACATCACTGGTATTCTACACCTGGCTCCACTCACAGCCCAGCTGTTGGCAGGAAAAGGAATCCTCCTTTATGGAAAGGAGATGGAGCAAGAGAACATCACCAAAGGCCCCAGGACATGACTGGTATCTATTAAGGGAGGAAAGGGCTTGGAGGTGAGTTGAAATCTTGAATCTAAGAAGCTATACTAAGAGATAAGTCTGCCTTGGTGTCTAGCACCTTCAGGAAGGTGCACTTTGCAGTCAAGATGCCATTTATCAGAAAAATCATGAGGTTAGAGGTAGTTGCCGATAACTATGACCGTAGTTTGACTCATCCCTCAAACGTGGCCTCTCATGGGAGTTTTCTTTAACTTTGGCAGGTAGCTCAAAGCATGGTTTGCGTTTATCCCTTCAACTCCTCAAGGTTTCTCTCCTCATTTCTTTTTTTCTAGCTGACCTTTCAGAGCCATTTATATCCTTCATGTCCACTGCCCCCTGTCATGTTTAGAGATTAAAGACTCGCTTCGTTGGGTGGGGTTGTGTGAAAAATGGAGAATTTTAAAGTTATTGGCCTTTGAAAGCAGATTAGGCAACAAGACGTAAGGAGGAACGTCAGAGCGACTTCTCCCTGCTTCTCAGAGCTGCCATCTTTCCGCACATAATTCCTCTTCACGTTCAAGATCCTGCATTCCTTGGCTCCTCCTTGGCATTGTCAGGTTCAATGGGCTCTTATGAAATTTGATAAATCTAGACATTTAGATAGGCCTCTGGGGTGGGGCAGACAGAAGCCAGAACATTTCCTAGTGTTTCATGATACTGTACTCTTGAACCCTCAGTGGTGAGAATAACTTTCATATGGATCTGTTCAAAACTTCTGTTATTAGATTGTAAAATTTTATACTATGTAGGAAGTTTGATAGATTTCATTTGCAAAAATTATTTTTCTGTATGTAACAGGGTCTTGCTCTGTTGCCCAGGCTTGAGTGCAGTGGCACGAACACAGCTCACTGTAGCCTCAAACTCCTGGGCCTAAGTGATCCTCTTGCCCAGCCTCCTAAGTAGCTGGGACTACAGGCACATACCACCACGACCAGCTAATTAAAAAAAAAAGAATTTTTTTTTTCAGTAGAGACAAGGTCTTGCTGTGTTGCCCAGGCTGGTTTTGAACTCCTGGCCTTAAGCGATCCTTCCACCTTGGCCTCCTAAAGTTCCGGGATTATATGCATAAGCCACCGTGCTGTACTGCAAAAATGTTCATTAACACATAGCATTTCTAGGCAGACTATTTTCCTCCGAGTCCAATTACGTTAGGCCCAGCCTATCTAAGGAAGCCCTCCTGACTTCCTTGTTCTCTGTCTCAGACCGAAATGTGTTTCTTTCATGGCATTTATGATAATTTAGAATTGTATTTACTTTTTTGTTTGTTATTATCTGTCTCACTCCGCACAAGCGTACATGCACACTAATGTAAGCCTCATGGGGGCCCATTTCAAGTTTGTTTTGCTCACATTATCACTGTTATTCATCCTGTCTTTATTAATATTATTTAATATTTTGTTCATCATGAATATTTTGCATTAAATTGGATTTTTGAAAAATACCGCATTAGGCTGGGCTCGGTGGCTCACGCCTGTGACCCTAGCACTTTGGGAGGCCAAAGCGGGCAGATCATGAGGTCAAGAGATCGAGACCATCCTTGCCAACATGGTGAAACCCCCTCTCTACTAAAAATACAAAAATTAGCTGGACGTGATGGTGCACACCTGTAGTCCCAGCTACTCGGGAGGCTGAGGCAGGAGAATTGCTTGAACTTGGGAGGTGGGGATTGCAGTGAGTTGAGATCGTACCACTGCACTCTAGCCTGGTGCCTGATGACAGAACAAGACTCTGCCTCAAAAAAAAAAAAAAAAAAAGAAAAATACTGCATTACAATACGATTTATCTTGAGTGCTGAGTATATTTTTACCCAAAGCAAGTGCCTCTCACCCCTCATCCTGGTCCCTGCTGTGTTATCTGGCTGACGTTTTTGAGGTCTGCTAATCAAGCCTTGGACTACAGTGAAGGGTCATTACATTTACATACTTATTACCAAGCCCACTGCCCACAGTGGGTCCCATCCACCAGCAGCTCCTGTGTTACCTTCTGAAATAGCCACCTGTTTTGTTCTTGGCCCCTTCCCATCACTTTTTTTTTCTATCGCCAGGCTGGAGTGCAGTGGTACAATGGAGGCTTACTGCAACCTCTGCCTCCCAGTTTCAAGCAATTTTCCTGCCTCAGCCTCCCGAGTAGCTGGGACTACAGGTGTGCGCCACCATGCCCAGCTACTTTTTGTATTTTTGTAGAGACAGGGTTTCACCATGTTGTCCAGGATGGTCTCGATCTCTTGACCTGTGATCTGCCCACCTGAGCCTCCCAAAGTGCCGGGATTACTGACGAGAGTCACAACGCCCAGCCCCAACACTTTTATACACAGAGCCAGAGAGATATTATAAAGCCTATATCAGATTGGCTACTCCCTAGCTTAAAATCTTTCATGATTTTCCATTTCCATAAAGTAAAATTCAAAACCTTACCATGGCCTATGAGACCCTGTATGGTCTGGCCTCACCTACTGCTCCCCTCTCCCTTGCCCTTCTATTCCAGCCATTGCACATACCCTGGGGTCCTTGAGCCCACTATGGTCTCCTCCACATGGCTGCCTTCCTACAAATTGGTCCCTCTGCAGCAATGCTCTTCCCTAACAGTTTTCCATGGGCTGCTTCCCATCAGAGGGCAGCTAAAGTGCCACCTCCTAAGAGGTCTTCCCTGGCTCCCCCAACTAAGGTAGTTCCTTCTCTACCCTCATGATTCTCTTTTGCAGACACCTGTTCTTTTCCTTCCAACATTCACCATCATCTGTAATTAATTATATATCCATCCATGCGTTTCTTTGTTTGACATCTTTTCCCCACACTGGACTGTAAGCTGCTGGGGGGCAGAAGCTGTGTTTATTCAACACCTTCTGCCCAGCCATCAAGTGATGGCTGGCGTAGAGAAGTTGCTCAAATATTTATTGAGTAAATGAGGGAGGGAGGGAACAAGTGAACAGATACGTCTGCAGCTTGTAGAATCTTGACCTAAAGACTCTGCTACACACTAAGGGACTCATGTCCCATTCTCCTCTTTGTTGTAGTGATCTTTGCTCTTCCAAAGCAAGTGTTTTTCCCCTAGATTATTTTTGTAGAAAAAAGTGAAGCAAATATAGAGATAATTATTGATTCTCACTCATCAAGTCCCTGTTCCCTATCACCAACATCCTCCTGAGAGCCTGCTGCAGAATTCCTGGGAACCACAGGAAATACGTCCACTAACCACTTGAAAAACACTTATAAAAATAGACCGGACTTGACCTTCTTCCTGTGGAAGGGCCTCTTTCCTCAGAGCAAACATTGCAAAGAAATTTTATCTGCTCTTAGGAACCTATCTCTTCAATCAGTCTCCCAGCAGGATTTATCTGGACATTCTCAGGATCCTGTTCTGAAATTATTTCCCCACGGGCTGGGTCATCACCTGAGCAGACTGCTCATTTATTATTTCCATGCTATTGTTTTTATATTAAAGTGATAAGATAGAAATCAAGACCTGGGGGAACTATTGGGATATTTCAGTGCACAGATATTCCAGTAGGGGCAGCTTTATCTTCACTAAGGGTTACACCCATTGCCTCAGATTTCAATACACGTGCGCTGCCTTACTTGCTTTGATCATTATCCTCTTAACTCATTCTTTATCTTTAAATTGTATTTAAATTACTGACAAGCAGTTCTTTGCTTTTATTTATGTATTTATTTATTTTTTTGAGATGGAGTCTGGCTCTGTCGCCCAGGCTGGAGTACAGTGGTGCAATCTCAGCTCAGTGCAACCTTCACCACCTGGGTTCAAGCAGTTCTTCTGCCCCAGCCTCCCTATTAGCTGGGACTAAAGGCATATGCCACCATGCCTGGCTAATTTTTTTTGTATTTTTGGTAGAGATGAGTTTTTGCCATGTTGGCTGGTCTTGAACTTCCAACCTCAGGCGATCCTCCCACCTTGCCTCCCAAAGTACTGGGATTACAAGCGTGAGCCACCGTGCCTGGTCTAATTTTCTTATTTAAAGCAAGCTTTATCTTTCTAGTGTAATCGCAAAAAATTCCTATAAATAGAAGGCAGTCACAAAGAAAAATACAGTGAAGCGCAGCAATGACATTGACTTCTGCTTAGATGCTGCCCCCTGTCTGCTTTCTTTTGGTTATAAAGAGAGAAGAGCAGTTCTTCTACGGAAGTTGAAAACAATTGTCCCAAGCCAAGGTTTTCTCCTTGAATAAACAAAATGACTTGAGGAGACTTAAACATGGGTGTTTCCTTTCCCTCTGAGGTGTTATTGAAAGATACGTCTCAGTACCACTCAGAGTGTCTCTTATATCAACAAGAGCACATGTCCCATACTTTTGGGAAACAAAGAGTTAATATTTAAGGTCGGTTGCTTCGCTGTTGTGTCAATTCAGCAAAGCGGGGGACCTCAGTCCACTTACAAACCGTTAACTATAAGGGAGTGATATAAAAAGAGAATACAGATAAACAACAAGAAAAAGTTTTAAAAGATTGTCCACGATCCTATCTACCAGAGATACCTTCTGCTAACTTTTTCTGTTCATAGAGATGTAAGCATCTTACAAAGTGGAATCATATATAGACAGAGAACTGTTTTATAACCTATTCTTTATGATCTGACTTTACTCAATACATCAGGAATTTACCCCTCATTAATAAACGTAAATCTACACCTTCATTTGTAATGGCTGCATAGGAGTCCACGATAGGATACAAGGAGCTAGCCTCTCTGAGTCTGGTTCCTCATCTAAATAGTACTTACTCATAGAGTTGCAAAGATAAAAATTGATAGTAGCATATAGAGGGAATAGTGCAGTACCCAGCATGTGACAAGCTCACCACAAATAGTATTATTAATGTCTTTCATTAGTTACTAAGGTAGGGTTAGTGTATTGAACTAAGGGTTAGTGTGTGTCAACTAACCCTTTATTGATGGACATTTACATTGTTTACTTTTTTTACATTTTTTCACTATATAAGCAAAACTGCTGTAGTCATCTTTGCCACCATCCCATTACTTCCTTGGAAAGAATTTATGGAAATGGAATTACTGGGCGAAAGCACATGCACTTTATTAAGGTTTTTACTCAGACATTTCCGAACTTGTGTACCTGTTATAGGCTTGAGTTCCATTTATACTTCTTGACGTATCTCTCCTTACTTTCTGATTTATATGTCTGTTCTTAAAGGTAGAAGAGAAATTAATGTGAAAGTTTTAGGTCTGCTGACTTTGGTGTCAGAGTCCCCTCATAAAAGTGGAGGCTTGGTCTCTTTGTTTAAACTTGCTCTGAAGATGCACAGCAGCACTCATGGAATTTCCCTGCACCCATTTCTGTGCGTGTGCCCCTGCCTGAGGGATGCTCTTCCAGCCCCGTGGGCCTGTGACTGTTGCCGGAGTCCAGCGTGCCCCAGGTTCACGGGGAGCAGAACGCCCACCGCAGCACTGGCCAAAAGCAGCCTTGGACTTGCCTTTTGCCTTTGACGCTTCAGGGGCCACTTTACTGCTTTGCTACGCCACCATCAGAAGTCTCTCAGCTCCGACCTCTGTTCAAAGCTCATTCCCAGACTTCTGACCTCACCTCCACTCCTAGTGTCTGTTCAAAGCTCAGCTCCTCCGTGAATCTCTAGGCACTGATGACTCTGTTGAATCAAGACTTCCCTCTAGAGAAATCTCCTCTAAGTGTTTTATGTGTGTCCATTTTATCCACTGTAATCACATCTCCCACTTATTAAATGCAGGGCTCTTGCGCCTGGCACAGAGCATAGTGTATTGAAGGCAGTCAGTAATACTTGCTGAAATAAGAATCCAGTCTCCCAGATTGAAGTGAGGCTTGACACAGCCAAGTTAAAAATGGCAGACAATTGTTAATTCTTGTTTACTTAACATTCCAAATGGTATCCTTGAATTTAAAATAAGAGACAGCCTAGATTCTGAGTAAGAACCATGGCTGGAATTCAGACCCCTTGCCACTGAGCAGATGGGTGACTACAGGCCAGTTGCTAGCCTCTCTGAGTCTGGTTCCTCATCTGAATAGTACTTACTCATAGAGTTGCAAAGATCAAATTTGATAGTAACATGTAGAGGGAATAGTGCAGTACCCAGCATGTGACAAGCTCACCATAAATAGTATTACGAATGCCTTTCTTCCTTTGGGAGTTCACAAAATAATGAAGTCTCCCTCCCCAGCTTGGACTGCAGAGCTTCTGGCTCCTATACTTTCATGGGTAATGGGACTGCTTGACTTTCTGTAAAAATGTGCTGACTCCACCCTTCCATGGAGGAGGGGAAATAGTTGTTTTGGTTATTGCTGGGTTTTTGTTTTTGTTTTTCATGACTGCTTGTAGCAAAGAGTAACAAATAGAGTAATTAACCAGAACAGGATAAGACTCACTAGATGTCCCCAGGTTGATTGCTCCTTGTTGCAGAAAGCTGTGTAATTTGCAGTTCTTTTGATTTCCTTGTATGCTTTCCACTTAATTTAAGTATCAGAGAGGCAGGGGCTGAATGTCTTAAGAGAGACTAGACTCCAGAGTCAGGGAGACCTGGCTTCCCATGCAGCTCGGCACTAACTTGCTGAGTGACTTTGGGCAAGTCACTTCACTGCCCTGTGCCTCCGTTTTATTCCGTTTTCTTGTCCACAGAATGGGGATGATAATAATAACTCATAGGGTGTTGGGAGGATTAAATGAGATAATGCATATAAAATGCCTGACACGTACTGAGGTCTTAGTAAATGTGAGTTACCGTCGTCTTCATCCTGCTCAAATCCATCACCATTGTCACCTTTCTACTGTACCTGGCACAGGTCCTTCCCTATGGGGGCAGCTCAGTTAGTGTCGGCTTAAGTGAATAAAATGAATGGAATAGGCCTCTGGCCCCTCCTACAAAAGAAGTCAACAGTCTTCATTTTTCTGCATATCCGAAGTCAAGCTTATGGCGCTTAACTTTGCAAGAAGTTTGCAGTGCCTGATGCTGGAGTTCCAGTTATAGACCTGAGCTGCTGCTGCTTTTTTTTTTTTTTTTTTTTTTTTTGAGATGGAGTCTAGCTCTGTCGCCCAGGCTGCTGGAGTGCAATGGCACGATCTTGGCTCATTGCAGCCTCCACCTCCTGGGTTCAAGTGAGTCTCCTGCCTTAGCCTCCTGAGTCACTGGGGTTACAGGTGCCTGCCACCACACCCAGCTAATTTTTGTATTTTTAGTAGAGACAGGGTTTCACTGCATTGGCTGGGATGGTCTTGAACTCCTGACCTCGTGATCTACCTGCCTCAGCCTCCCGAAGTGCTGGGATTACAGGTGTGAGCCATTGTGCCTGGCCAGACTTGAGCTTTGTACCGGAGCTTCATCTTGTGTTACAAGGCACAGGACATAACATGGTACTCCCACCCTGAGCTTTGGTCCGCAAAGTAGGGCCCACCTGCATGGGAATCACGGGGGTTCCCCCAACAAAGGGCTCTGAATTGCTGGGCCTGCGTCGGGGCTGGCACCCGCATATTCAATAAGACTCCACAGGGGACTCTGATGTGAGACTCCCTAGACTGGGTGATATTTTTTCTATATCAAGACAGAGGAAAGCAATGCAGCCTAGAAAGGAAGGGCGAGCTTGATTATTTTTCTCTTTTTAGCAAAGCCACTGAAATATCTCCAAATCTACTCTTTTGTTTTCTTTAAAAGCAGTGGCCCCGGGGACACTGCCCATTTTGATATGTTTATTTTTTTCTCTTTCTTTCCATTACTCATATTTCCTTTACTGAATTATTGTTTGTTGTTGCTGGGGGGAAGAAAATAAAACAGAGGGTAAGGCAACATAAGAGAAGACTCCCCATCCTTCTTGCTCTGTTTTGCTGTGTGAGGCTGGGGCAGGATTTTCTGCCTCTTCAGTGCAAGGAGAGGATGGGTCACTAGCAGGCACACCAATGCATCTTCACCTTATCTGATTTGCTCCAAGGTTCTGCTTTGCTGATCACGATGGTGACTGGTAGAAAGGCCCAGCTTTCTCTGAACTGAGCCAGAAACCAGATCTCAAGAACTGGGACCTAATCACAACACACAAGCCCATAATACGATGACATCAGGCCGTTAGGGTGAGGAAGGCAGGTGGGATAACAGAATTACCATGAGGTCCTGTTATGCTTCAGTTTGTCTCTGCCGCTTATTTTATTTGGTAAAGTTGTTCGCAACTATTTAAGAATCTGAGGATTCATTCATTCACTTGACACATATTCAGTGAAGACCTACTATGTGCTAGACATAAGGAATGTTGTGGATAACAAGACAGACTCAGTGAGACTCTCTTAAAGTTTGAATTCTAGTGGGGAAGACCTCTCTCCATGCAAGGGATTTTGAATGAACTGAATATTATAGTGGCAAAGGCCAGGTCACCATGGGAGCCAGGTATTAAGCTACCTATAGGGCCTGGGAGATGGGAAGACTTCTTAGAGGAAGGAGTATTTCTATTACTAGTGAGTAGGGAGAGGGAGGTTGCAGGTAAAAGCATGTGCAAAGGTCCTGAGTCCAGAGAGAACAAGTTTTACTTGGGGGAACTGAAAAGAGTCCATTATGGATGAGGAGAGAGGGCTGTGGCTGGGGAAGCTGGCAGGGCCAGGCCACAAAGGGTCCTGTAGGCATCTGTCTGAAGGACTGTGGAAAACCATAGAACATTCAGGCTGGGATGTGATATTATCAGATTTACATTTTTAAAATGTCACTCTGGCTGCCGAGTGTCAAATTGGAGGAAAGACAGGGAGGAAAGGCAGGAAACCAGTTGCAATCACCCAAGTAAGAGGTCATAGGATCAAGTGGTATATATGGGTATGGGTCAAATGCAGTATCCATTGTACGCAGCTTTCTAGCCAGGACACCTTGAATATGTCGGCCCAGTGGCCTTCTCTGGGAGAGACAGCAGCATTTAGCCAGTGCACGGTACTAGGAGATGAACTAAATTCGAATTTTAAAATCCCAACACCAAAGATACCAGGAATATAATATGCAAACGAGATGTGCTGCTTTAAGAATGTGGAGGTCATTGACCTTCAGAGGCAGATTTGTAAGTGAAGCACCATGGCGTCTTAGTAGATGGCCAATGGTGCTGGGAGCCAGAGCTCCCTCGCTGCCTGCCATGCAGCCTGGGCATCCAGGACTGTGGTCCCTGCTCTTCTGCACCCTGCCCTGGACTCACCAGGATGCCTTGTCTCTCCCTCGGTGTGCATATGACCACAAGAACCCAATTTACAAGTCATGCTATTGTAGTTTATAAAATCTACAAAATAGTGCCATTTGTGGGAGGTTGAAGGGCAGGACAGAGCCTGGAGGGGAAGGGTGGACCAGCTGACTCTCAAGATGCCTTCTGGTCTTATGACTCTGTGGGGCTTGGTGATGGTAGAGGAGAAAGCTGAGACCATCTATGAGGGCTTCATTCATCTACTCAGAAAATGGTCATTAAGAATCCATGTTCTGGCTCCATCCTCAGATGGTAAACAAAGCATGGCAGTGAATGAAGAGCTTTCATTCCAATCATTTCCTGAGGATAGCTGGTGACCCTCTATGCCCCCAAGCTCTCCTGGTCTTTATACTGAGTAAAGACACATGGGCCAAGAGTTCCCCGGCTTTGAACCATCAGTGGCTTCAAAAAAGAGTGAACTCCTTTTAGTTCTCAAATGGTCCATGATTACTCTCACCCTGAGCCTTTGAACTTACTTTTCTGTGGGCCTGGACCTCTCTTTGCCAACATCACTGCCACCCCCACCTGCCACAACCCCCAGGATATTTCTTCCCCCTCAGACATCCCCCCAGAGGCCGAATGCTAGTTATCTGAATGGTTCCTCTTACTTTGCTCCATTAGGGCAGAACCCCTATCTTGCTCAGCTTTTTATCCCATGTCTAGCACAAGCCTGGCATATAATATGTGCTTAATAAATATGTGTTGACTCACACAAAGTACAAGGATCAACTCAAGAGGAATTGAAGTCTCACGCGGAAGACCAGAGTTTGTAAATCTGCTAGAAGAAAACGTAGGGGAAAGCTTCTTGACGCCAGTCTGGGTGATCATTTTTTGGATATGATTCCAAAAGCACAGACAACAAAAGCAAAAATAGTTCAATGGAATTACGTCACATTAAAAAGTTTCTGGACAGCAAAGGAAACAGAGTGAAGAGAAAACCTATGGCATGGGAGAAAATGTTTGCAAACACATCTGATAAGGTGTTAACATCCATAATTTATAAGGAACCCAAACAATTCAACAATAAGAAAACAATGGCATTAAAAATGGGTAAAGGACCTGAACAGATAATTTTCAAAAGAAGACATACAAATGGCCAACAGGTACAGATAAAATGCTCAACATTGCTAATCATTAGGGAAACACAAATTAAAACTACAGTGAAACACCACCTCATGAATGTCAGAATAGGTAATATCTAAAAGATGAAAGATAACAAGTATTGGTGAGGATGTGGAGAAAAGGGAACCCTTGTACACTATTGTGGAAATAACAATTGGTATAGCCATTATGGAAAACAGTATGGAGGTTCCTCAAAAAATCAGAAGTAGAACTACCATATGATCAGCAATCGCACTATTGGGTATATATTCAAAGGAATTACACCAGTACCTCAAATAGATATCTGCACTCCTGTGTTCACCACAACATTATTCACAATAGCCAAGATACGGAATCAACCTAAGTGCCCATTGACAGATGAATGGATAAAGAAAATGTATATACAGACAATGGAATACTATTGATCCATAAAAAGCGGGAAATCCTGTCATTTGTGACAACATGGATTAACCTAGAGGACATTATGCTAAGTGAAAGAAACCAGACACAGAAAGACAAATACCATATGATCTCACTTATATGTGGACTCTAAAAAAGTCAAACTCATTGAAGTAAAGAGTAGAATGGTGTTTGCCAGGGCTGGGGAGAGGGGAGTGGCTATGAGGAGATGTTGGTTCAAGGGTACAGGGTTTCAGTTAGACAAAATTAGTGGATTCTAGAGATCTATTGCACAGATGGTGACTATAGTTAATAATGTGCGGTATACTTGAAAATTGCCAAGAGAGTAGATCTTACGTGTTTTCCCCACACACACAGAACGATAATGATGAGAGGTGATGGATATGTTAACTAGCTTGATCACAGTACTCGTTTCACGGTGTACACATAGATCAAAACATCACAGCATAGTGCCTAAATATGAGCAACTTTTATTTGTCAGTCATACCTCAGTAAAGCTGGAAAAAAATATTCGTCAAGAGGAACGATGGTGGGGGGGATAAATGATGACCTGTCCCATCCAGTTGGCATATCAGTTTACCTGGAAAGATGCGAGCTGGCTCCAGTCTCCTCACTAACCAAAGTCTCTTAAACTCTGCTAATTTGTCAATTGCCATACTGAACCCAAGTATGAGTATTTTTGATTAAGTCAGTTTGAAATGAATCATATATATTTTCTAAAACCCTTGACCCCTCTTCACAAAAACAAACCAGAGAGAGGAAGAAACTAGGGAAGAAACTGAATTAGACTATTATTCATTAATTCATACAACAAATATTTATTAAATACTGTGATTTATCAGGCACTGGGAACACAGGGGTAAACAAGGAAAGACCCTGCTTTCCTTGTCAATTTTTATTCCTATAGAGGGAGATACTAAATTTTCAAAAAGTGAATAGCTGACTAAGAACATCTAAGATGGTGCTAATCCCCGTATCTCCTGGTAGAAATGAGCCCATGGGGGCTGGAAGGGGAGAGTGTACCAGGAGGTGGAGTATGGTTGGGGTGGGTCTCTCTGAGGAAGTGGCTGAGGCCTTTGCCAGGTGGTGTCAGGGTCGTGCACAAAGCCACAGGCACCTAAGCCTGTCCTGTGGGCTGGAGACTTTGTGATGCGCATGAGCAGGGAGATGGCCCGTCTCCGAGAAAAAACAGCAGGATGCAGAGACTTCTTCCAGTTGTTAGCCAAGAATAGGCAAGAGACTCAAAATAATCCACCAGTTGCGGGGTAGGGCACAAGAGTTAATACAAGCTTTTTAAAGACAAATGCTTCTCGGAGAACCAGTGCTGTCTCCCTCTGAACCTGTCCTCATCCCCACTAAGCCAAAAGTTGTTTCCTGCTATGACATCCTGTGCATATTGGCTGTAGCTGTTTGTGGCAGTTACTGCGTTTGACCCTGCAATTAGAGCTATTTGCATCCTCCCTTTGGCCTCCCTTGGGAATCTTCAGCTCCTCGAAGGCAGGGATTGGATCTTGTGCACTCCCTTCCCCCATAGACATATACTCTCTCCATTCACTTAGTAGATGCTCCGTGAATATCTGTTGGTGTTTATTAAATTGAATACTAGGATTTCTGGATAACACTTTGGAGACATACGTATTACAAAAAGAGAAGAGTTTTGATTGCAGGGAAGGGAAAGATAGTTTGGGAGTATAGAGACCCCACACTTAGGTGGTTCTTCTAATGGAGAATGTTGAATGCTTTCAGACTTTCCAGTGGAGATTGTCCAGGATAACGAGAGAAGTTGTAAGGGATGCAAAAAGAAGGGGCAATGAGGACTAACTGCCTGTTTTGCTGTTTTGGCCTTAGTGGTTAAAAAGCCATTGAAAATTATTTGTTTGTTTGTTTGTTTGTTTGTTTTTTTGAGACGGAGTTTCGCTCTTGTTACCCAGGCTGGAGTGCAATGGCGCGATCTCAGCTCACTGCAACCTCCGCCTCCTGGGTTCAGGCAATTCTCCTGCCTCAGCCTCCTGAGTAGCTGGGCTTACAGGCACGCGTCACCATGCCCAGCTAATTTTTTGTAGTTTTAGTAGAGATGGGGTTTCACCATGTTGACCAGGATGGTCTCGATCTCTTGACCTCGTGATCCACCCCCCTTGGCCTCCCAAAGTGCTGGGATTACAGGCTTGAGCCACCGCGCCCGGCCGCCATTGAAAATTATTTTGCATGCTTTCTCCAACTCTTCTTAGTCCTTATCTGATCTGAGATTTCTGCTGTCTGGTTGGTTAGTTGGCTGATTGGAGGTTCAGTTAGGGTTTCTTGTCTTCTTGTGTTTGTCATTTCTTTTTTCTGCAGGAGCTAATTTTCTATATATTTTTGTCTTGAATAATCTAAATATATACAACCAGAATGTATTTTTTATTAGTATTTTTGAAGTATTTTCAGTTTAAACTGAAATTTCATTTAAAATGGAAATTGATATCAATAATGAAAATGGAAAACCAGTATCACTTGCCATAGATGGTTGCTGTAAAGGTAAATATGTCATAAAAATAAAACACGGCCAGGCGCAGTGGCTCATGCCTGTAATCTCAGCACTTTGGGAGGCCGAGGTGGGCGGATCATGAGGTCGGGAGTTCCAGACCAGACTGGTCAACATGGTGAAAACCTCATTTCTACTAAAAAATACAAAAATTAGCTGGGCATGGTGGCTTGGGCCTGCAATCCCAGCTACTTGGGGGGCTGAGGTAGGAGAATTGCTTGAACCGGGACCAGGAGGTGGAGGTTGCAGTGAGCCGAGATCACACCACTGCATTCCAGCCTGGGCTACAGAGCAAGACTCTACCTCAAAATAAATAAATAAACAAACAAACAAAATAAAACATATTGTAATGAATTGAATCCAATTTATTTGTACTATATTATTGAGTATATATGTTATCTCATAATTTATTGTAACAGCACCACAGTATAAGCGGTGTTTCTCCATTTTTACAGATGATAAAACTGAGATCTTGAGAAATTAAGTAACTCCCAGGGCTAAGAAGTACTTTAGGCATCTGAATTATTGTTCAGTTTCAGTTTACAAATGAAATATGTAAAGAGAATCTTATGAATTTCATGGAACTAAAAAATGGGTCTGAGGTGGCAACGAGATGACTAAACTCTCAAATAGGCACATATGTCAGCTGCTTACTTTTGTAAGTACAAAGAAAATCAAATGAAGCGTGGTAAAACAAAGCAGAAGAGCAAGAGTTAAAAAGAGCCCTCTTCTAGGAGGAGCACATTAGGGCATCCAGCACTGTCAGAGGAGCCAGCTGACCCTCGGCTTCCTGGGTTGCCAAATGGATGCTCTCAGCACTGATCTCACCTCCAGGACCAGGAATGACCCAGGAAGAAAAGGTCACATGGAGACAGGAAGGGAAGAAAAAAACTAGGAGCTTTGTTTTTCCCTCTTGGCTATCACCCATGAAGTACACTCAAGTTCATTTTCCTTGTCCCCCTGGCCTGGGGGTAATGCCCTGATCGAGGCCTGAGGGGATAGCTGTGTGGGGCATTTTCAGGGTCAGAAAACTCACATGCCAGTAACTTTGCATCAGTAAATCCAGCTGCATCATGCAAGCACTTGACCGGCCACTGACTCCCAACACAAAGCAGATGTCTAGACTCTGAAGCAGGAACACACAGGGCTCCTGAACTGGTAGGACTTTGTCTTGATGATCTGGGTAAAGGACAGGAATGGGTGCCATATGGTATGCCAAGAGCAGACAACAGCAGTCACCAAATAGATTTGGCTTTGTGCTGGCTTGAGCCATGTGGGCTCCCAGAGGAGGTGCTCAGTTGAGGTCCGTTACGGCCTTGCTGTACCCCTGCCTGAGAGAGCCAAAGAGCTGCGGGTGTTGGACTGTGGCTTTTTGAACTACATTTGGCTGGGATATGGGAAGAGCTGGGATCCCCTAGGCCAGCGAAGGGGAAATGGAATCAGGACAGACTCCGCTTGGAACTGAGTCCTAGAAAGTGCTCTTCTGTGTTTTGTGTAGACAACTTTAATGAATGCCATGCATAGGGTAGAGCGTGGAATAAATCTCTCCTAATAAATCTATGATTGCCTGATTAGGTTAGTCATTATGCTAAACATTTGTTTAGGTGATGCTTACCAGCTAGAAATATTGACAAATAAGGAGAAACCAAGTTTTTCTTTTCTTTTTTTTTTTTTTTTTGAGATGGAGTCTTGCTCTGTCACCCAGGCTGGAGTGCAGTGGCGTGATCTTGGCTCACTGGAACCTCCGTATCCTGGATTCAAGCAATTCTCCTGCCTCAGCCTCCTGAGTAGCTGGGATTACAGGCATGCACCACCACATCTGGCTAATTTTTTTGTATTTTTAGTGGAGACAGGGTTTCACTTCACCATATTGGCCAGGCTGGTTTCAAACTCCTGACCTTGTGATCTGCCCGCCTCAGCCTCCCAAAGTGCTGGGATTACAGGCATGAGCCACTGCGCCCAGCCTAAACCAGGTTTTTCTTAAAGGACCAGGCACTTGCACATACACTGTATCCAGTGCACCCCAGGAGGCTCTGTGGCTTCTGCCTCCTCATTTGAACAAACCAGCTTATACTACATATCAACAGATTTGCAAAATTGAATGTTGTGATATACTTCTCCCTTGAGGTTATAACAACTAGCAAGGTCATAACAATTATCGAAGATATAAAGAACTGTAATTTAAAAGATAGTATCAGCGTATATGCATTGGAAAAAGAGACTACAAATCACACTCTCACACACACCCCAAAATATGACAACAGCCATTCATTTGAGTGGAGATGGGTGGTATAAGTAAAGATGATTTTTGCTTTCTTCTTTATGTTTTTCTATTTTTTCCTAATTTTCTACGAGGAACATGTATTATTTGTATAGTCAGAGACATTATTATTCTAACAAAATCAATTTTTTTTTTTTTTTTGAGACGGAGTTTCGCTCTTGTTACCCAGGCTGGAGTGCAATGGCGCGATCTCGGCTCACCGCAGCCTCCGCCTCCTGGGTTCAGGCAATTCTCCTACCTCAGCCTCCTGAGTAGCTGGGATTACAGGCACGTGCCACCATGCCCAGCTAATTTTTTGTATTTTTAGTGGAGACAGGGTTTCACCATGTTGACCAGGATGGTCTCGATCTCTTGACCTCGTGATCCACCCGCCTCGGCCTCCCAAAGTGCTGGGATTACAGGCTTGAGCCACCGCGCCCGGCAACAAAATCAATTTTAAAATGCTATATATACCGCTTGCTGCAACCTAGGGAGCGATACCCTGAGATACTGCTTAAAGTTCCTCCCTTAAGGCTCCCTCTAAGAAAACAGGGCTTTTCCCTTTTGGATACAATTTGAAAATTTATCAGTAGGAAGCAATCGTTGACCTTACGTTTCAAAATGGT
Source organism: Sapajus apella (assembly GCF_009761245.1). Lineage (NCBI taxonomy): Eukaryota > Metazoa > Chordata > Mammalia > Primates > Cebidae > Sapajus > Sapajus apella. Next base: position 1,228,559 of record NW_022436941.1, read on the forward strand.
ACCCATGAGAGAGGTGATCACTGAGGAATTAGGCTTCCTTCCAATCGCTTACGCACGTAACATTCTTCATCTGGCCCTCGCTTTTTCATGTTTTCTATCAACAGACTCTTAGTTATAGTAAAACAGATCTACATTTGAATCCCAGCTCCACAATTCGCTAACCATGGGATCTTAGCCAAGTCATTTCGAATCCTTGTGCCTCAGTCTGTTCATCTAAACTGACAGGCTTGTTATGAGGATGGAATGAAATAATGTATGTAAGCTCATGTTAGCACAAGCAATAAAGGTTGGCTGTTATCATTTTCCTATTGGCGTCTCCCAAACATCTTTTCCAATTCTCGTATAGACAACATTTTTCCGGTTTAGCTAGGCTCTGTAATCTCAAGGCTTGTGGTGGGAACCGTGGCCTTCCAGAATGTCCCCAGGAGCCCTAAAACAAAAAAGGAAAGGCTTAAAACATACTTACCTGCTGGCCCGTGGCTGGCTTCCCTGCAGAAGTGGCAAAGCCTTTCTTTGAGCAGTGAACTCGCTCACTAAGGACTCCCCCAAGAGCCTGGCCAGATGGCCCCAGTGCCTGCTTGCCTCGATGAGTTGGTGCTCTCTTTAAGCTGTTCCTTTTGGTTTCTCTGACTCAGAATAGCTTAGGTCATTCTGAGACAGCCTTCTCCTCCACACCTTCCCTAATTCTACCTGCTGTCCTGGAAATTTGTCATCCTTTTTGACCGCCCAGCATCTGAATCCCCACCACACGTATTTGAAAGTTACACCCGCCCCCTCATTCCCCACCACACACATACACACGTACATCTCGGTTTGGCTGGACCATTCCTGCAGTGTGATTTGGGGCCACCACACCTTCCCAGTGACTCTAGGAGCAACCCCACGTTCTCTGAATTCTCTTTCTAGAGTCAATTTTGGTTGCTCACAGTTAGGAAACCGAGCCAGCTCCTCCTCATCCTTCATCCCTCCGTGGTATAAATCCTCTGGCTGTTGGTTTCCAAACCCCCTGAGCTTGCATGTCATATCATTTAGCGTATTCTGTTCTGACATTTTACTATAATTGTCTGTTTATCCTTGCACTCCCCAGACTGTTAGCTCCCTGAGGACAGGGACAAAAGCTGTTTAGCTTGTAACAGTCTCTCCATCATGGGGCAGAGTACGTAGCCCATAGTAGGTCCTCAGCAAATGCCAAATGAATGAACAAGCAACAAAACCTTTGCACACATGAGGGGACCAGAAACCAGCACGGTGGCTCCACTTGGAGAACCAGTGAACTTGCCAGCTTTCTGGTACCATTCCTAGTTGGATTCCAGGGGAAACCAGATTTCCTGTAGGCTTTGGCAAGGAAGAATATCTTCCAGCAGCATCCTGAGTGGGAGGATGCATTGTGCTGCCCGTCTTGAAGTGGGTGAGTAATCCCCAGGCAGCTCTTAGCTTTAAACCCCGGCTTGTAAATGCAGTCATCTCCTGAAGCTCCCAGCTTAAAATGGAAAGTGGTGTTACTCATGGTGAAGGGCAGGCAATAAAAAACATTTAGGTGGGGCCCAGCACAATGGAGTGAGTATTCCCTGATGGCGGATGAGAATGTCTCTGCTCTGAGCACTAGCAGCCTTGGCAGACAGCTCAGTCATAGCAGGGCTTTTGAGCTACACCTCCGAATTAGCTCATCACCCACCACCTCACTCTTTGGGGTGCTGGGAGACACTGCATTCCTCAGCCCACAGCAGGCCTGGTGGGAGGAAGTGCCCCTGAGTCAGTATTGGAAGGTGGTGGAAGGAGTGGGTAAGAACCTGGGCTTTGGCATCCAGCAGACCTGGGTTCCCATCCCAGCTCTTCCAGTGAGAAGCTCTGTGACTTCAAGCAAGCCCTCTAACCTCTCTGATCCTCAAGTTCCTCATCTGTAAAATGAGTAAAATAATAGTACCTACGACAGAGTCATTGGGATAAGAAAGACAATCTCTATCAAACCCTTACCACAATGCCTGGTGTGTAATCAACATTCAGTAGGTGACAGCTGCTGTAATTGACAGTGTGGTTCTTTCACCCCTTCCTCCAATGGCCTCCTCCATCCTTTCCGTTTTATTTCTTTATTTCACTCAGCCTCCAAACCCTTACTTCCTCCAGAAGTCATCCTTTACCTCTGACACCCTCCTGAGCTCAGGCCACACTCCAGCCTTCCTCTACAGTCACTGCTCATTTCTATCTTGCCTTTCTCTCCTTCTATGTTTCTGTGAACCTCTGTGCCAAGACCCCACCACCTGATGTCTGACCCCGTCATCATTTCTTCCCCACTTCAGAATCTGCGACCTGGCACGCTGTGAAGCAAAATGTATTAGAATAAATCAATCCGATTTGAAGGAAGCCTCCTGGACAGATTGGGCATAAGGTCATAAAAGGATCAGGGCCCAACAGCAGTTCCCAGGGCCCTAGCATAATGTACATGCACCTACAGAAAGAAACATGGGCCGAAGTCCAGTTTTATAAAAGTTGGGCATGGGGTAGCCATGGTGATAATGAAAAAATTACAAATGTCATGTTTTTCTTAGGAAAGAATATACCACTGACTTTTCTAATAACAGGCTTTTTTAGTGAGTTCATAAATGAGATTCAGACTTCTTTCAAGGATACTATTTGCCTGAGGCAGTTTACATGCCTGGAGATGAACAGCGATGCACCTGTGCTGAGACTGTGCATTGCATGAGGTAGTTCTATACCAATAAGCCAGAGACACGGGAGTCGTCAGGAACCATCAGCCAGCCCTCTAGGGCTAAGCTGGATGTGGTGGCTCATGTCTGTAATCCCAACACTTTGGGAGGCCAAGACGGGTGGATTACTTGAGGTCAGGAGTTCAAGACCAGCCTGGCCAACATGATGAAACTGTGTTTTTACTAAAAATACAAAAATTAGTCAGTCATGGTGGCAGGTGCCTGTAATCCCAGTTACTTGGGAGGCTGAGGAGGGAGAATTGCTTGAACCAGGGAGGCAGAGGTTGCAGTGAGTGGAGATGGTGCCACCGAACTCCAGCCTGGGTAACAGAGCGACATTCCATCTCAAAAAAAAAAAAAAAAAAGAAAGTCTCCCACTTTTGACCACTAATGACTAAATTAATCTCAGACAATCATCTTAGGACATACTGTAGTCATTCATTTATTTAGCACATGTAATGAGTAGCCTTCTATGTGCTGAGCACATTTTTGGATACCATGGAAGATACCGTTAAAAAAAGTAAAAGGCCCCAGCCCCTCCCTGGCCTCATCACTCCCTTCTCCTCCTCTTTGCTCATTGTGCTCTACCTACACTGTGGCTTTCCTTCTCATCTTTGAACTCACCAAGCACAGATCTGCCACGGCATCTTTGTACTTGCTGTTCCCCTCTGCCTGAAAAACTGCTTCCTCGGCCTGGAAGACTCCTCTTCCCTGAGATCTCTGCTGGTCCACTTCCTTACTGCACATATCTCAGCTCTGATGTCACCTCCACAGACGGGTCTTTCTTGAATATGCAGTTCAACGAGATTCCTCAGGTGACTTGTCTGCATATTACATTTGAGGAGCACTGGTCTAGCAGAAATATGAGATTCCTGAGGAGCAAATGCTTTGAATGTGGCTTGCTGGGTTTGCTCTATCTGCAGGACATGGAGGTGGGCGTGTCCCTCAGACAGTGGAGATGTGGTTCTGAGAAGGACTGCAGAGGAAGCAGACACCTTCCCCGTGATGCTCATTGATGGCTAGAGTCCGGAGCTGGGGAGAGCTGAGAAGAAGATGGGAGTTTGTGGGCTGCAGGGGAGCCCCGCTACGGGCGTGAGAAGAGGAGGCTGAGATGAAGTGAGAACAGAAACTGATAAAGAATGATTATAGAAGTCAGGATAACAGGAGAGGTCGAGAAGGGAGTGAACAAAAGTACCAGTTTCTGCAGAGAAGTAAGAAAACATAAAGATCAAGATGTGACCCTTGAGTCCAGCCCCAGAGATGGGCAGGTGGAGGAGCAAGAAGGAGAGGACATGGGGAAGGCGGTGGTGATGGGAGGGGGAAGGGTAGCACCTCCAAATAAGCCAATTTGGTGTATCCATTATTTCTAGTTAAAGGCAGTTGAGAAGATGCCGATAAGGCTCTCTGCCCTTTCTCATTTGCCTAAAAGCAGAGCATGAATTTGCAAAATTGCACCCCCTACTACCAGGAAAGACGGAAGTTAACCACTGGAACAAACCTCACCAACTAGCCCTCCTCTGCCATTAGTTTCTCCCATATGTTTATTTTCCATAATTTGCTGCTCTAGAAACTCAAAGTCTTTTCCTTTGTCTTGTCACTTCTTTAAACTTCTTTAAACATCTTTTGCTCTTCTGTTAAGCGGCTACATAAACCTAAGTTCTCACCATCGCATTGGGGTAGTCAGTACTAAGTACTCCCACATTCACATGCAATGCATGTGTTCGGAAATTTGCTGTTCTCTTAATTTGTCTTTTGTCAATCTAGTTTAAAGGGCCCCACCAATGGACCACTCCCACCTGTTTAGATGGGACCCGGATCTAAACACTAAATTCATTTATGTGTCATGTACACCTTATACACATAGTCTGAAGGTAGTTTTATACAATATTTACAATACTTTTATGCATGAAACAAAGTTTTGACTGCATTTTGACTGTGACCTGTCCCATGAGGTCAGGTGTAAAACATTCCACATGTGGATCATGTTGGTGCTTAAAAATTCTGGATTTTGGGTCGGGCGCGGTGGCTTATGTCTGTAATGCTGCCAGTACTTTGGGTGACAGAGGTGGGCAGATCACTTGAGGTCAGGAGTTCGAGACCAGCCTGGCCAACATGATGAAACCCCATCTCAACTAAAAATACAAAACATTAGCTGGGTGTGGTGGCGCATGCCTATAATCCCAGCTACTCGGGAGGCTGAGGCAGGAGAATCGCTTGAACCAAGGAGGCGAAGGTTGCAGTGAGTGGAGATCATGCCACCGCACTCCAGCCTGGGCAGCAGAGCCGGAAAAAAAAAACAAAACAGAAAACCTTGGATTTTGGAGCATTTTGGACTGAGGATTTTTGAGAGAACAATGTCTTGAGGAAGGAGGGATGGAGAGAAGCTTTTCTCAGATACGAGACCTGAGAATGTCACTGGAGAAGAAGCCTGCAGGGAAATGGTCTGAATGGGTTGAAGATGGAAAGAGAATTTAATCAATAGGACCAGGCCCTGGAGGAGGTCAGAGAAAATTGGATGAAGAATATGGATGAGATGTGTGTGCCTGTTAATGCAGGGACAGGCATAGACATAGGCAGACCCAGGAAAACAATAGCAGGGCGCTTTCCACAGAGGCAACAAGGCAACCAGGGGGTGAGGGGACTACTTTTTTTTTTTTTTTAAAAAAAAGAAAAACGAAAAGGAAAATAATAAACACCTGTGTGCATTTTAATCTGATTTCACAAATGTTAATGTTTTCTCAAATTTACCTCAGATCTTTATTTATACACAAGAAATAAAACATTAGAAAGTTGAGATCATTCTTGATTCCCTTTTTCATAACATTTCTATCCCCCTTCCTCCCGGCAACCGCTCTGATGAGTTGTGTGTGTGTGACACACATCACCAGCGTGCTCTGGATGGATGGTGCTGCATTTTGCCTTCAGTTATTCAATATTATTTCTGGGATTATTCATTTTCATACATTATTGATGATATTTGTTATTTCTACTCTAAGTACATCCTCATCTTGCAAATAGCTTATGTTGCATTTATGTATAATCCCTAGGGGATTATACATAAATGGTGGAGATTTTAATTTTTCACTATTACCAAAACTGCTGCCATGAACATCTTTATACATGGGGAGAGGTGTATATCTCTCTTACTATCTACTCTTTTAAACTTTCTGACTTTTTTTTTTTAACCATATGTACTTTTAACAGATTTCTTAAGAAAAAACCATTTTCTTTAAAAACCCCCAGATTAGTGTTTGTGGAAGTATGACCCAAGGAACAACAAAATCAGAATTACATGCGACATTTGATCACATCTTGGCCTTTTGGCTAAGATCAAGTGTAGAACATGGGTCATTTGTTTTTAAAATGCAGATTCCTGGGCCCTGCATCAAATCTACTGAGTCAGAATCTTCATGGGTCAGGCCTGGGAATCTACACTGCAATAAACATCCCCAGGTGATTTTTAGGCCTCTTCCAGTTTGGGAGGCACTGGACAGACAGATGTTTCCTCTGAGAAGGAGAAGGAGAAAGAGGAGCAGAGAGATGGTGGAGTCAGGGCGTGCGGGGGGAGGGATGGAGATGATGAGATGATGCTGATTGACAGCTCTTCTATGCCAGGCACCATGCTGGGGTATGACATTTGTGTTACCCGTTCTCTTTTAGAGAAGAGAGAGGGAATCTATGACATTTATCAAGATAACATTGCAAAAGCTTCAGAAAGACAATCAAGGTGAACATGGTAGTTTAAAACAAGGTCTGTGAATTCTGATAACCTGGGCCTCACCCCTCACTTAGGCTGTGTGCCCTTGGGAAATTAAGTAGCCTCTCTGAGCTTCAGTTTCCTCATCTGCAGAAAGGTAGTCATTATAACACTTACCTCCTAGGAATTTTAAGATCAAATGACTTAAGGCTTGAGTGACCTGCTTAACCCGGAACCTAAACTTCTTAAGTGGCCAATAAATGATGATGGCAGGGAGAATGATGCCCATGACTATTATTGTTTGACCCCTTTATAATCAATGCATATACATTTTATATATGTGTGTGTATATATATACACACATATTTGTAATACGTATACATTTTTATAATCAGTGCATATATATTTGATGTGCATATATACACACACACCCACTATGTATACTATGGCCTTGTTATTTGAAACTGCAACAGTAGTTAAAACAGCTCTAGTATTAACTGATAGAAATCTCAAACATGCAGTCCCCATGACTCTATTATTCTCACAGGGAAATCTGAGCAACGGTCTTAAGCATCTGGTTCTAGAAATGCATACAGGTGGGACATGGGGACTTCCTGTGTTGGGGCGAGGAGCAAATCAGAAGGGTGAACATTTTAAATTTAAGTAAAAATACATAGCTTAACATACAAATTCATCCCTAGTGTGCACACAGCCCTGGTCGCCCCCACTGAGAGCCAAATGTGGTAATGGGAGAAGTGGTGCTAACGCAGCTTCAATGTCTCCTCCCTATTCATGCTTTTGCTCAGAGAGAGGTGAAGGAAGGCAGCTATGAGGCCTGGGGGTCCTGCCTGAGTACCGAGAAAGGTGTAGTGAGAACCCAAGATCACCCGGTATCTCTCCTCCCTGGGTTTCCTCCTCCTTCTTTTGGGTAACCTTCGTCACCCACGGGAGCCTGAACCCAGCATGACTTGCCTAGAGAAGTGGGTTAGATCCCTGGTTCTGGGTTCGGAGTTGAATCCCAGCTCTGCCTCTTAGGAGCTGGGTTGCTTAACCTTATTATTTTAAATTCATAGTATTTATTTTTTTAGAGTAGTCTTAGGTTCACAGCAAAATTGAGCAGAAAGGACAGGGGATTCCTCCCGCCCAGCCCCACCCCTAAACAGCCTTCCCCACCACCAATATCGCCCACCACAGTGGTCCATTTGTACAATCAATGAAGCTATGGGACACATCATTATCACCCAGGTCCACAGTTTACCTTGGGATTCACTCTTGCATTATACCTTCTATGGGTTCTGACAAGTGTGTAATGACATGTATCTACCATTATAGTTTCCTACAGGGTAGTTTCCTGTCTTAAAAATCCTTCATGTTCTACCAATCCATTCTTCTCCACCTCCTAACTCCTGAAAACCACTGATATTTGTACTGCCTCCGTAGTTTTGCCTTTTCCAGAATGTCTTATGGAGGACATCATGCAGAACATAGCCTTTTCAGTGTGGCTTCTTTCATTTAGTAACATGCCTTTAAAATACCTCCATATATTTTTTGTGGCTTGGTAGCTCATTTTTTTTTAGTGCTAAATAATATCCCACCGTGTGGACACTTACCCTGTTTTCAGCCTCAAATTTCTGGGCTGTAATAGAGGGGTAATAGGTGGCCTCATCTGGGAGAATTTGTGATAACGATAAGCAGGAATGTGTATTCAGTGCTTCCCCCCAGGCGCCCTACTAAGTGCCTCTTTCTGCACTGCCTCACAGTTCTTTCTGAATGCCGCGATGGAGGGATTATTAGTATGTCCATTTTCCACAGGAAGAGCCTCAGACCCAGAGAAGTTACATAATTGCTCAAGGCCACATCTCCAGGAAGGAATGGGTCTGGGATTTGAACCCAGACTTTCTGACACCAGGTCTTAGTATTTGGGCTATAACCTCCTGGGAAGGTTCTTAACAGTGTTTGCACATAGTAAAAAACATGTCACCAAATGGTGCCTCTTAGAGATTCGGAAGTAGAGCCATTTAGATTATAAGGTCACAGTTCTTCTCTAATGCTTGAGAATGAAGAAACACATGAGGCACTGGGACATTCAGAAGTCACCTAGTGCTGCGTGGCAGGTGAGTTGCAGAACTAGACCTAAAAGCCTTGGGGGATGGAGGCTCTGCGCCGCTCTGGAGAGAGTGCTGATTCATTATTTACTAGGTACTTCCTGTGTAGAACATCCCATTCAAGGCCACTCACAATTACCTTGTGAGCTAATTACCCTTAAACCCCTTTAGGAAGCAGAAGTGCCCAGGAGCCCCATGGTATTCTTTGCAGTCCCCCTGAATCTTCTCCCCACACTGCCTGTGCCCGCCCCAGGCTGCTGCTCCCCATCTCAGCCCTGGGCCCACAACTGCAGCCCAGCACACATCACAGCACAGAAGTGGCCCAGGAGTGGCTGGCTGTGTCTGGGACTGGCCAGAGGAGTGGGTACCCCAGCAGTGGTCACAGCCCTTCCTCATCACCTCATCACAGTGCACATGTGTGTCCACGCCAGGCCCGGGCGGGCAGGCTCATCCTGGGCACATCTGCTCACTCACTCCCTGTCCCTTCCACTTCCTTCTACCCTGGATTTCCAGACAGAGTCAAAAATGGGTTCACATCAAATACGATTTGTTTTCTTTCAGTGTCATTTCCATTTATAGACAGCCTTCTCTTGGGAGGCTCCGTCCTCCTTCCTCTGTCTCATTTTTTTTTTTTCTTCTGGGTATTTGGGGATAAACTCTTGGTGGCTGTTTTTGAGCCCTGTGGTCGGCAGCCCAGCCAGTCATACATACAGAGCGTCTCCAGAAAGCCAGTGGTTACCTCTACAGGCATTTAGCTCCTTTCTGTGGCCTCTCAGACCTCTGTGAAGCTGTGCCCACATATCCAGTGTGAATTGTTAAAAAGACACATCCGACCTGAGCCAGGAGGGTCCTCCTCCACCAGGTCAGCCCGGCGAGGATGGGGGGGTAATGACAACAGTCACGGCGAGGATGAGGGGGG